>NC_063183.1:4960683-5285024 GCF_023159225.1 Perognathus longimembris pacificus | reverse complement strand
ATTAGCTGGAGATGGTGTCTCACAAATTTTCCTACTCGGGCTGGCTTTGACTACGATCCTCAGATCTCAGCCTCCTGAGTAGCTGGGATGACAGGCGTGAGCCACTGGTACCTGGCCAGGCTCTCCTTTAATAAAATGTCGTATGTGTAGACATTCAGGAGTCCTAGGTTGTTGCCAGGACCACAAAGATAACCATAAAGTCCAAAAAGAGAGGGCAGGATAGCTGGGTGCTTGTAATCCTAGCTACTCAGGAGGCTGAGATCTGAGAATTACAGTTCAAAGCCAGCCCAGGCAGGAAAGTCTGTAAGACTTTTTTTTTCCCTTGTAGGTCCTGGGGCTTGAATTCAGGGTCTGGGTGCTGTCTCTAAGCTCTTCTGTTCAAGGCTAGCACTCTACCACCTCCACAGCACCACTTCTGGTTTTCTGCTGGTTAGTTGGAGATAAGGATCTCATGGACTTTACTGCCCAGGCTGGCTTTGAGCCTCGATCCACAGATCTCAGCCTCCTGAGTAACTAGGATGACAGGTGTGAACCACCAGTGCCCGACTTTCTCTGAGACTCTTATCTCCAATGAACTACCAGAAAACCTAAAGTGGCGCTGTGGCTTAAAGTGGGGGAGAGCTCTAGCCTTGAGCAAAAGAGCTCAGGGACAGAGCTCAGGCCCTGAGTTCAAGCCTCATCACTGACCAGAAAAAAAAAAAAGAGAGGGCTGGAGACCCAGAGAGGGAATAGAATTCTCTCCAGTTCATCCAGAAAGCCAACCAGAGACTAAAGTCTGATTTGTCTCCCCACACACGGGTTGCCAACTGTGTAATGGTGGAGGAGGCTGTGACCCATGTGTGGGAACCTGGAGTGGATACAAAGTACCCAGGATGCCATCATTCCCACCACCCCGCCGTTCCCAGGTGCCCACCCAACTGTGTGTCAGGAGAGCTACAATTATGCTTCACTTGGGAGGCCAGAGGACAAACTGTCTATGCAGGCTTATTAGGAAGTTAGATTTCAAAGCTGGACTAAAGCTTTGAGCCATTTATAATCTACTAAATATTTCAGAGTGTGTGTCTTAAGGCATCTGAAAATTACAAGGATCTTTCATGGTCTCATTTGGGACATGTATCTGGCTTGGCTAGACAGGGTCTTGGCTCTGTTTTGCTTGAGAAAGAATAAAAAAAGCCAGGTATAAATAAAAAGGGTAGAAAAGTCCAATGATTTATGTGCTGAGTGGTGAAAGGTAGAGTTAGGAGGCAAAATACCCATACGCATATTCACATATTGCAATAGCAAAGGTCTATAGATAATAAAAATGAATAACAGTGCTTTACGTCCATATGACACCATGCAGGTGTTCAGATAATCAGAGATATGGCCAGGTGCGGAGAGAAATGATCCTTGGAACATGGTCCATTGACACACACACAGAGGTGTAGAATGAAATCCACACTATTCTCCTAACAATGAAAAGTAAATGTGGCTCTGTAATGTTGTTTTCCAAGATATCTTAAAAGAAAAAAGCTGGACAGGGCCAGGGGCTGGTGACTCATTCCTGTCATACTCAGGAGGCTGAGATCTGAGGATTGTGATCGGAAGCCAGCCCAGGCAGACAAATGCAGGAGACTGTCATCTTTACTTAACCAGCCAAAAACTGGAAGTGGAGATGTGATTCAAGAGGTAGACTGCCAGCCTTGAGCAAAAAGGTTAAGCAAGAGCCTGAGGCCCTGAGTTCAAGCTCCAGAACTGGCACAAAACAACAACAAAACCAAATTGGACAGGGAGGGCTGATTTCCCAGTTAACAGGAGTTCATGATCCGACTGGGGGCTGTAATTTATTGGTCATTTCCTTCTATTGAGATATTGACAGGAGCTAGATAGAAACAAGCCCCCTCCTTCCCTCTTGCTGTCAATCTTCCAGCAGCGCCTCCTATTGGTCAGACCTACAGGGAGCCAAGCACCACTGAATTCAGGGAAATGTAATGTTCAAACATCCAGTCTCATGGTCCTAGGTCTAGGGAAGATTGGCTAAGTATGGCTTACAGGCCAAACCTGGCTGGCCTGCTTACTTTTATATTTAAGAAATGGGTTAAAAAATGTTTAAATGGTTGAGTTGAAAGAATGAAAAGAAGAATAATATTTTATGACATGTGCAAATGATATGAGATTCACATTTCCCTGTCCATAAATTCCAGCCGTGTCCATTTGTTTCCGTGTTGTCTGCAGGTTGTTTTACGGCACACTGGCTGTGTGGAGCCGTTCCAATGGAGACCTTGTGACCTGCGGGGAATCTAATATACTTATCACCTGGTCTTGCATGTGTGCTGAAAGACAATGAAGCTGCTAGCACAGGGGAGAAATTCCCTGACAGAGACAAGAGCATAAGAATGTGCACCTTGCGGAGTAGAGTCAGGCATTACCAGTCTCAGCTGTGTGTCCAGTCCCCACTCAGTTTTGGGGTGCCAGTGTGGAAAAGGCCAGAGTTCCCACCTCCAGAGGAGTCCAGCCTGGAAGTGACGACAGACAGACTGGAGAAAATTGCTGGAGCACGATGACAAGGCCATCCTTAACACTGGCTGCAGGGGATGTGGCAAGGGGACATGGTGATGGGCCGCAGCAGAGGGACCCACACACGCCCTTCGGTGAGTTTCTCGCTGGCATTGCTGCTGGACCGCAGGGAACTCCTTCAGAAGCTTGGCAGTGTGGCTGTCAGCATGGATCGCTCCCCTCCCCTAGCTCTGTTCATCTCATCTGGTTCAGTTTCTTCAAAGAGACAACCTGAATTTTCTGGCCCTCATGTCATGGGTTCGAGGGCACGTTACCTGGCAGGTCTTTTTGGCTTCTGTCTTTGAATGCTCAGGACATAGGTATGACAGACCAATGGCAGGTTTTGTTTCCTCCTCCTCCTCCTCCTCCTCCTCCTCCTCCTCCTCCTCCTCCTCCTCCTCCTCCTCCTCCTCCTCCTCCTCCTCCTCCTCCTCCTTCCCCAAACATAGGTCTTACTATGTAGCCCAGGCTAGCCCAGACAGTGATCCTCCTGTTTATATTTCCTGCAGTAGCTGAGCTGATAAACATGCACTAACATGCCCAGCTTTTTCTGTTAGGGATGGGATCTGGGGAATTCTTTGCCTGGGTTGGCTTTGAACTTTGATCCTTCCCATCCCAGCCTCCAAAATAGATAGGATTGCAGTAGGAGCCATCACACAGCAAGCTCTCTGTCCTTTTTTTTTTTTTTTTGTAAGTAAAGAAATACTCTAGAGTGAGATCAACAAGGTTGTTCTGAGGTGCCAGACTTTGAAGTCAGGCCCCACCACGTGAACCCCATTTTAGAATCGAACCCTGAGCCAATCAGATTTGTACCTGTGTTCTAATCTTGCTTGCACAGCTGATTGTTGTAACCTTGTTCTTTGCCTTTATAAGCCCTGTGTAATCACAGCTCGGGGCTTCCTCCTAACCTCCGCTGTGTCGGTGGGTAGGACGAGGCCCGAGTTGGCAGCTCGTTAAATAAAGCCTTGCCTTGCTTTTACATTTCGGAGTGTCTGAATCTCGGTGGTCTTCTTGGGGGTGGTCTTGCGACTTGGCACAACAGTTCCTTATTTTAAATACTCTCACTTAATGAGGCAATGTGTTCACAGGCAAAAGTGCAGTCAACTGTAACCGAACCATGCACAAGGTAACTAACAGCGGAACATGGATCCGTTTCACGTGTTGCTAGTTCAGGATATGATGCAGACTAGCTCTGTGATGCTCAGCCTCCTGTGGTAAGGATGGCAGGGTGATGGTGGGGTCTGAAGTGGAGGCTCTTTGGGAGTACGAGCGGTCTCCACCCATGCATGTCATCGGCTATTCTCAGGGATGTCTGCCATATTGGATGGGCCCAAGCCTGGGAAACATGACTGGACCTTACTTGGTATTTTTGATGGTTTCTGAGTGGAGCGCTCAGTTGGGTCAGTTGCCAGCTCGCGTGTAGCCCAGGTACCTCAACAGAGAGAAGAAAAAGCTGGCTCTTGGGTGTGAAGCAACTAGAGCATGGTGTCCCATGACAAGTGGGAAAATTGGAAGGCATTTCACCTCCTCGATGGTTGGATTTGAGAAGATAAAGGGAAACCTGTCTTTCACAGGGCAGATGCATCTCCATGACAAAGCTCATGGCTGGGCAGGAAGGACTCAGTCCAGAAGATCAACTCCTATTCAGCCCCCTCTGTAACTCAAGAGCTTGAGCAGTATACAACTTATCCCTCTAGGGCGGGCCTAATGTGTGTGCGTCAGATGTGTTTCCAGTGTCTGTCTACTTGTTGCTACGAACCTCGATTCCCAATGCTTCTACCCTTTCTGAAATGTCCCTCAGGCTGTGGCCCAAGAGTGTTGCACGTACCCATTGATGTCAGAGGAAGATGGGTGGTGAGAGAGATGAGTCTTTCGGCTAGTGGCTCACCCAGTAAACCACTTCCTCTTCCTGGTGCTGGCAGTTGGCATGGCTCTGAGTAGCCGACTGTGGCCGCCTTGCATGTGTATATTCCTGTTGTCAGCATTAATAAGGTACAATTGCCTGGGGCCTTGTTAGCCACCAATTAAACTTTGGATTTTATTGTGTAACCTCGAGAATGCTTTATGGTATCTGAAGCGTTTGGCAGTTAAATACGACTAATATTCATTGTTCCCACACGGGTGCTTCACATCCTGCTCCATTCTCAGTGTGATTAAGGAATTAATTGCTTCGGATGAGATTGGCACATGCTCTTGACAATAAAACGATGACTTTTTTGTATTAAGCTGTGGATGCCCGGGTGAGGCGAGGGGCGGGGGGAATGGTGCTTGCTGCTGGGCTCCAGGCTGCTGAGTGATTGCTCTGCCCTGGGCTTCCGGGAACTGGGAACACAGTGAAGCTTGGCTCTACTCAGAGGAATCCAGATCCTAGAAATCTGGATCCTAGATGATCCTTCAAGCCAGCGCTTCCCCTTCCGACTTCCTTCCAGTTTCTCTCCCTGTCTCCTCCGCTCTCCTTTTTCTCCATCCCTTCTTTCCTTCCGATTTGAAGTTCTACCTTCCTAATTTCCCAACACCCCTCTGTCTCCCCCTCCTTTCCCCTCTCATTTCCTTCTATTCCCTTTTCTTTCCTCTTCTCTCTTCTCCCTTCACCTCCTCCCCTCTCCTAATCTCCCCTCCCCTTTCCTTCTGTGCCTTCTCCCTCCCTCCTTCCTTCCATCCCTTTGCCCTCCCTTTCTCTCCCCTCTCCTCTTCTTTCCTGCCCCTTTCCCCCCTTTCCCTCCCTCCCTCCCCCCTTCCTTCCTTCCTTCCCTCCTCTCATTTCCCACCTCCCTCCCTTCCTCCCCAGCATGGCAGGAAAGAGAACCCTTGCAAATGACAACACTCCCAAGGCCTCCTTCGCTAGATGGTAGGGTCCCTCTGTAGTTGTGACATCACAAAGCACTGGTTTCCAGGTCTCCACGCTTTCCCTAGAGCTGGTGGAGTCCCCCGCTCTGGGTCCTGTGGGGACATGGAGCCCCTCAGGTCTGTGCTTCTCCTCCCAGCACCTGGTAGGTGCTCATTTCTCTGCATCAAAGAATGTGCATGTGTGCAACACGTCGAAATGAGCTTCTCCCCAGAGCAGCAGCGTCTGTCTTGTCTGGCGTCATCTGGGCTGTGGTGGCACAGGGGCAGAGAATATATGGCGTACATAAGGAAGATAATATATCCCTTCATCTCCCTTTTAATACTGCCGTAAATATGTCTTCTGGGGGAGATAATAGAGATAGGGCATGGAATGGTGATGACGGATCCCGCGGCAAGGATCCACCCCGTCCCCAGGGCAGCCTGTCTGTCACCACTCTGTTATGAATGGTGTCTTTCATGTAGCTTGTGATGTCAAGCCCACCTTGAATTATGGGAGTCCCAGAGTGCTTAGTTGCATTGCGCTTCTACTAAGGAGACGAGTGATCTGGGGGTGGGGACAGTACTAGATTCCAGAGTTTGGACATTCCAGGTTCAAATCCAGGCTGTGCTGCTCTAGTCTGTGTCACCTGTCCCTCTCTGGGTTCTGATTGTGTGTGTGTGTGTGTGTGTGTGTGTGTGTGTGTGTGTGTGTGTGTGTGTATGATGGTCTTGGGGCTTAAACTTAAGGCTGGAGCTTTTGCCTTCAAAGCTGGCACTCTCCCACTAGAACCACACCTTCACTTCTGCCATTTTGGTGATTAACTGGAGATAAGTGTCTCAGGAACTTTCCTGCCCAGGCTTGCTTTGAATCACAATCCTCAGGTCTCAGCCTCCAGCGTAGCTAGGTTAATAGGCATGAACCACTGGGATCTAGCTCTGATTGCTTAACATGTTAACTGGGGCAGAGTGTGTCCTAGCACCATAGGAGAGTGGGCAGGCAGGACCAGTGGGTCCCCAGAAAATCCCAAGTAAGCACATTAAGTGCCGAATAGCATTTGTTTGGAGGACATGACTCCATGTGGGGGACTCAAAGGCTGGACTCCTGAAGCAAATCAGGATTTCTGGCTGCCTGCTAGCTCACCATAGCAGTGGTGAAGAACACTGGGTGTGTGCTGAGGTGGGCCCCAGCATCCTGGCCTGCCTCCCTCTCTCTGACACATAAAACTGGGCTGGTGGACATTTCTGCTTCGGGAGGCTATCATGGACGAGTGGGAATCACCAAGATGAAGAGTTTTAATTGATCAGCTCAACACCAAGTGCATGGATGACAGTCTGCAACACAGGATGTAAGATGCCTGAGTCTTCCATTCTTCCTCCGACCTCCTCTCTCCTGCCCCTGGGGAGTCCTCAGCCCCCTCCTAACAGACCCAACACAAACCAGCCAGCAGGTGCTGCGGGCGCCTCCTACGGGCCAGGGTGTGCAATGGCTAACACAATGGGAAACAGTGGGGGCACAATTCATCATAGTAAAATAGATGAGGCCTCTGAAAGACACACAGTACCAGGATTTGGCCGGTCATGTCCAGGTGGAGCTCAGTCATTCAATCCCAGCTCCTGGTTAGAGCCTTATTGACCAGAACACTAACCATAGTATCAAGCCCCAATTGTTACCCCTGAGCTTTGCTGGTGCTAGAGAAGTGGCTCTGAAAAACCAAGGGTCCTATCTGTGCAGCCACCCTACCCAGTCTGACATCACCTCTGAGCTTCAGCCTGCTCAGTAGGATTGTGTCCCAATGTACCAGCCACGGTGGGGAGATGGCCCCTCCCCAGGGCTCTCCTTGCCCCATCTCTGAAAGGGGTTATGGCTGGCCAGACTTTCCTGGGGTTAAAATTTGGTTAGAAACAGTGAAGGATGTGACTCTGATCAGACAAAATAACATTTATTGACGTGAACACCAGGAAATGGAAACAAGGTCTTCCTTCCTTCCTTCCTTTCCTTCTTTCTTTCTCTCTTTTTCTTTTCTTTTTTTTCCAAACTGCCCACAGGAGATATGTTTCTGAACCCCAAAGTCCATGTTAGGTACATCCAACCTCTGGATTCAGGTGGGGTGCCATTACTATGATGAATTGTGCCCCGTTGTGTCCCATTTTGTTACCCATTGCACATCCTGGCCTGTAGGGGGTGCCCATGGCACCTGCAATGGAGAAGAAGACTAGCGTTCACCACCTGGGCTGCTTAGCCATCAATCAGGTGGTGTTTGCGGGTTTTGAAAGAGGGGCCCGGCACCATGCAAAACACCTGGTGTGATGTTTGTTAAGAACAGGACATTTCTGAGTTTCAAACTCTGACATCTCAGAACCCACGGGGCACATGTTCAGTGCCCCGGGGGTCTGTGAGGAAGGTGGGTGTGGTTGTGGAGGGTGATAACTTGGGTCTTTTGGCATTGGAACTGTTGGGCATTTGGACAGGGGCATCCAAGGGAAGTCAAGGTCAGTGGACCGTGTGAAGGTCAGACCTCTGTCATTATTGTGCTATCATATTGCAAACAGTAAACCTTGGGGAACCCTGAGGAGTGGTACCCAGGATTTCGCTCTCATTATTTTGTACAACTGTGTGTGACTTGAGAATCCTCCAGCCCCAGAGGTTTGGGGAGGGAGTGTCTAATGCAGGCAGTACATTTCTTCCATTTCCACCACACTCCCAGGTAAATGTAGTTGTTGCTCCAGACAATGAAAAATACTGGGTTGGGAGAATACCTAAACTCCTCTACCTAAAAGCTCCCAAGATGGCCAGGCATGATGTGGCCCACTCCTGTAGGCTGAGAAAAGTCAGAGGATTGCAGTTTGAGACTAACCTGGGCCACACGTGCCCAATGCACGGTCTTGATCAATAGCTCAGCCTGGTGGTAGAGCTACGCAGAAGGCTGAGATCAAGAGGATCATGGCTTCAGGCTGGCCTGAGCAAAACCAAAACGGAACACAGCAGAACAGAACACAACAAGAAATACCCACAGTGAGAGCCTATCTCAAAATTAACCAGAGCCAAAGGGACATGACTCAAGTTACCTGCCCAGCAGTTATAAAGCTCTGAATTCCCAGTATCACCACTGAAAATTAAAAAAAAAAAAAAGAAGCTCCAAGAACTAGGCAAACATTGCATTCACAACAGCCCTAGCTTGAGCAATCCAGGCTGCTGGGTTAACGCTGCTCTCGGCTTCCCTCCTCTTGCATGTGAGCCCCCCACCGCTGCTATGTCTGCCTCCTAGCCCTCCCATTGAGATGGAGGAGAGGACTCCCAGGACCCACAGCTTCCATGGAAACAGGCTGGGAGGGAGCTGCATTGGATCTCCAGAGTTTAGCATCACCTGGCTGAACTCTGCATCAGGGCAGCACCAGGCCGCTGTGCCCCATCCACCATCCCATTAAGCAAGGCAGGGTCAGGGGATGAGGGAGGGAGGGAGGAAGGGAAGGAGGTGTGGGCTGTGCCTCTAGCCAGCGGCATCTCAGAACAGAAGTCACAGACAAGGGCCAAGGAGCAGGAGTTCGTGCATGCTCCCACACCTGTGCCCCTTCCCTTCCCTCCATCTGTTTCTCTTTGGATCTGAGAGGAAAAAGGACATTAAAAAATGCAACTCGCTCAGCAGCTTTTGGGAAAGGGCCTGGGGCTCCGGGTTCCAAAGTGGGGGTCAGATGGTTGCAGAACATTCTTCCCAGTTGCCTTCAGCCCCAGAGCTGGAAGGAAGCACAGCCAGACCGCTGTCCAGCGTCCGTTCCTCTACCAGCTGTGTGATGCCTTCCTTGGTGCCATTTGCAGCCCACATGTTGCTGAGGTCGTTCACACTTGATGACTTGAGACGGTGCAGCTGTGTGAGAGGCGGCCTCAGGCGTGTTCTCAGAGTGTGTCAGTGACTTCTCCACCTGGGTTGTCCATGGTGATGAGACCAGAGCAGCTCCTGGGTCATGGCCGGGTTTCATTTCCCGTTTAGGGATCCTTAGTGCAGATGGCCAGATTCCTTTAAATAAGGGCTGAGGGATGACAAATGCTGCGAGCGAAGTCAGGGTGGTGTCTCCTTCAGAAGCAAAGAACGGGGCAGCAAAAAGATGTGTGACAGGTGTACATGGGGCCCCCTGTGCCTTGCTAGGCAGGATGGGGAAACAGAGACAGCCAGTGTAATGAAGAGGGGTACAGGGGGCTTCAGGGGGTGTAGGGGATGTGGAGATTTCAGGGGTACAAGAGATGGAGGAGGCGATAGCAGTGGTTTGAGCATTGGTTACATACTGGCCAGCAGGCTCTGTCATGAAGAACATTCCAGAATCCATTAACACTACACATAGAGGTACATTTTGCATACAGATGTTGTCTGATCTCCTGGGTAGAGCTGCCTGGTCCTGGCCATTAACTGGGAGCTGTGTCCCCCGCACTGAGTCACATACTGAGAACCGAGGGCTAAAATCCACGGGCATGCTTTCTTTGACCCATTGAGTGCATTCATTTCTTGGAGCTGCTTACAGATATTTGAATATTATGTTTAAGTGGGAGGTGTTCCAGCGTCTGGTTTCCATGGGAAATTCACAAAACACATGACCTCTGTGGCTATGGGGTAACTGTGCTCCAGGTCTGTTTATTATATGCATGTATGCATGTATGTATGTATGTATGCATGCATGTATGTGCATATTTTTGTTGGTCTTGGGGCTTGAACTCAGGGCCTGAGTACTGTCTCTGAGCTCTTTTGCTAAAGGCTGGTGCTCTACCACTTGAATCACAGTACTACTACTGGTTTTCTGGTGGTTCATTGGAGATAAGAGTCTCATGGACTTTCCTGCCTGGGCTGACTTTGAACCATGATTCTCAGATCTCAGCCTCCTGATTAGCTAGGATTACCGACATGAGCCACCAGCACCCAGCTCAGGTATGTTTATTTTTGACCCTTCTTATATTTACTGTTCTTGCCAAGCCTCCACCAGACCCTTTTCTCCTGTTAGGCCCCGGGCTGATCTGAGCTCATTTGTGTGTCTAGCACAACTGCTTCAGCTAGAAGCTGTGTGGGCTAATGGTTATCTGTCACCTTCTGGTGACCCAAGATTCAGGGTGAGTCAAAGTCAGTTAGCACTGGGTCTCCAAGACAAAATATCTAAAATAACTTAAAAAGAGGAGAGATTAAGCCCGGCACCAGTGGCTCACACCTGTCATCCTAACTACACAGGACACTGAGATCTGAGGGTTGTGGTTTGAAGCCAGCCTGGGCAGGAAAGCCCCTGAGAATCTTATCTCTAATTAATCATAGAAAAAAATGGAAGTGGTGCTGTAAGTCAAGTGGTAGAGTGCTAGCCTTGAGCAAAAGGAGTTGAGGGATAGTGCCCAGGCAGAGTTCAAGGTCCAGGACTGGCAACAAACAAACAACAACAAATACAAACAGCAGGGACGTTTTGGCCTCCAGATGTCAGGAAAAGGTTTCAGGGGTCTGGCTGAAGTCGAGGGCGAATGGTAACCAGGGGGCTGCCCCAGGATGCACCATGGCATTACCTCTTAAAAAGCATAACATTGAATTTAGATCAGAAGATAATACTGTTTGGGAGAGGCCGGCTGTGCTGAGCAAAACCAACCAACAGCTACTCAGTGATTTCCCCCCAGAAACTGTGAAATTGCATAAAAGATTGGATCAAAACCCCCATCAGCTGCCAAGCTGTAATGACTTCTGTGATTCTTTTTTCTTTTAAATTTTAGGTTGATTATTGGGGGCTGATGGAGCGGAGGAGACGCCCCTGCCTCTGGATTCCACTTCCATTCCCTCCCGCGAAACCCTCGAAGAACTTGGGGCAAAGCTCAGCGGTAGAAGAAAAGCATTTGGCTGTGTGTGGTTAGGGTTTTGTTCTCTGTTCTCTGGGCTTGGAGACAGCTCAGGGGCTTAATTAAAATCAATGGAGAAAAAGAATTGACTCAAGCACAGAGTGGCTATCTCTGAAAGTCTGAATCAGGGCAGAGAAGCCAAGAGCTAGAGCAGGGAGTTCTGCCTCCTGCTACCCCTGCAGATTGGGGAATTCACAGTAGTCTCCAATTGAGGTTGATCTCTCTCCTCTTCCTTCTATCTCTCTTCCTCCTCCTCCTCTTCCTCTTTTTCCTTCTGTTCCTCCTCCTTTTGTAATTCTGCCTCTTTCTTTTTCTCCTCCTTTTCCTCTTCCTTCTAGTCTTCCTCCTTCTCTTCCTTTTCTTCTTCCTCTTCATTTTTCTTCCTCTTCCTTCTCTTCTTCCTCCACCTCTTTTTTCTCCTCCCTTTTCATCCTTTTATTTTCTTCTTCTTCTGCCTCATCTTTCTCTTTTCTTCCTTTTATTTCTCCTCCTCCTCTTCCATTTATTCCTCTTCCTTCTCTTCTTCTTCAGCGTCTCTTTTCTTCCTTTAGTTTCTCTTCCTCCTCCATTTATTTCTCTTCCTTCCTTCTTCTTCCTCCTCCTTTCCTTCTTCCTCCTCCTCTTTTTTCCTCCTCCTCCCCCTCCTCCTCCTCTTCCTCCTCCTCCTCCTCCTCCTCCTCCTCCTCCTCCTCCTCCTCCTCCTCCTCCTCCTCCTCCTCCTCCTCCTCCTCCTCCTCCTCCTCCTCCTCCTCCTCCTCCTCCTCCTCCTCCTCCTCCTCCTCCTCCTCCTCCTCCTCTTGTTCTGCCTCCTCCTGTCTCTTGTCTTTCTTCTTGGGGAAGGAGCTGTCAGGTGCCCTTTCAAAGGCCTGGGGCAGGACGGCCCAGAACTTCCTGTCTGATCCCTCCCTCTCAGCACAATCAGCCTTAACCCACTCTGGCTCCAGAGGAACGGGCTCTTTCCCTTGCAGCTGCATGGGGAAGAAATTCCATGCCAGCCTTGAAAATGGAGTCCAGTCTGCTCCAGCCTAATGTGTGTCCTTTGTTTGGGCTGCAGGCTACATCAAGGCTTTTGTGTTAAACCTTTTCCTTTTGCATCCCTCCCTCCCTCTGCCTTCCCAAACTTCTGCCTCTTGTTTCCCAATCTAGTGGCCAATGCAAAACTTACATTGATTGTTATTATTTTTCGTGTGATTTCCCTTCATCTGCAGTCCTTTCTTCTATGTCAGCGCTATGCAGAAATGGCTAGCCACCCCTATCCTCTTGGAAGAACTCAGTTTAAAAAGAAGAACCTTAGTGAAACACAGAGCTGTAATACCCAGAGGTAGGAATAATCACAGACGGAAAACTCGTGAGAAACAGACACCAGCTCCTGCCTGTTACCCTAGCTACTCAGGAGGCTGAGCTCTGAGGACTGTGGTACAAAACCATCATGGTGAGGAAAGTCGGTGAGACTCTAATCTCCCATGTATTTCCCAGAAGGCAGAAGTGTTGTGGCTCAAGTGGTAGAGCGCCAGCCTTGAGCCAAAAAGCTCAGGATCCGCGCCCAGGCACAGCATACATAGATAAGCACACAAAACAAAACAAAACAAATAAATGACCATAACAATGAAGCCTTCTTCCTCCACACCCAACTCTCATGAGACCTAGAAAAGGACCTGCTTGGCGTTTTAACCTGTTCTGTCTCATGTCACCATGTACTGAAAAATCTCCCTGCTGGCTTTAGGACCAAGGCTGGAGCCCTGAGTGCTGCCCTCTCTGTCCTGCTTTGTCTTACCCTCTTCTTCCTCCCTCAGCACCAACCCTCTATCTCTCAGCATCCTCAGGAAAAGCCTTCTTCATGGGCCATTCCCACCTCCACACAGGCCGAACCTGACCTTATTTCTGGTTCTTGAAATCCCTTCAGTACCTCGGATCCTTGCTGTCTGCTTGTGGCATCTCATGCGGACTGGCTTCCCATTTCAAACTCACCACAAACTTACGTGTCACTCAATGTCAACTGAGAAAGAGAGAGAGAGAGAGAGGACAGAGACAGAGACAGAGAGAGAGGAAGGGGAGAGAGAGAGGAAGGAGAGAAAGAGAGAGAGGAGGGAAAGAAAAAGAGAAAGGGGGAGCTTCTTCAAGCCAGCAGAGACTTTGGGGGCTTTCAGTTTGATCATTGGGCTCAAAAATGAACTAGACAGAGGCAGAGAGAGGGCTTTGGGGGAGGTGTGAACACAAAAGTTGCTTCTGGGGGCTGGATTACAGTTTGGGCATTGCTGAATGATTGATGTAACCACAACAAACCACCTTGAACTCAGTGGCTTGCAGCAGAACACATTGATTCTCCTGCTCATGGGTCTGAGGGTTCCTGCAGCAAAAGCAGGCATCACAGAGCTGGGCTGAAAGCTCTGCTGCAAGAGCCAGCTTGGCTGGCCCTGGCTGCAGGCGAGGGGCTGGCTTGTGTCAGCTATGTGTTTGTTCCTGGCTCGGAATGAAGAAGTTGCCGCTACCTAGAATACATTGGCCATGGTGGATCCTGAGAGATGAAGAAGACCTGGACGTCTTGTGTGCAAGGCCTCTGCATGCTGCCGCCCAGAAGAGGGCTTTTGGCCTTCTCCCCTGTGCCAATGGCAATGGTCAAAGCAGGTCACATGATCAAACCCAAACTTAAAGGCGTGGGAAAAATGGTACTCTGCCTACCCAGGGAGGGTCTCCAGACTCCCGTGGCAGAGAGCACGCATAGATAGTTTAATGTTGGGATATGTGAACAGTTGCAAAAAAAAAAAAAAAAAGGAAGATCTATCTGTATTTGAGTCCATCCTCTGAGGAGGAGCACACAGGAGGGAGGATGCTGAGCTTTGTGTGACTGTGCTAAATATCCACTGACCATGGCACACCCAAGAAGAAGGTTCTGGTCTCCACCTCCTCCATGAGTCTGGGTCACCGAGGGAGAGGTCTGAGTCTCTAGCTGCCTGGGCTGGCCTTGAACTGCCATCCTCAGATCTCAGCCTCCTGAGTAGCTAGGGTGACAGACGTGAGGAACCAGTGCCTGGCTTACCTGTATGGTTTGAAGACCTGAGTCCCTCTGAGATTCACAGGGAAAACTTAATCACCAGGGACCTTCTGGAGAGAGGGTGAAGCACGGTGCATGGATCGGGTGCCTTGTTAGAGGGCTGGGAAGGGAGGGTCATCCTTCTTGTCCCCACAGCTTCCAGCCACTGCAGTGGGGGGGGCAGGTGGATGAAGCCCTCGGGGCTCAGGTCCCCCAGGACTGTTGGGGACAGCTGCGCCTTTAAGAGGGACAGCTGGCTTTAGCCCGTCCCCTCTCTTTCCGCCTACAACTGGAAGAGAAGCCCCCGCCCCTGGGAGCGAGCACGTGTGCAATGGCGGGGACCCCAGAAACCCAGTCCTTGGGGGGCTGTGGTCTCTGCCCATAAAGGAAGTTCCATGACATCACCTGAGGGACAGTCCTTTTAGCCAACCAGTAGCCCCTCTCCTGTGCCTGCCTTTGGGGGGTATAAATTGTTGGCTTCTCCTTTGAATAAACCAGAACGCCCACGAGGCTTCTCTGGGACTCCCACGCGCCCCGTGTCTTCCTTGGGATGGGAACTGGGCAGGGGTCTTGCGACCACACGCGAAGGAGGCTACTTGGGGTCCCTACGCCTGCGATTAATCCCTACTGGCCAGGGGATATGAGAGAGTGAGAAAGGATCACATATGGAAGAGGCAGAGAAGCCCAGGACCCCCCCACGTGGATGGGGGGCGTAGAGTGAAAGCTGACATCTAGCGTCAGGGTGAACATGGCAGTCAAAGCTTTGGGAATGGAGAGGTTTGTGCAGGGGGCCAGGGCAGCTGTCCATGATGCAGTGAACCCTTTCCCGAAGCCTTTCAGCTAGGCATAGCTGCATGACCCAGTTTCAGCCAACAAGAAGAAAGGAAAGATTTCTCAGGAGGATTTGGGGGGAGCTCTTGGTCTGCCATTCCAAAGGCAGGTGATAGAGAAAGATGATGAGAGATGGCGGCTCTTATCCCTTGCTCTTGCCTTCAATGGCATAATTGTACGATGCTATTGGCATGCGTGAGGAAGAAAAGAATCCAACAGGCCATCGAGGTTGAGGGAAACCTGTAACAAGAGCCCAGATCTCTAATGATATTCCCAGAAACCCCAAGACCTTCAGAGAACATCCCAGAGAAAGCCACCACTCCTCAAGCTATCTGTTATTCACAGTTCAGTGGGTTCCTAGCAGATCCAGCGGCTACAGAGTAACTCAGGGGAAATAATGACACATATTCAAAGAGAGGACACTTTATAAAGAAGAATCCCTAACAGAGGCTGGAAAACAACAACAAAAAGGCACATTTCCCCTGACACTGGTGGCTCATGCCTGTCATCCTAGCTACTTGGGAGACTGAGATCGGAGGACCATGGTTCAAAGCCAGCTGGAGCAGGACAGTGTGCAAGACTCTCATTGCCAACAAACTACCAAAAGCCCAGACTGGAGCTGTGGCTCAAGTGGTAGAGTGCTTGCCTTCAACACAAAAGCTCAGGGACAGTGCCCATACTCTGAATTCAAGCCCCTGGACTGGAGCATGTGCACGTGTGCATGCGTGCACACATACACATACACACGCACACACGCACACACACACACACACACACACACACACACACCACACAAAGACAGATTTCTTGGACTGTAAAGAAAATGTCAAAATGTAATCAGATCCCAGTTGTGCAGAGAATTGTATTTAGATAATGCAGCCCTAAGTGAGTCAGTCTGTTTTGCCATTGTGACAAATACCTGAGAGAACAATGTAAGGAAAGACTTAATATTGGTGATTATTTTTATTTTATTTTTGTGTGAGGCTGGAACTCAGGGTCTGGGGTGCTGTTATTTAGCTTCTTTACCCAAAGCTTGTGCTCTACCACCTCCACCCCCCAGCTTTTTGGTGGCTAATTAGAGATACTGGTGGCTCATGCCTGTGGTCCCAGCTACTTGGGAAGCTGAGATCTGAGGATCGTGGTTCAAAGCCAGGCCAGGTAGGAAAGTCTGTGAGACTCTTTTCTCCAATGAACCACCAGAAAACCAGAAGTAGAGCTGTGGCTTAAAGTGGTAGAGTGCTAGCCTAGAGCAAAAGAGCTCAGGAACAGTGCCCAGGCCCTGAGTTCAAGCCTCAAACTGACAAAAAGAACAAAAACAGCAACAAAAAAGAGCCTCATGGACTTTTCTGCCTGGTTTGGCTTTGAACCGCCATCCTCAGATCTCAGTCACTTGAGCAGATAGTGCCTTATGGCTATAGAGCTTGCAGTCCATGGTTGTCTGGCTCCATCGCTCCGGGCCTGAGGTGAAGCAACTGTGGTGAGGCAATGATGGTGGAAGGAAGTGGTGGACCAGAGCTACCCGCCTCATGGTGGCCAGGAAGCAGACAGAGTCACAGGAAGTGCAGCCCTGTGACCTCCTTCTTCCTGGTAAGGCCCCCACCTTCTACAGTCCCACTATGTTCCAGGAGTCTGTTCAGATGTGGAGTCTATCAATGGATCCATCCACAGAGGAGGGCAGAGCCTTTGTAAGTCAATCACTTCTGCACACTGCTGCCCGGAGGACCAGCTCTTCAAAGCACGAGCCCACGCTCCACTGTGTCTAAACCACAGCAGTGGGGGTCGGCCATGGAATTTCACAGGCAGAGAGTGAACATGGAGGAGAGCCATGGCAAGGAAAGACCACAAGGAGCGAGGAGCAGGTATTCGGGGAGAGCTTCACCCCCTCATCCCTTCTGTCTGGGACTCCAGGGTAGAGCCTCGGACCCTGTGACCATGCTGGGCTCATTTGGAATCTGAGTATGGTTAGGTGACATGAAGAGACCTTAAATCTCTCTGTTAAATTGTTTAATATTTAATTTGGAAAGACGGTTACAGAACCAGGCATTGGTGGCTCATGCCAGTAATCCTAGCAACTCAGGAGTCTGACTGAGGATGGCAGTTTAAAGCCATCCGGGGCAGGAAAGTTGGTGAGACTCTTATTTACAATTAGCCATTCCTTACCCCCACCAGCCCCAAAACAAACAACAAAAACAAAAACAAAGCCAGAAACGAAGCTGTGGTTCAGGTGATAGAGCACCAATCTTGAGCAAAAAAAGCTAAAGGGACAGTGCCCAGGCTCTGGGCACTGAGTTCAAGCCCGAGTCCTAGCATGTGCATTTTACACACACACACATACACACACACACACACACACAAGCATGCACACATGCACATACACAGTTACTAGATGAAGAGGGAAGGAAGAATATACATTTCTCCCCACAAAAACACAGTAAGAAACAAAGCACTGTTGAAATCCTGTCATTGTGTGACTCGTGCTGTACACCACCTTGCTGTTGAAGAGCCTCTCTTTTGTTCCATGAACTTGCACTTGGACAGACACAAGGATGAAGCCATGTTGCTATCCTGCAGGTGGAGACAAGGAAAACGGCTTCCTTGACCCTGTGTGAACATCTGAAGCCAGCCGAACGTGAAACCACAGGCTAACAACCCAAGTCCCTAGTAATGACTTTCCTTGTCATTCTCTCACCCCTTCCAGCCAGGCCATCTGCCTAGTTTCCAATAGAAAAGCCAGACACAGAACAAGGTGCAGCCATCAGTGATTTTTTTTTTTTTTTTTTTTTTTGTCTGTCGTGGGGCTTGAACTCAGGGCATGGGCAATATCCCTGAACTTTTCACTCAAGGCAAGCACTCTGGCACTTTGAGCTACCGTACCACTTTTGGTTTTCTGGAGGTTAATTGGAGACAAGAGTCTCACAGACTTTCCTATCCAGCCTGGCTTTGAACTGCAATCCTCAGACCTCAGCCTCTTAGCGAGGATGACAGGTGTAAGCCACTGGTGCCCGGCTGTCGGTGACTTTTTCCTGATTCTCTACTTTCCAAAGTCCTCCTTTACTTCTAAATGCCAACCCCAGCCAGCCGTGGCTCAGCCTCCTTATGGAATCAGCCTCTTAGGGAATGGCCCTGGTCGGCCAGCAACTTGAGCTTTGATTCATGGGATAAAAAGGAGGGAGGGGGCTGCCCGTGTCCCTGGCTCTTTCTGCACACCAATCGCAGCGGCTGTCAGCCAGGTGACCGCTCCCCATGTTTGCTGGGGATGCAGTTCTTCTAGAATCTCCAATCCTAACGATGCTCTCAGCAGTGCTTGCTTGCATGGAGGCCTCGCTTGCAGCAGGGCAGGGGCCGCTGCTGGGGGACAAGGGGCTGCAGCTGTGCAGGGCCCAGGTCTGCACAGGCAGGGAGCCCGCCGGTCCTCACGGCTGCTGGTGACCCCAGGACTCCACCAGAGAGGATCAGCAAAGACTAGACGCAAGGGAGCGGCGAGGAAGCTAGAAAGACCCTGGTGTGAAACTCTTCTGATATGCAATCACCCAGCCCAAAGGAGAAGAGGCAGGCAGGGCGCTGGCTCGCCAGCTTATAGCTCAGCCAGGGAGGGCCAAGAGGCCTCAGGTCAGGATCAGAGGGAGATGGTGGTCAATGGTAATAGGCATCTAGTTGGCTACAAGATCCAAGCAATAAACCCAAAGTGGGCCAGGGAGGGCAGAGCCAGGGGAATCCTGCCGTCTAAGTGAGAAAGCACAGCCTCTGATGACCTCAGAGCTACAGTCAAGAGAGAGCACAGGATGAGTCACGCTGGGAATGGGCGCTGGGAGACCCATTCATCTCGACACTGCCACACACCACAAGCGAGGTGGAAAGGAAGCAGAGTGTGGCCTGTGTGTCCAAAGGGAACCTCAAGCATCCTTTTTTCATCGGTCATGGGGCTTGAACTCAGGGTCTGGGTGCTGTCCCTGAGCTCTTCAACTCTACCACTACATCTGGTTTTCTGGTGGTTAATTGGAGATAAGAGTCTCATGGACTTTCCTGCTGGTGTTGGCTTTGAACTGTGATCTTCAGATCTCAGCTTCCTGAGTAGCTAGGATGACAGGTGTGAGCCACTGGATTTTTTTTTTTTAAAGAGAAGAATTGTTTTATTCTAGAATACTGGCCTCTAATCCATTCTCTCTCTCTCTCTCTCTCTCTCTCTCTCTCTCTCTCTCTCTCTCTCTCTCTCTCTCTCTCCTCCCCCATCCCCTATTTTAAGACAGTATGGACCTCCTGTTTCCAGTTCAGCATGTGCAGGCATTAGAAGTTACCACTCCATCCTGAAAAGACAGGAAAAGCTGAATAGACTGAGAAATCCACAAACCCCAGATGCGTTGCAGAAGTGAGGTCCCGGGACAAGCTGCTGCCTCCTAAACTGAAAAGATGACAGACAGACAGACAGGCACAGAGACTCACAACTTACTAAAGTAGAAAGGCAGGAGCAAACTCTTCTCCAGCCACCACTGCCTGGTCAGGGCATTTTGGACAGTAACTGGCGATTTGCCAGGAGCTCAATGTGGATAAAAATCTACAACTGATAACTCAGGGGAGACCCAGTTCCCACACTTTAGTGAATTTTGCCTCTGGACCCCAACGTGATTCTAAGAGTGAAGAGCAGAGAAAAATTCTCTTTTGCTATCAACATGGTAAGGGGAAAATAAACCAGTTGGAAATATGACAAAGTATTCCATTCTGAACAAGTTCTATCTTTAGGAGAAAAGAATTTCTCAGAGTTTTCTCAGAGTGTTTTGTTTTTTTCTTTAAACCTGAGTCAAGATGACCTGGGAGAAAATAAACATTTAACTTCATCCCTTCTAACTGTTCTGTACTTTTTTATGAGAGGAGTGGCACTGAAAAATATATACAATTTCACAGCCCAGGGTGTTGACCTAAACATGGACACACACACACACACACACACACACACACACACACACACACACACCCCAATCAAAACTGTATTATTGATGTTGCTTTTTCTTAGCACATCATGGACAATTGTCCACAAAAATTACAAGGCACACCAGAAGGCAAATCCACAGTTTGAGGAGATTTGAACAGGAATCAGACCCAGAGTCTGGTACAACAAGAATATTAGATTTGTCAGACCAGGACTTCTTCTTGTTTTAAAAACTCTGATTAATATGCTAAGGACTTTGATGGCAGAAAAAAAGCCAAAATTCAGGAATAAATAATATAAACAGATGTGGAAATTGAGACAGATACAAAAAGAAATGCTAGAGATAAAAGAACAAGATGACAACAACAACAACGAAACTATAGTGGAAATAAAAAATGTCTCTGAGGAGTTCATTGATAGGTTGGGCATGTCTGAGGAAAAAAAATTCTCTGAGCTTGAAGATTTAAAACAAAATAGAAAATTCTAAAACTAAAATGCAAGGAGAAAAGAGCAGATCAGAACAACCACAACAAAAAGCAGAATATCTAAAAGTACCTGGAAATGATATAAACTTAGGAACAGCGACAACACCGGGAAAGAGAAGAAAAAGAAAAAGGAGCAGAAGCGATCACTGAGGCAATAATTACTGAGACTTTCTCCCACCAAACCATGGAACCAGCGAACCCAGAGAACACTGAGCATAAGTATAAACAACAACAAACACAATTCCAAAACACCTTCCATTGAGGTATAACATTTCACTATAAAATCAATTATATGGGATCCATCAGATCAAAAGATGGAAGAATAAAAACCATACGACACATCAATACCTGCAGAAAAACATTTGGTGAAATCCAATAACCATTAATGGTAAAAACCAACAAACAACCCCTCCCCCCAACAAACAACAACAACAACAAAACCCTGCCAGGTGCAGATGGCTCACGCCTGTAATCCTAGCTCCTCAGGAGGCTGAGATCTGAGGATTGCAGTTCGGCAGGAAACGTTGTGACACTCTTATCTCCAAAACTACTCAAAAAAGCTGGAAGTGGCGCTGTGGCTCAAGTGGTAGAGCACTCGCCTTGAGCAAAAAGAAGCTCAGACTCAGAGTTCAAGTCCCAGAACCAGCAAAACAACAACAACAACAAAACCTCTCAGACAATAAGGAATGGAGGCCATGCGTTCAGATGAAGCTGCTTGAAGAGATAAAGGAAATGAAAGCCAGCTGGCAAAGGTTGTGGTCAAAACATCCTAAACAAAGGGACAGCAAAGACCTGAGGTGGGATGCTCTAGGAAAGTAACCAGAGGCGAGCATCCACGGGAAGAAGAGGCAGCTCGCACTCCATGCTGAGGGACTCTGATTCTTGTGAGCTGTGAGCTGAGAAGCCCTGGTTGCAAGCAGAGAAGTGATGGGAGGGAGGTACCTTGTCGTTGCTGTTGTTAATGTAGTGGGTGATAGCGGCCTGTCCCTCGCTCAACCTGTCCCTCGTCTTCTGTCCCAGGGTTGATGTCCCATCTCAGCCACATTTCTGTCTCTGGTTTCCAATCGTGCTCCAGGAAGGGGGGTGATACACGCAGGTCACCGTGAGAGGGCCCACCCGTGCTTCCACATGTCACTCTCAATGCCAGCATCCTCACTGTCAGATTCGTCTAAAGTCCTGCCCCATGTAGGCATTGCTTAACCCTGGTGGCCCGAGCTCCATCTCTGAGCCGAAGGTCATTGGGTGGGCCTGGGGAGGGCAGCTGGCCTCACCCACCCCTCCTCCAATCCAAGATGCCCTCTGGTCCCACCTCTAAGCCCTAGAAGCAGCAGCAATGGACAGGCTTCGCCTGGCTCCCAGCCCTCCAGGCTCGTAGACAATCTCCTTCACAGATAATGAAGGTCAGCAGCTGTCACTGCACCCTGGCTCCCTGCTGCTGGGGTGGGGGCGAGCACGGGTCGATGAGCAGCCCGGGGAGCTGTCAGAAAGGCAAAGGGCACATCACCTGCCAAGCGGGTCTGGGGAAACCATGACTCGAGCACAGGGCCGTTGGCCTGGGAAATGCTGCCTGCTCCCTGTTACCCTCGGGGTACAGGTATGGGGGGGGGCGGGTCACAGATCTGGGGACCCACTCTGGACAGGAGAGGGATGGGGAGGTGACACACCCCTTCTGTCCTCTCTCACGGGCCAGACACCCCTGTCCAGGCGCTGGGCTTCCAACTCCACGGCTGGGGTTAAAGTTCAGTGAGTAAGTTTGCCCTGGACCCAATGCTTGCAGCCGCCAGCCCGCACCCAGGGACTCCACACCAGCGGCCAGCCTGGGCCGGGCCAGCCTGGGTCGGACTTTGTCTCTCTGGATGGCTCCTTCAGCTACGTCACGGGCTCTTGATCCCCAGCTTCCCATTTGCCATTGTCAGTGTTCCCTAGAAGTGAGTTTGTAACCTGGCTTTTCCAGGAGCTCCAAGTCCAAGATGCACCACACCAACCACCTGGTCATCCTTGCCTGTCTACCCCCCCGCCACCCCACCCCGCCTTTCTCTCTTCCCTCCCTTCCGTCCTTTCTTTCCACCCTCTCCCTCCCTCCACTCTCTTCCTCTACCTCATCCTCTCTTTCCCTTTTATCCTTTCCTCCCTCTCTCTTTTCCTTCATTTCCCCCCTCCCTCCCTCCCCTCCCCTCCCTCTCTCCCTCCCCTCCCCTCCCTCTCTCCCTCCCTCCCTCCCTCCCTCCCTCCCTCCCTCCCTCCCTCCCTCCCTTCCTTCCTTCCTTCCTTCCTTCCTTCCTTCCTTCCTTCCTTCCTTCCTTCCTTCCTTCCTTCCTTCCTTCCTTCCTTGCTTCCCTTCCCTTCCCTTCCCTCTCTTCCCTTCCTTTCTCCCTCCCTTTCATTCTCTCCCTCACCTCTCCCTCCTGATCTTTCCCCTCTATCCTTCCCTCCCTCTCTCCCTTTCTTTCTTATCTTCTTCCTGCTCTTCATCCCTCTCTCCCTTCTCTCCCTCCTTTCCCCTCCTCTCCATCTTTTCCTCTGACTCCCCCTCCCTTCCATTCTCCCTCCCTATTTTCTTCCTTCTCCATCATCTCCCTTCCTTTCCTCTCTTCTTTCCCTCTCACTTTTCTCCCTCTGTGTTTTCCTTCCTCTCCTCTCCTCTGCCCTCTTCTCCTCTCCTCTCCTTTCTGAATGGACATAGTTAAAGAAAAAACAACCTAAGGGCAAGACAAGACACCCAGGGGATCCCTTGCTCCTTCCCTCTGTCCCCCCCCTCCTCCCCATTCTCTCCCACTCGGGACCGCTTCCTTTTGTGTCCCCAGCCCCCTTTACGACTTGTGTTGTACACATACATGCACACATGTGTTTTCTTACCTCTGTATTTCAGAGAGAATATGTGGGTGAGAATTGAGTGCACAAAGCCCCAAGTTTGGTGATGTGGAAATGGTGGCCTGGAATTTCGTCACAGATGAACATCAGATGTCACACCGAGGACCTTCTGTGTGGGAAACACATTCTAGGTCATTCTGGAAGTTTCCTCCAAGTCCCAAAACCTACAAGGAAATCACACATGCATCCATGCCCTTGCTTGCTATTTGATCAATTTTTGGGAACACAGATCAGCCACCCCAAAATGAGAAAAAATGAACTTGCAGTGAAGCCAAGCACTCTGTGTTTGTGTCACCCAGTGAGTGAGCTGTCTCTCCTGCTTTCTCCTTAATTTGTTTTCTGGAAAAACGTTCTCCAATTCAAGACACTGTTTCCTTCCCTTTGTCAGCAGCTAGCGTCACCATCAAATTGTTGGCTAAAAATAATGTATTTTTATTAAAAGGAACCATTTTAAGTTTTCTGTTATTTCCAAGACAGATTCACATGTGGATAAGCATGCAGCATTGCTTTTTATAGATAAGTGATGAATTATTTTAATCAGAAATGGATTTAACAGCACTGCAGAAATAGATTTGGGAGATTTTTCACCGTCAGGTTGTCTTTTCAGGATTCTTCATATTTATATTAGTGTTTGATGAAGACTAATGGTGACTATTGGGTATTCAATCAAACTCCGCACTGTGGGTTCACCCAGACTGTGATAGACACGGGTTCCCATCACTTTGGGGTACCGTGGTCACAGAATTAGATAGGAAAAGGCGCTCACAGGGGCCTTCTTCCTGCACACCAGTAGGTGTCAGGAGTGCCTGGGTTATTCCATTCTGCCATGATCTACCAACCCTGTATGTTTGTGTGTCTACTGTGTGCCAGACAGTGTCTTGGGGGTGAGTCAGAATGGCCAGCTCTGCCCTGAGCCTCAGCCAGCTTGATTTGAAGAAAGACTGAAGTGAGCTTTTATACTTTTATGTTTGGAACTGTGTCAGCCTCCCTCCCTCCCTCCCTCCCTCCCTCCCTCCCTCCCTCCCTCCCTTCTCTTTTCTTGTCAGTCATGGGCTTAAACTCAGGGCTTGGGTGTTGTCCCTGAGCTTTTTCACTCAAGGACAGCTCCACTTCCACTTTTCTGGTGGTTAATTGGAGATAAGAGTCTCGCAGACTTTTCTGTCCAAGGTGGCTTTGAACTGCAATTCTTAGACCTTAATCTCATGAGTAGCTAGGATGATAAGCATGAGCCACTAGCTCCCAGCTTTGTTTTGTTTCTTATCTCTGTAGATTGGGAAACTGAAGTATGGGCCTAAGGATGGAGTGATAATCAGGGAAGCGTGTGTAAGGGATCTGTGGGTGCAACCAGTAGAAGGCAAGAATCTATGGCTATATATAAGGCATAGATTATGGTCTACAGATATCCCATAAGACATGCTGAGCAGCAGCTGATGAATACTGTAGCCCAGAAGTTTCCGTGAGTTCCTGAATGTTGTTACCATTTATTAGCTTTTACTCATCTATTCATTTACAAAGAGGGACAAATCTCAGGCTCCCAGTTTTTTTTTTTTTTTTTTTTTTGCCAGTCCTGGGGCTTGGACTCAGGGCCTGAGCACTGTCCCTGGCTTCTTTTTGCTCAAGGCTAGCACTCCGCCACTTGAGCCACAGCGCCACTTCTGGCCATTTTCTGTATATGTGGTGCTGGGGAATTGAACCCAGGGCCTCATGTATACGAGGCAAGCACTCTTGCCACTAGGCCATATCCCCAGCCCAGTTTTTTTTTTTTAAATAAAAAAATATCCAGTGGGCTGGGAATGTGGCCTAGTGGTAGAGTGCTCGCCTAGCATGCATGAAGCCCTGGGTTTGATTCCTTAGCACCACATATATAGAAAAAGCCAGAAGTGGCACTGTGGCTCAAGTGGCAGAGTGCTAGCCTTGAGCAAAAAGAAGCCAGGGACAGTGCTCAGGCCCTGAGTCCAAGCCCCAGGACTGGCAAGAAAAAAAAAATCAAGTGATGGTATTTGCTTTGCTTGCATTTGTCTTTATGACTAGTTTTTACTGTTGGATAGGGGAAGGAGTTTTTGCAGTAGTGAAAGATAGTGTGTGTGTGTGAATGTGTGTGTGTGTGTGTGTGTGTGTGTGTGTGTATGTTGTGTGTTGGTGCTGGGGCTTGAACACAGAGCCTGGGAGCTGTCCTTGAGCTTCTGTGTTTAAGGCTTGTGTTCTGCCACTTGAGGCACAGCTCTCATTCTGGCTCTGTGCTGGTTAATTACAGATAAGAATCAGATAGACTTCCCTGCACAGGCTGGCTTTAAACCTTGATACTTAGATCTCATCCTCCTGAGGAGTGGGGATCACAGGTGTGAGCCACCACACCAGCTTATATTTCTTACTATCTTCAAGTAGTACAAAGAGGTTTAAGTTCCATGAATCAGATACATCTTGATCAGTGTCACCCTTCGTTCTCCATCTCCCCCAGCCCCACCTGTCCTCTCGAGTTACCTGCTCTCGTTTCTATGTATACACATGGAACATGGTGGCTGTGTTCGTTTCCTCATCATGCCTTTCTCTCTTTGCCTTCCTCCCCCTAC
The DNA here is from genome assembly GCF_023159225.1 of Perognathus longimembris pacificus. NCBI lineage: Eukaryota > Metazoa > Chordata > Mammalia > Rodentia > Heteromyidae > Perognathus > Perognathus longimembris. Next base: position 5,259,100 of record NC_063183.1, on the reverse strand, counting down.
GCGCCCCCTTTCCCCACTGATAAAACCCATTTCAGCTTTCTGCTGTTCATGGTGTTAAACCGCTGGTTGGTTGTTCAGAGGAGTTACATCTTTTGGTCCATGTATTCTTTTCTGAAGACATCTTAGCAGTTGTAAAGATTGATCTTACACAAATTGAGGGAAGGGCAGTAAGTTAAACTCTACACAATGGCAACATCCCCTCTCTGCCTTCCTTGTATCTTCCCAAGTCAGGACAATAATGAAAATGTTGTCTGGGGCCAGGAACCGGTGGCTCATGCCTGTAATCCTTGCTACTCAGGAGGCAGAGATTTGAGGATCACAGTTCAAAGCCAGCTAGGACAGGAAAGTCTGTGAGACTCTTATCTCGATGGACCACCAAAAAGCTGCAAGTGGAGCTGTGGCTCAAGTGAGCATAAAAAGCTCAGAGACAGTGCACAGGCCCTGAGTTCAAGCCCAAGGACCAACACCAAAAAGTTTTTTTAATAAAAAAAAAGGGTTTTCTGGGCCAGGACCAGGGACAAAGCACCATGGCCTTCTATTGTAGATGCCTAACAACAGGGCTGTAATCAATTATCCTCATCCTTGGCTTGAAGAGGCAACTTGCCGTGGGGTCAGCTCATTTGAAGGGCTGCTGGGGATGGAAAAATCTTTTTTTCCCCCTAGAAATCCAGCTTCCTGTGGAACACACAGAACACAGCGAGTCTCTGTCAATGTATCATTCCAGGAAGAAGTTGTCCCCAGCTTCTGTTGATCAAGATATCTCTCTGGGTTGACAAGGCTGACATTACTAGCTAGGATTACTTTTTTTTTTAACCCCCCCTTCCATTTATTTGGAAAAATCTCATTAAGGCAGGTTTCCTTCAGGAAATTGATGCTTTAATATTCTGCATTGTCAGCGGAGGGCCTGAATTTTATTTCTTGAATAACATTTAATTAAACGTGTAGGCTTGTTCTCCCCAGCGCAGCAATGATCAGAGCCCTGGGCCACCTCGACTGCTCTTTGGGAAGGAAAAAAAATATCTGCGGAGAGTGAGGTTGGGTGGGATAAAATGTTGCCGCATAGTCAAGTTTATGGCCTGTGCCACTGCTGTAATTATGGTCCAAAGTCCTGCTGACACACAGGATTTTGAGAGCCTGAACCAGGGCGGAACAACTCCTCGAAATGCTGGTTCCTGTGCTGTAACTTGCATTTCCTATGAGGGTCCATCTGGGCTCAACTGACACTAACCAGTATCTGAGTACCACATCCGGCCCTCAGTCATTTTTGTAAATAAAGTTTTATTGGAACACAGCTTATGCCCATTGTTTGGTATGGTGATCCTGGGGCTTGAATTCAGGGCCTGGGCACTTTCCCATAGCTGTTTTTGCTCAAGGCTGGTGCTCTAACCTTTGGGGTCATACCTCCACTTCTGGCTCTCTTTTTTGGGGGGTGGTTAATTGGAGTGAAGAGTCTCATGGACTTTCTTGCTCAGGTTGGCTTTGGACTGTGTTCCTCAGATCTCAGCCTCCTGAGTAGCTAGGATTACAGGTGCGAATCACTGGCACCTGCTTCCATTTTTTCCCTCTTGTTATCTGCGGCTGCGTTTGTGCTGTGTCCGTAGGTGCCGGGGTTAGGAGCAGAGAAGGTCACACACTGGGCAAAGCCGGCCTGCACAGGCCTTGCGGTGGTCCACTCAATTTATATGGAGCTGTGTCTGTGTCCTTTGGGCCTCCTTCCAAGATGGCTGCTACATCGAAATGTGTAGCTACATTTCTTCTATAGGGTTTACCTAAGCTCCAGGCCAATCTTGCCTGATATGTCAATCACCTCTTGATTATTAATCATACTGAATCCAGTGTCAATGCTATGGAAACAGTTGTTCCAGGATGCCCCGCCTTATCTTGCAGGAAGGGTGCTACTTGTGTCTTCATGGCACTCTGTGAACTCTTTCAGGCACATGGTGCCCAACTTGTGCCTCTGTGAACCACAAATGCCTGCAAGGAATCCGCAAGGATTTCCTTCCCAGCTCTGCCTTCGCCTGGATCTTCTCCTGGCTCAAAGTCTCAGGCTGCAATCCTCCACTCTTCAGCTAGCTCCAAGCCCCAGGCTGAGACCTAGGTGGAGCCCAGTAAGCCTGGATGGGAGCTGAGCTAGGTGGAAGGTGGGGGTGCCGAGGAGTAGTCTTGGGCAATTGAGCTGATACACACGGTCCTGCTGATCTATGAGGTCGTCCCCAGGAAGGATGGCTTTAATTCTGCCCTGGAAGTGTGGCACAAGAGCTAGTGGCGATCCATCTCCCAGGCTGTCAGACTTTCACTGGCACCTGCCTGGGCCAGGAGACAGTTAATACGGTCCCCTTGCTTTATGGCTCAGCTGCATTCTGGTTGTACCTCCTGGGGACCTACAGCCTGTCCGACTGTCTCAGTGATGATGAGGACCGGAAGTGGCAGCAACAGGAAGGGTGGGATGCAAGAGGACCTGGCAAAGATGGGGTGTCAGACTTTCAATCCTGTTTCCTATGTGATGGCCATGGCTGGCCTTGGGCGTGAGGGTCCAGGCAAAATGAGGTGCAGTCCTTCTTGGAGTCTGGGGAGGCCGAGTTCAAGGTCAAGACTTGACGCAAACTGGGGCTGTTGTCTGGATGCAGAGCACATAGCCAAGTGTCTTCCTGCTTGGTCATCTATCTGCTCGCTTCTTATCTCAGGAAGGCTGCCTCAACCTCCCTGTCCCTTTCCTTGTAGGGCACCCAGCTTTCTCTGTGAAGGCATCCGTTGCTAATTGCAATGACTTAGTCCCAGTGTGTTCTCTTCCTGGGAGCTTCCCCCCCCCCGCCCCCCGCCAGCCCCGCTTCGTCTATCCTGTGCCTCCACACATATCTGGGTACAACCCTCCTTCTGTCTCACAAGCCCTTCTCCAGGAATCCCTTCCATCCAGGGAAGGTGAGCTGTAGAATGCTGAGATTGAATGTCACTGCAGTTTAGAAGGACTAGGCGAGGAAAGTCTGGTTGAATTTGCTTTTAGATAAATCACCTCAGAGTGAGGGTGAACTCAGGCCCTTTGCAATCACAACTCTATGGGGACTGGGGCCTGCCTCGCGTCCATGCAGCCATCGACCTCTGGGGGGCACTCTGCTCTTGTGCAGCCAGAAAGAATGGGAGAGAAAGTGGGTGGGGAGAGAGGAAAGAGGGCTGTGTCCCCCCTGACTCAGAAATAAGGGGTAGAGAATAAGGCACTCTTCTGGTCATTTCAGCATTTTGCTTTCAAAAGCACTTAATGAACGTCTAGGTTTCATTTCTATAATACAGCTGATGTGCTGATGGATTGGCCTCCCTGGAGAAGACAGAGCACCCCTTTTTTTCTCAGTCATTTCTTACCCACCGCCCCCCCCCCAGCTTATTTTTTTCTTTGAGCAACTAGGATGACAGGCACCAAACACCAGCTCCTGGTTTGTAAGTGTTCTTCTGGTTGCTCACGGACTGCCTTGAGTTGCATGCCATATGTAGAGCTTGGCTGCTGGTCAGCCTTTCCAGAACTGTGTGGATTGAGAATGGGGGTAGACAGCCCCCCAAAGGACAAGCAGGATGGAGAGTCCAGAACATCTGACATGCATGCTGGGCAGGAACTTTTACAGGCTTCACTGGCACCTTAAGCATGGGCTCCTGTCCAACTCTCCAGGCAGTGTCCGACACTCTCTCCTTCTCCTCCTTCCTGTCATCCCTCCATCCCTCCATCCATCTATCCAAACACTCAGCCATCTACCTGCCCATGCATTCATCCACCCAATCATCCACCCCCCACACATCCACCCACACACCCATCCATCCACATCCATCCACCCACATCCACCCACTCACCCACCCATCCATCCATCCATCCATCCATCCATCCCTCCATCCATCTATCCATCCACTCATCCATCCATCTGCCCATCCATCCATCCATCCATCCCCCCACATCGACCCACACACCCATCCATCCACATCCATCCACCCACATCCACATCCACTCACTCACCCATCCATCCATCCATCCCTCCATCCATCTATCCATCCATCTGCCCATCCGTCCATCCATCCACCCCACACACATCCATTCACCCACATCCACCCATCCACCCAAACATCCAACCATCCATTCATTTGCCCACCTATCTACCCACCCCTCATCCATTCATCTACCTACCCATCCTTCCATCCCTCCATCCACATCTATTCATCCACTCACCCACCCATCTATCCACATATCCATCCATCCATCATCCATCCATTCATCCACATCTACTCATCCACCCATCCATCCATCTATCCATCTATCCAGTCACATATCCATCCATCCATCCATCCTTCATCCATCCACTCACTCATCTATCCATCCCTGTGGCCTTTCACCTCAGCATGGGTATTCATTGCCTGCCAGAGCCCTTCATAACCTTATTGCTGCTGTCCACAGCACCTCTGCTTCCTAGCCACACTCTCCTGTTATATTTTGTACAAGAGAGGTGCTGTCTTCTGTGGGGTCATTCTTGCCTGTCAGAGGATCTTGAAGCTCCTTTATTTTGCCAAGTCAATTATGTCTTCACATCCCAGTGAGAAGGATAGGCCTCTCTCTAACTTGCAGCCCCTGCTATCCTGATGCTTCTTGTCTCAAATGGGTGAGGCCCTACAGACAGGATCCCCTGGAGCTAAATGGGCATCCTGGGATGGAGGACACAGGTGACTCCTGGGGTGTGTTTGCTGGCCGCTGGACAGGGAGGGAAAATGGAGGGTTTGGTCCAATGAGCTTTGAGATGGAGAGACAAGAGCTATGAGTCTGGGAAGGTCAAGGGAATGAATTCCAGGGAAAGATGGTGAGAGAGGGTGGGGTGGAGATTAAAGAGGATTCCCCCCAGGTCTCCCATGGAACATAGCTTTCCTAGAATGCTCAAGGCTCTGGGTTCAGTCCCTGGGAACACACACACACACACACACACACACACACACACACACACACACACACACACACACACACACCCTAGTATGGAGGAAAGAACCTCCCAAGAGAAGTAGAAGGGAAAATGACTAGAGTTCCCATAGGGCTGAGAACAACTTCCTTTCCCAGCAGATGGCGAGGCACTGGGTGGAGGCCTTGGGAACCCTACTCACCAGACCAGCCTGAGAAAGTTTCAACACAAGACCCCAAATGCCCAGCAGGTCTTCACTACAGCCCCAGAGAAATGGAAGAATATTTATAGGAGGGCTGGGAATATGGCTTAGTGGCAAGAGTGCTTGCCTCGTATACATGAAGCCCTGGGTTCAATTCCCCAGCACCACATATATAGAAAAGGCCAGAAGTGGCGCTGTGGCTCAAGTGGTAGAGTGCTAGCCTTGAGCAAAAGAAGCCAGGGACAGTGCTCAGGCCCTGAGTTCAAGGCCCAGGACTGGCAAAAACAAAACACACACAACAAAACCAAACAAAAAAAATAATAAAAGATGTCATAACCAAAAAGAAAAAGAATATTTATAGAAGTACAAAAGCACACAGGACTGAACAAAAGCCAAATTCATAATTCACACTCATTTAACAGAAATGATCCAGACTGCAAAGGAGTAGGGAAATGTGATCTACAATCGGGAAACACATCAATTAGAATGTCTTGAGCCGGGTGCTGGTGGCTCATGCCTATAAAGCCTAGCGACTCAGGAGGCTAAGATCTGAGGATCATGGTTCGAAGCCAGCCTTGGGCAGGAAAGTCTGTGAGACCTTTATCTCCAACAAACCACCAAAAAGCTGAAAGTGGAGCTGTGGCTCAGGTGGTAGTGCATTAGCCTTGAGCAACAAAAGTTCAGGGACAGCACCCTGAATTCAAGCCCCAGGACTGCTCGTGTGTGTGCCAATGTGCGCGCACACACACACACACACACACACACACACACACACACACACAAAGTACTGCAATGAGATATGGCTACTAGTACTGGCAGACAAGGATAATGAGTTACTGTAATTGTGTTCCATGTCTTCAAGAAACTAGAAGAAAAATTGGGGAGTTGAAATACAGATCCAGCTACAAGAAGATTCAAGTTTCCAGAAAAAAAAAAATGAAAGAGACTCAGTTAAGTATAAATGTCATATAGGCAATGAACTTTTTATCACACCTCCTGAATATTGCATAGGATACCCATATGCTCAAAAAGAATTCAGCATTTATCTGAGATTTGAATTTAATGAAGGGTCTTGTTTTATTTTATTTTAATTTATTATTTTATTTTTGCCGGGTTTGGGGCTTGAACTTGGGGTCTGGGCACTGTCCCTGAGCTTCTTTTTGCTCAAGGCTAGCGCTTTACCATTTGAGCAACAGTGTCATTTCTGGTTTTTGCAATTTATTAGCCACAAGAGCCTCACATACTTTCCTGCCTCGGCTGGCTTTGAACTGCGATCCTCAGATCTCACCATCCTGAGTAGCTATATAGGTGGGAGCCACTAGAACCGGGCAAGATGTCCCATGTTTTTATGTGTTAGACCAGGCCATCCTCAGGAAGACTCAAACTGAACTCTGTAGATAAAAATCTACGATGGCTGTGATTGAAGAAGCGTATCTATACTGCATAGAATTCAGAGAAAATTTGATATAGTAGAAGAAAAGTTAAATCAACTTGAAGATAGAGTAATAGAAACTATCCAAAATGAAACAACCAAAAAACCCCACCAGGAATAGTCAACAAATATTGGAGGTCAGCAACCCAATTCTTGTTCAATTAGTATATTATGAAAACAAAAGGAGTAAGATGGAGAAAGATTTATAAATACGATGGCCAGTAGTTTTCCAAAGCTAAGGGAAACTCCAGATCTACAGTGAAACGGGTGTATCATCAATGTCAAGAAAGAGGTAGATTTATAGACTCATTACAGACTTTATAGCTAGTCAGCATATAGTAAGAGGATAGTATTCCTGTAATAATTATTATTTGTGTTGGCATTGGGGCTTGAACTCCTGGTATCTTTTTCTTGCTTGGCTTTTTGGCTCAAGGCTGGCACTCTACTACATAAACCACACCTCCACTTCTGGCTTTTTTGCCGGCTCATTGGAGACAAAAGTCTCTCAGATTTGTCTGTCCAGGCTGGCTTTGAACCATGATCCTCAGACCTCAGCCTTTTAGTAGCTAGGATGACAGTGCCCAACTCAGAATCTGAAACTCGTTATCCCTAGGGGAGTCTGAATTCTGCCTCCATACTCAGGTGCTCTTTTTTGTCAGAGCTGTGGAGGGGACATGTCAGGAAGGGAGAAAGAAGCTAGAGAGAGAAACGACGGAAGAAATCTGCACCGTGTGCGAGACTCAGCCAGTTTCCACTTCGTCGCTGGAGATGACAAGTGCATACCACTTATGCCACGACACCCGGCTTCTCTCACAGCCGGGATTATAGTCATACGCTGCCACGCCCAGCTATGGGTTGAGCTAGAGTCTTGCAAACTTTCCTGCCCTGGCTAGTCTTGAACCTCACCTTCCCTGTTCTCTACAACTCAGGTAGCTAGGATGACAAACTCGAGTCACCCCACTCACCTAAGTTTTTTACAAATGTATTTATTTATATTCTTCTGATGACACGGAAGTGAAAGATGAGACAGTTCCATTTCTCAGATGAGGCAACACTAAGCGTGGAAGGGAGAAGTGTCACGTATCAGGGCCACACCAATCCTGTATGACAAGGCTCTGTGTGTGTGTGTGTGTGTGTGTGTGTGTGTGTGTGTGTGAACCCCAGTATTTACGCCTTCAAAGCCTGCACCAGGAGCCAGTAAAACACAGCCCTGGGGCTTTCTAGTAAATCTACTTTCTTTACCAGAGCTCCTGGTCGTAATCTCCGCTGCTCATAAACACATCTGCCCAGGGGAGGCCCAGGGCTTCTCTTGCTGTTGATTTTATATATATATATATATATATATATTTTTTTCTTTTTTTGGAGGAAATAGGTTTACGACCCGAAAACGTTTCCCCCTGTTAAGTGTTACAGCTTCTTTGAGCCTCCCGTTTCCTTTTGTGGTGCTTTATGGTGGGGTTTGCGTTTTCGAGGGTGGGTTTTAGCCAGTGTCTTGCAGGCGCCGCGGACTTCTCCAGCCCTCCACCCTCACTGCCTTCCCCTAAGTCCTGTGGAGTCTCTACCTGGGGTCATGAGAGATTGCAACGGAAAAGCTGCCTATCCTGATCGGCAGGGGATTTGGGTCAGGAGGGTTTAGGCTCCTCAAGTAATGGGAAATCTCCAGGGGAATCAGCCTAGGGCTCGATCAGCAGCCCCAGGGCCTTATCCATGTATTTAACATCGATTACCTCTTGGCTCCAAAAGGGCTGCTATTGCTCCAGAGCAATTGGGTGCCAAGATTGTCAAAACAGGACAAAAGAAACAGCGTGAAAGGGAAAATGGACTCCCAAACATGTTCTTCTCTGAAGCTCCTGAAACCTTCTCCTCACTTGTGATGTTTTTATTGGCCATGAATGCTTTGTGTGGTTGTTCTTATTTGAAAGGAAATGTCTGAGCAGTAAGTGATTGCACATAGGCTGCTTGATGCCCCAAGTGACTCGTGTCTCAATTAGGGGCAAGGAGAGGCGATTCTGCCCCAGCCAACTACCAATGTCTGGTCACAGTCTTTGAAATACTTAAAATTTTTTTTTTTTTGCCAGTCCTGGGCCTTGGACTCAGGGCCTGAGCACTGTCCCTGGCTTCTCTTTGTTCAAGGCTAGCACTCTGCCACTTGAGCCACAGCGCCACTTCTGGCCATTTTCTGCATATGTGGTGCTGAGGAATTGAACCCATGGCTTCATACCACTAGGCCATTTCCCCAGCCCCGAAATACTTTAAATTTTTTTTTAATGTGCTGTTTTTTCCCTTTATTTGCGCCCATCGGCCAGACCGTTATTCTTCCCTGGAATCTCAAATGGTTTCCTTGCTGACGCCTGACCTCTGCTCGGCTTCATCTATTTTCCTACACAGTGGCCACAGAGAGCTTTAGAAAACATAGATCTGGCCAGGTGCCCATGGCTCACAACTGCCATCCTAGCTTCTCAGGAGGCTGAGATCTGAGGATCGTGGTTCGAAGCCAGCCTGAACAGAAAAGTCTGTGAGACTTATCTCCAATTAATCACTAGAAAACCAGAAGTGGTGCTGTGGCTCAAAGTGGTAGAATACTAGGCTTGAGTTCAAGCCCCACGGCAGACAAAAAGAAAAAAAAAAAAGAAAGAATGTAAGTCTGACTACATCACACTCCCCCCCCTCCCATGTAGGATAATATCTTGACAACTGCTGTGTGCTTTAGTTTTTGCTGATTTTTTTTTTTTCCAGTCCTGGGGTTTTAACTCAGGGCCTGAGCACTGACTGAGCTTCTTTTGCTCAAGGCTGGCACTCTACCACTTGAGCCACTGTTGGGATCCATCTTCCCCCTGATGGAAGGGGCTTGATGCACCTCCCCCAGCCCTGGGGAATGCGGCCCTTCTACCCCCTCTGGATTGGAATCCAGAGGAACCGGTTGGGCAAACAGCCCCCCAACCTTCTAGCCAGCCCGGTGCGCTTGAGTGACGTTAGCCCTTGGGGGTCAGGTGATACCTTTCAGCCTATCGACATCCTGGCCAAACCCCTCCCTCGGAATCATCTCCCCTTATCCTTATCTCAATAAAGTCAGTTCGCTCTAAGAAGCCGGCCCCGTTGCACGTGTGCGTTGCAGGCGGTCACACATCTACGGCAGGTCCCGTGCGCGTCAGGTCGGAGCGACCCCCACGTTCCACTCTAACTTACCTGCAGGCCGGGGGTTAGGGGAGAGGATGAAAGGAGGGTGGAAAGAAAGAAGGAAGAGTCCGAGCCGGGAGGGGCAAAAAACCCCAACATTGTGGCGCCCACGTGGGTTGCACGAATCCACGAGAGGAGGCCCGGCTCCCGTCTGACCCTGATGAAAGCAGGTTGGAAACCCTGAGACACGTGATCCTCCCACTCCAGGTAAGAGGATGGGACAAGTCCAGAGTCGGAGAAACAGTTCACCCCTTAAAATCCTAAAGTTCACCCTCCAAAACGCGGGGATTAATATCTCAGAGCCCTGCGCCATACGAATTTGGGAGGAATTGACCCACAGGGTCCCGTGGCTAACTGGAGCCAACCCACTGTCGTGGGAAACTTGGGACCGACTAGAGTGGGAATTACAAACGGCAAATTGAACCCAGAGCTTCATGCATGCTAAGCAAGCACTCGACCACTAAGCCACGTTCTCAGATGTTTTTGCTACTTTTAAGGAATGAAAGCAAATAAACAAACAAAAATTACATGCTCATGTTCTCCTGACATTATTGTACAAGGAGGGTCCGACCTGGGTGGTGATGACTTGGGGCTATTTAAAAAAAAAGTTGAAACCCCACAGCTGCACAGAAGCTATGGTGGTATGTAACCAGTGGAAATTGGAAGAAGGGCCTGAGCAGGGACAGGTGAGATAGACAGGAGTATGACAAGGTTAGGGGGTGATCTTGAGCCCCAATTTCTTATCCTACCCTCAGTGGTGTATTCAACAGGGTCAAATTCAAATGCCAGGGTCGAAGGTCACATGCCCAATGCTGGTTGAAGTGCGAGATTAGTCAATGGACACTTAGTCCAAAAGAAGCTGGGTGTAGTGGCTCAAGCCTGTAATTCTAGTTCCTCAGAAGGTAGAAATCAGGAGTCAAGGCTTGAGACAAAAATTAGACAAAAAGTTAGTGAGTCTCCTCTCAACAAATAAGCCAAGTATGGTGCTTCATGCCTGCATGTGTGTGTGTGTGTGTGTGTGTACACACATATATAAAATATATAGTGTATACTATATAGTGTACAAATATATAGTACATATATAATATAGCATATTTACTACATACTATACACTATATCATATAATACATCACATTTAACATATATAATTCATATAAAATACAATATGTACAATCTATAACATATGATATATAATATATGAATGCATATATAACTATGCATTAATAGAAATATTAACATTTAATACACATTGATATTTAACAGGATCATATAACAACTAGCATTGCATATTAATAATTTATATATAACTGTGTATATATGTGGTATATAATATGTATTATACACACATATACAATATGCATTATATATTACCATACATATATATATTATAAATTTTTATATGCAGAGAGAGGAGGGGATGTTGCGCTCAGTGTAGACCGCCATAGCGAAGCCCACGGTTGGGGAGGCTCACACAGTCCTCCCCTCCTCTGGGGTGTGGCTGGCTCACATGCGCAGCTGGGACAGCATGGTGCTCAGGATGGGGACAGCTGGGTGAGGAAGTGCAGGGGGACATGGCCTGCACATAGCCCTGCATTCTCTCCCATCCATCGCTGCCCAATGACGGAGGCCAGGAATAAGGTCTGCTCGTTATTCCGGTGGTACTGGGCTGTGAACTCAGGGCCATGTGCCTGGCAGGGACGATTTGAGCCATGCCCCTGCTTTATTCTTTATTTATTTTGCTTTAGTTACTTTCTGTTTTTGCCAGGGCGGCTTGGGCTGGGAACCTCCTACCTGCGGCCTCCACACACCTGGGGTCACACTTTACCTGAGGCAGCAGAGTCTTGCTGGATTTTTGCCTGAAGTTGGGTTTGGACAGCGATCCACCTCCTCTCTGTGTCTTCAGTTCTTGGGATTGCAGATGGGAGCCACTGTTTTCTGCCTGCTGAAGGGATCTTAAAGCCAGCCTTGGTCATTGGCAGTGTGGGTACAGGAAACCAAGAAATCATTGTTTTTCCTTAGCTGGGTTGTGTTTGGCTTTCTAGAATCTGCATCTCAGTGAGAGCGCTTCATCTGGAAGCTGGGTTGTAGGAGTTCTACATCTTCTATTGAACCCCATAAAGTCAATCTCTCTTCCCGATTTTCTCCCAGCTGTGCATACAACTGATGCCACCAGGGGATGAGGCCAGGGTTAAACTCTGCCTCTCCAGCCTGAGCCAGGAAAACCGAAAGGCAAAGGGGACAACTGATTTCTTCTCCTCCCGGCTCGCTTTCTCGTTCCTCTCTTTTGACCACTTCCTTGGAAATAGTACTTGAAAAGATTTAAAACACTTAAGGAGGTTAATTACTCTCCAAAAAGCGCAGCAAAGTTGCCAAAACTGCTTCTGTCAGTACATTTAAAATGCAATAAATAATTTAGGTCCCAATTTTTATTCCACAAATGAAGAATTAAGGAGCTTCAATCTCTCAACTATTCTCTGATAAAAATTTTCTATTTTCCTCCTCTCTTCTCTCTCTGACCTCAGATCTGGCAGGACACTCAATCACCAGACGGTGGTGCCACACCGATGAGTATGTGGCAACTGACCTTGCTGTCTAGGAAAAGGTTGCTCTCTAGCAGGGCACTGGTGGCTCACGCCTACAATCCTAGCTACTCAGGAGGCTGAGATCAAAGCCAACCCTGGCAGGAAAGTCCATGAGACTCTTATCTCCAATTAACCACCAAAAAAATCCCACAAGTAGAACTGTGGCTCAAGTGGTAGAACATGAACCTTGAGCAAAAAAACTAAGGGATAGAGGCCAGGCCCTGGATTCAAGTCCCAGGACTGGCACCAAAAAAAGAATAAGTTGTTCTTATTAATTGAGGTTATTTCCAGGGAGGAAATAAACATCTTCCAAGGTGGCCACTCATTCATTTCCTGTGCCCTGCTTTGAGGATTCCTTCAATCAGGCTCTGCCTGGCCCACCTGCTCTCAGTCTTTGCACAGGATTCCTTCTTAGAGAGCTTCTGATCTGAGGAGGGGTACTGGGCAAGCTGTCCCCTCCAGGAATTCAGCATGGGACCGTGTATCAAAATGTGTTCCAGAGGCTGGGTGCTGGTGGCTCACACCTGTCATCCTAGCTACTCAGGAGGCTGAGATCTGAGGATCTGGTTCAAAGCCAGCCCAGGAAGGAAAGTCCATGAGACTTATCACCAGTTAACCACCAGAAAACTGAAAGTGGCACTGTGGCTGAAAGAGGTAGAACATTAGCCTTGAACAAAAACAATTCAGGGACAGTGCCCGGGCCCTGAGTTCAAGCCCCATGACAAAGAATAACCAAAAAAGGAAAAGCAGAAAGGATGTGTTCTGGATTCTGGGTGCATGATGGAGGTGGCCGGCACTGCTACACCTTACAGGGTGGGTCTGCTGAGGTCTTCCAGATGTGCTGGGGTGTGGAGATTTGGAATGTGTTGATAGAAGAACGTCCTTTGTTGCATTCCTGGGAGTGGAGGCCAGGGCCTGGCTGTGTCCTGTCACAGCTTGTGTCCAGCTCTAGCTAGAGGCATTCTTTAACTGCACATTTCTCTTAGTATGAGTGACAGTGCAGGCACCCGGATGTGTGCCTGTGCACATGTCTGGAATATGCTTGTGTACAGATGCGCGAGTGCATGCATGGGTGTGCATATTTGTGCACATGCATGGATGTGCATATTGGTGTACACACACGGGCAACACTCATGTGCATGTCTATACCCACATTTATGTGTATACATGCGTGCACATACATGTGCATGACATATAGCTGGCACACACATATGATCACCTGCACCTGCACTTGCGTACCAACACATGGTGAAATCTCCCTGATTGTACGATGTCTCTACTATACTTGCACATCAGTGTGTGGACACGCCATAGCTGGGAAATGCTGGGGTTTCTGAGGCGCTTTGTCTGTTGGAACCGGGTTTTCAGCTGTTACTCTCCCTAAGCCTGCTTCTAGAAGCCCTAGTCAGCAGTCGCTTATATTTGTTCTGCGTTTGTTAAAAGTTCTGTGCGCCCCAGGAGGAAACAGATGGGCACAGATGCAGGCCAGAAACCTCAGCTACTGGAGGGCTTTTCTTAAGTCTCTGTGGATCACGGGAGCCCAGGCAAAGTGCTGAACAGCAGAGGCTGGCTTGTCACGGCTGAACCTTCTCTTAGCCCCGACCATGCAAAGTTCGCTACACTGAAAAGGCGTTATTTGCACAGTCAGCACGTTTGACCCTTTGCAAAAGGAATTTCATCAGGTTCTTTTGAACAGGCTCTTCCTAGATGTGCTTAGGGATTCATTTACATATCATTAATTCCTCCACACAAAAACCAGAGGCAGCAATACGTAAAGACACTGGCTGGGGAGGAAGAGAAGAGAAGGCAGAAAGCAGAGAGAAGAAAGGGGAGAAGAGAGGAGAGCGATGGGGAGAGCGGAGGGGAGGGAACCCAGACCAGATCTTTAAATCAAGACAGCTTCTCAGGGTCAGCGGTAGGAGCGCCTCTCCACATCAGCGTCTACCTCAGAGGCTGTCTGGCCTCTCCTGCCTGGAAAGCCATGGGAGCAGACCTGGGGACCAGGGGAGAGGGCTGCATTTGAGGAGCCTGAGCTGCCGGTGCACCTCTATATCGTAGCTTGGGCCTGACCGGGCCCTGAAGCTTCCTGGAATAACTGCAGAACATGTCAGTATGAAGCCTGAACAAAATGCAATCTAAAATAATCAAGGTAGCCAGAGAGACTTCATTGACCAGAGGTCAGTTAAAGTTAGGATGCTTTAGCCATTGTTTGTAAGATGCTTCACTGCCTTGTTTGATAATTGTGCTGTGTATTGGAATATCAGCAGATAAATATTTGAAGTGCCAGGTGCTCCACCAGGCAATCAAGCCCCTGACAAGTTACTGCCCCAATAAGTAACTAATGTATACATAGCAGGAGGGGACTGGCACCAAAAGTCCCTTGCAGCACCCCCCACTAACAGTCCTGAGGTCGATAACAGGTGAAGGCTGACTCCAGATGTCTTTTGCAAACTTTGACTGTCTTGCTCTTAAGTGACAATGCCCCAGCTAATCAGAAATAGATAACACACTAAAGGTTAACCAATTGCATGTCTTTTAAACTGGGAATCCCATAGACTTGTTTACTATAAAAACCCAGTGTAATCTGTGCATGGGGCCTTTGTCCATCTTGGCTGTGTCCTTGTGGGCATAGGTCCGAGCTCAAGTTTGCTAATAAACGACTCTTTGCTTTTGCTTCGGAATGGTCTTCTCGATGGTCTCGGGGGTGGGGTGTGTGTGTCTTGAATTCTGGGCATTTCACGTTATTTAGGGGTGGTGGTGGGGGCTCTAGGGATCCAATGGAGAAGTGAGGTGTAGGGCTGGGAATATGGCCTAGTGGCAAGAGTGCTTACCTCGTATACATGAAGCCCTGGGTTCGATTCCCCAGCACCACATATATAGAAAACGGCCAGAAGGGGCGCTATGGCTCAAGTGGCAGGGTGCTAACCTTGAGCAAAAAAAAAAAAGCCAGGGACAGTGCTCAGGCCCTGAGTCCAAGCTCCAGGACTGGCCAAAAAAAAAAAAAAAAAAAAAAAAAAAAAAGAGAAGTGAGGTGAAGAAGGGAGAAAAGTCAGTCGAGGACATGCCAGCCAGCAGATTGTAGGCAGCTGGAAAGCCCAGGGGACTGTGAGGCCGGCATAGGATGAGGGACAGAACTTACTACCCACCATTGTCCAGCTGCCATGGGTTAAGAGGCCCAAGAAGGATGTGCTGGTGAGTAGAGCTTCAGATTCTGCTGGCTTTACATATGCAAACACAAACACCCAAACATCTGCATATGCAAACTCACATGCAAACACACCTGTATATGCAAGCACACATATGCAAATACACAGAAATATGCAAATGGGCACAGGCAGAAACACATGCAAGCCCTCATATATATTTATAAGCAAGCTCCCCCCTTCCCCTCTCCTTTTCTTCTACTTTTACATCCTCTGTAGGAGTTATTCCCACTCTTGCCTTCCTCAACTTTTGGATTATGGTTTTGGCCTTATGAGGGACGGAATCCCCCTTTAATCTGAGATTTCTGGAATCACTGGAGACTTTGATCTGAACTCCCCGCCCCCTCCAGTTATGGTAAAGACCAGCATCAGGAGCTCAGGAGCGCTGGCTCCCAGCAGGTGTGGCCCCTGGAATTCCTGCAGTCACCTGGTGGCCGAGGGGCTGGACATCAGCCAGCCAGGGGAGCTGAGATCTCAACCAAGGTGGCTGCCGACTCATATTTAGCCTCCAGACAGTTTTGTTTGGTCTGCAGAGTATCTTAAAATATGCGACGGTAGCTGCCAACATTTCCAGCGAGTGGGATTTTTCATGGAAACTCTGGCGTGCTCCCTTTCTCTAGAAAAAGCTGAAGACAGTGACAGGATTTTGGGTACAATGAGATGGAGAGAGAGAGACGAGACTCTGTAGAGTCGTGTGACTTAGGCTACTTCCTGTGTCTCTATCAGCTTTGGGGTTCCAACACTTCCTTCTCTTTCTCCTCATCCCTGGGGTGCACCTGCCTCATCTCCCTGACCTATAGTGTGTGTGTGTGTGTGTGTGTGTGTGTGTGTGTGTGTGTGTGTGTGTGTGTGCCAGTCCTAGGGCTAGATAAGAGCCTCAAAGACTTTCCTGACTGGGCTGGCTTTTAACTGCCATCTTCGGATCTCAGCCTCCTGAGTAGCCAGGATTACAGGCTTGAGTCTCTAGCTCCTGGCATCTGGCCCAGTAGACACAGCCCACTAGAGCTGGGTTTTTGTCAGTGTGCCTTCCTGCTCCTTTGCCTTTGCTTCTCTTATTCCCTCTGGGTTTTGTCAGCTTCCATCTTCTCTCTAGAGTATAAGATATTATTTCCTGTGCTCTCAGCCATTTGCTGAAAGCTTGCTAAAAACGAAATTACGATCTTCCCACACATCAGTTCTTTAAGTGCCACCTGTCACCTGGGCACGGGCTGTCTTCATCCATTAATCACTGGATGAGGTGGATGCTGACGAGATCAGAGCTAAATATGGTGGGGCTAGGGCTATTCTGCCTCTGGTTTTGCCTAGCTACCTGTCTCAAGTAAACTAACATCTCTGCTTCTTGCCAGCCTCTGGGGCTGAAATCCCAGGATCCTTTGCACCTAAGTCTGATAAAGTCATTAACATTAAACACACTGTAATTGTCACCATGGAATTCTGAGAAGGAGCAACCCAGATGGGATTTCCCTCTCCTGGTCCCAGCCCTGCTAATTAGAGCAACTTTGAATCCAATGTGGGTGCCAATCTAGCAAGTCAACGCTGCCTCTCTCCTGTTTTTCAGTAGGAAGCGTTTCCCCTTCTATATATGCTTGAGCAGCAGTGAGTGTCAGGAGAAGGGAGGGGCAGGGGATTGGGGCTGTGGCAAATCTTTATTTCACTGATTGAGCCTCTTGACAGGAAAAGGAAGGAAGGCAGAGAGCAATTTCTAAAAGCATGCTTCTGTTGCCATCTCTCCTTGGACAATACAAAGCTCATATGATCAAGCTTCATATGATCAAGTATTGTTTTTTTGGTCAGTCATGAGGCTTGAACTCAGGGCTTGGGTGCTGTCTCTGAACTTTTTCTGCTCAAGGCTAGCACTGTACTACTTTGAGCCACAGTGCCTCCTCCTCCTCCTCCTCCTTCTCCCCCCTCTTCCACCTTCTTCTTCTTTTGGGTGATTAATTGGAGATAAGAGTTTCATGGACTTTCTTTCTTGGGCTGGCTTCAAACTGCCATCCTCAGATCTCAGCCTCCCAAGTAGCTAGGATGACAGGCATGAGCCACCAGTGCCTGGCTTGAAGCTCGTTCTTGATGAATAACTGATACAAGGACAGAAACAGAGGAGTCGAGTTTTGCAAGTTTAATAGCTAGATAGAATTTGTTCAAGCAATAGCCTCATAGTACCTCAGTGTTGACTGTGACTCAAATTTGTCTTGTGCAGGAAAAAAATTGTTCAGAAAGAGGAATGCCATTTTCATCCATCCATGATGTCATAATGAAATTGCTCCAACATTCCTGGACACTCAGCACACACCATTTGTGGCTGGTATGGGCACAAGTTATAGAGGCCATCTTCAAAGAGCTGCCTCTTCAACCATAGAGGCTGGGAAGGCAGGGTAGCATCTCCATCAGCACCCCTCTGTGTGCTCAGCCTGCCTGGACCACACCCTAGAGCAGCTTAGGAGCCTGGCTGAGGAGGTAAAGCCCAAAGAGAACAATGAAGGAGCTGCGGTTAAAGCAGAAGACAACTCATTGGTCCATGGCCCTGAAGTTAGCCAATTCATAGGCAGTACACATGGTGAGAGTCAGGATGGATCTGTTTTTGTCCCTACTCTCTCCCATCTCATTTCTCCTTTTCTTCTCATCTTCTTCCTCCTTGTCCTCTCCTTTTCTCTCTCTATTCCTTCCTTCTTTTCTTCTTCTCAATCTCTCTTCTTCCCTCCTTTCTCTTTCTTGCATCTCTCCTCCTTCCCTCCAACTTCCTTCCTCCTCCTTTCTCTTCTTCTCCCTCCCTCCCTCCCTCCCTCCCTCCCTCCCTCCCTCCCTCCCTCCCTCCCTCCCTCCCTCCCTCCCTCCCTTCCCTTCCTTCCTTCCTTCCTTCCTTCCTTCCTTCCTTCCTTCCTTCCTTCCTTCCTTCCTTCCTTCCTTTCTTCATGCTTGCTTGCTGGCTGGCTTGCTTGTTTTTCTTCCTTCCACCTTTCCTTTTTCTCCCCCTTCTTCCTGTTCTTTCTCTCCTTCTTCCTTCTCTCTCACCCTTCCTTCTACCTTTCTCTCCTTCTTCATTCTCTCCTTTCTTTTTTTCCTTCCTTCCTTCTTTATCCTTCCCTGTTCTCCCCTTCTTCCCTCTCTCCCTTTCTTCCTCTCCTTCTCTCCCCCCTCTCATCCTTCTTTACTTCCTCCTTTTTCTCCTTCTTTCCCCTCAACCCTGTGGTGTTGGACCTCACACCTTCCATAAATCCTCCCAGGGAGCCCAACCCCTTGGATACCAGCAGATAGAGAAGGAGAAGCCATTGTATTGCAAACTAAAGAGATTGTGGGAAGAATACTAGACTAGGGGAAACACCATTTTTTTTTCTTAGAAAAGAGGAAAGAAATAATCTCAAAATTAAACAAAATGACCACAAAGTGTGCCACATTCTCCTTTGCCTCTTCATTTCATTTCAGACGACACTCCTCAACCCATGTGAGTGGGGACTGGACAGTGTTTGGAAACGAAAAAGCAAGAGAATGCCTCTGGTTTTCCCCAGGAGAGACTGCCCATCTTTTTATGAAAAGAGAAAACAGAACCCATAACTCTCCAAGTTTTTACCGTTTCAGAACAAACATGACTGTGACTCATGTTTCACAATTTATGTAGCCTTCCTCACATACTTATGACAGTTCTATCATGTTTTAGATACTGTGAAAGATTTGTTTTCCTCTGTGCAGCAGGGTGTGGAAATTCACTTGTGTTGTGATTACTGATGCTCTGTGCCAGCACCTAGCACAAGCACTACTGCCAAGGTACTGGACAAGGTCATCCTGGGTGAGATGCATCTCAATTGTGGGGCTATCCTGTAGGCTGTTGGATATTTACAGCATCCCTTGGTGGGAGAGAAGGATGGGAAGGGAGACAAGGATGGGAAGGGAGACACTGATCAAGATGTACTCACAAACTGCCATGTTGAAATGAACGCCCCCCCCTCCGCTTTGTGGGCTATGGGGCTTGAACTCAGGGCCTGGCATTGTCCTTGAGCTCTAAGTAGGTGAACATTCTGCCACTTTGAGCCACAGTGCCACTTCCTGAAACTTCTTTGTAGAACTACTTAAAGATAATAGAATAATAGGAATAACATTAGTACTAATACTACTGATAATAGGGGACTACAAAAGAATGATACTATGCAAAGGGATGGTGACACATGCCTGTAATCCTAGCTACTCATGAGGCTGAGAGCTGAGGATTGCAGTTCAAAGCCAGCCAGGGCAGAAAATTTCATGAGACTCTTATCTCCAATTAACCAGCAAAAAGCTCAAAATAGAGCTATTGCTCAAGTGCATACAGTACCAGACTTGAGAGAAAGCTCAAGGACAGCGCCCAGGCCCCGAGTGCAAGCCCCAGTACTGGCACCAAAGCAAAACAAAACAAAAGAATACTGCTGATACCCTTTTGCCTTGAGATGCAGTTTGAAGCCCACTGGCCCCAATCCTTTGGTTTTTCTTTACCCCTAATCTCAAGAAAAGGCAACCTCATCCAGCAGCGAGGTAATTAAAATCTAGGTCTAAAATGAGATGGCTGTAATAGAATAAAAGTCAGTGGGTGAATGGAATAAGTTTGTTGTCTATAAATAGCCCAGTTCTTAGCAAACCCTGTGGGAAAAAATTGCTCTACATGCCAGTGTCAGGGGAAGATGTGTCCAATGCTTCAGACATCGAAAATAAATACTGTGAGTTGAAAATAAATGGCGTTATTAGCATAAAGGGAGCCCCTAATTAACCAGCAATAGTCCATTACTGTAGCCTTCAATCCATTCAATTGCATAATTACATCAAAACTCCGCTGACGCGCCATTCAGTCAGCGTATCCGGTATTGTCTCCTCCATAATTAGTGCCCATAATTGTCAGTTTGACAGGGCAATTAAAAATGTTTGAAGACATCGTGTCAGCTTCCCTGGGTACAGCCGTACTTGGTGGGACTCATCTAGGAGAAGGCTCCCATCTGGACCACTAGAAGCTTCCAGCTCTGAGAGGAAGAGGGACAAGGTGCGGGGAGGGGCTGGCCGGATGTGAAAGAAACTCCTTACTCCTCCATTAGGAAGAATGATAGCATGTCCTTTGCAGAGAAATAGATGGACCTGGAAAAAAAAATATGTCGAGGGAAGTAAGTCAGGCCCTGAGAGAGAGAGACAAAGGACACTTTTTTTAAAATCTCCTATGTGGAAGTGACATCTAAATTATATATGTACACGTACCCAGGGCCATATACACACAGGCAGACATGGATTAAGTCAAATGTGGTCTATGCAGAGGAGGATTCGATGGTGTAAGTCCTTTGAACAGTTCACAGTCAAACAGAACGCTTACCAGGGAGCTGAAACTTGGGGTGTCAGGGGAGTGTGGTCCAGGGGAGGGGGAGGAGGAATGGAGAGAGAAGTGGGAGAACTCAGTCATATACTTCAACACACCCCTGTGAAGAGGGAGCTAGGAAAGCTGGGGAGAGGGGCGGCATTGATCAGGATTTACTGTGTCCATCAAAGGATGGGTTGAGCTGAAACTCTTTTGGGCAGCTCCTTAAAGACAATACTGATTACGAAGAGAAATGCTTTGTAGCTTGGGTATGTGTGTGTGTTATTATTCTGTCTGGGTGGAGTGGGTGTGTTGTGGCCCGAAGGTGTACCTCTGAAGATTGTGCTGGTCGTGGGGTTCTCAATGTAGCCGTGTACAGGGGTGGGGGTTTTGCGAGGTGCTGGGGCTATGGCCAACTCCCCTTGGGAATGGATCAGCCCCAGCTACAGAAAGTCTTGTGGCTGAGGGCTCCACCTCTGGTGTAGCAAGATTGCAAGCAGGTACCATCCTGTGGGGCTTGGAATTTCCGGGCCTCTTGCAGGGTGAGAAACAAGCTTTGTTCCTTCATAAGCTTCCTGGCCCATGGGCGTGTCTGAGAGCAGCGTGAAACACACTCAGCTGGGGTGTGTGTGGTCAGTCCCTGCCGGCGAGGTGGGTGCCAGATGCCCTTTTTGGCTTCCTGTCAGGCATCAGTCCACAGTGATGCAAGCCCAGAATCACCAGAGGTGAAATCTCAAAAATAATCTCCAGGACCTCTGTGAGAGGGGCCCAAGCCCTCACCGGGGAGGGCATCTTTCTTCACCACGAAGTGTTCTGACACTGGATCCAGCCTCCATGCCTGGAAGGCTCAGGAGCCATTCCAGGCAAAATAGAGCCAAGAATTTTCTTTCGAGAATTCATTAATTCATTTTTTTCTCCTTATGGATTACTCTCTGTCGGTGTTGGTTCCTTTTTCTCACCTTACATCCTTGCTCTGTCTCTATCTCTGTGTCTGCCTGTCTTCCTGTCTCTCTCTGCAACGCACAGACCCCTATGTATGTGAGGGGGAGGAAAGACAAGAGTCTATGGGGATTAGCTATAGAGCAAAGGGATTTAAAAAAAATAGACATCACCTTTGACTCATGTCTTGATGAATGGTTTACTTCTTTGGGAGAATAAATGCACTGGCTCTATTGGCCAAAGCCTGTCTGGGCTTTCCTCTTCCATTGAGAGAGACTTCCTGGATCATTCTATGCCATAGTAGCCCCGAGATTGCTCATCTTTAAGCTGGAATTCGTTTCTTCTCTCCACTAACGATTAGTGAGTGCCAGGTGCTGCTTTCGATGTGTGGGATACACTGGTGAGGAAGGAAACCTGAAACTCTTCCTTTAGCATCTCATCCTCCTATGAGAAGATAGAGAAGGACTCACAAATCCAACCAGACATTAAGATAAGCACTCTGCCAATATCAAACAGATTAAAGGAGACACACAAGCCCAGTGGGAGGGGCACAACTTTATTAGAGTGACCGGAAGAGTTATTAGGAAGGTAATGGTTAGACAGTTAGAAGCTAGAGAGCCTTAGGCTGGTGTATGTGCAGTTGGAAGACAATGGGGAAGGCCAATGTAGCTGGGAAGAATAAGGAAAAAGGCATTCAGAGCTGACCCAAGGTGGGGCAAGCACCCGTGACTTACGCTTGTAATTCTAGTGACTTGGGAGGCTGAGTTGGGAGGCTTGCCATTTGAGGCCAGCCTGGGTAAAAATGTTTGTGAGACCTCTCTCTCCTCCACAGACAGCCCGGCAAGGTAGCATATGCCCGTTATTCTAGCAATGGCAGGGAGTCTAACACAGCCTAGATCTTATCTTTAAAACAACCATCAAAAACAATGAAGAAGGCATGGCTCAGCGGTAAGAGCATCTGCCTAGCAAACACGAGTCACTGAGTTCAAATCCCAGTAACACACACACACACACACACACACACACACACAGTAAGGTTACTTAACAGGGAATTTGGTTGTCAGGAACTTGTGGGTCAAGATGAAGAAATCCCTCCCATTGAGTAGACCTCAATTTCTTTGTACAAGAGGATATTTCCCTTCTTTCTATGTATGTGTGTATGCATGTATGTATGTATGTATAATGTATTTTGGTCCATGAACAGGACTTGAACTTTTTTTTGCTCATTGGCTGGTGCTCTGCCAACTGAGTCACATCTCTAGCCCTGAGAGCATATTTCTCAACAGGAAAAGGTACTTCCACACAGAATGTGACTGGTTCTTTGCATGTTCTTATCAGTCATAGACCAGAAAAGAAATCTCATCTCCATTCCAGAACACTAAGTATCTAGTAAGGCTGAGTAGTAAGAAGACAGTGATACTTCACTGTCCATATACCTGGCTCAATTGTGCAGTTATCTACATTCTTGTGAATTTGAACTTAATGGCATATCTCAAATCCAAAAGCTTGATGTGAGATCCCACTCCTCCAGTTCCAGGGAAAATGGTCACTACTGCCTTTCTGACCAGATGTGTAACACATCTAGTTCTAAAGATGAAATGAGACAAGCTATCAGAGCGATGGTGGCTAAATGCTCAGTAAATATTAACTTTAGGTAGTTATTATTCCAGGCTGAGTTCAGAAATATGCAGTGCAGATAACTCCATTATTGTATATTTTATTTGACTCCAAGCTCTCATATGGCGCATTTATTTTCCATGGTGAAGATGCCCCGTATATTCCTCTGTCTTCTGAACTAATCCAACCAAGTGAGGCCAGAGCTCTGTCCGTGGTCCTGAACTCCCGCTATCCCATGCATCCTTCTCCCGAATGAACCTTCCCGCAAGGCACCAAGTCTCCTGAAGGGCAAGGTCTCCATCACCTACTCCTCTCTATGACTTCTCCTGTCTTAGCTTTTGAAGTTCTCAGACTTTGGTTATCTTCTTGCCTCATGTGGCCATTGCATGTTCTGTGGTGGTGGTTCTCTCTGTATTTTCTCTCACATTTTGTTTCCACCCCCCTCCTGGCATTGCTCTACTTCTTTTAAAACTAAAAGCAGCCTCTCGCATTGATCCTGTACTTTCTCTCCCTCATGCAGGGCTGGGGATGTTCACAGGAGCCCATTAAGCACTGCTTTTCTTTTATTTCCTTTCCTACTGTTTCTGGTCTCATTCCAAGTTAATATTGTGTGTGTGTGTGTGTGTGTGTGTGTGTGTGTGTGTATTTTAAATCTATCTAGTCCATTGGAAGTTCTTCCAAACCCCAGACTACAGTTTTTTGTTTCGTTACTAACACTGAATCTTTCTTCCCTGCTAATATTTTTCCTCCAGGTCCTTGAAGCATGTCTGTTTTCTACAGCCAGAGTCACACAACAACTTGCCTTAAAAAGTTTCTTTTATTTTCCTGACTTTGTGATAACTCTGCTGAAACTTTCACAACAATCAAAACCACCATCTCAGCATGCCATCTGTTGCTTCCCAGAAGCCAAGAACTGAGGTAAGCACTTTATAGTGTGAGCTCTAGTTTATATGTGTGCATGCTGAGATTCAATCCAAGAGAATAAGATATTATCTCCACTAACACCCTCCCTTCACCTTAAACTTAAAAAAGGAAAGATTTTTATGTACCCACAAAGAATATACACCAGGATGCAGTAAAGCCACCAGCACAACCACGTTCATTGCAGCACTATTCACCATCGCCAAGGTATGGAATTAGCCCCTCAAGAGATGGATGGAACCAGAAAATGTGGTATTTATACACAAGGGATTTTGCTCATCCATTAGAATGAAAAATCTTGTGAAGAAGTGATTCAGGCTCAGAGAGACAAAGGATGAGGAAGCTAGATTTAGCTTATAAACTTATAAGTAAATCAGCTGGGTGGTATGCAAGTGTACAGAAATGTATTAACCAAAATATGGTAGATTTGAGGCAGAACTCTAGTGTAATTCCTTAAAAAGGCAAAGTCAAAAGTTCAGAAAAGTCATGCACCAGGAAGTGGGTGCTCAATAGGGGTGGGGTGGGGTCAAGGGAGAGAAGAGGAGAAGAGGGGGAGAATGCAGACCAGAAGCCGATGGATAGCCTACAAAATTAAGGAGAGAGAGGGAAGGGGTGGGCAGGGGAGGGAGGGGTGAGAATGTTGAAAGGGGTGACATTGATGGATCATATTTATAAACTGCTTTGTTAAGTGGCAACTGTTTTGTACAACTAGTTAAAGATAAGTTTTTTTTTTTTTTAAGATTCAGACTTGTTTAGGCTTGTGGCTTCAGAGCTTTTCGTCTCTGTTCAGCTGGCTGCATTGGCGTGAGCCTGAGTCCAGGCTGAGTGCGCGGTGCAGAGTGAGTGGCAGAGGTGAGGAGCCTGGACCACACGGAGCAGAGAGGAGTAAGCCACTAGGACTCTCTTTTTGGTGCATGTACAGCACAATCTACTCCCTCCAGCTAGGCCTTGCCTTCCGATTTCTACCACCTCAAGATGCAATCAAATAACAAACCCCTCAAAGAATTAATCCATTGATGAAGTCAATCACCCATTGATCACTTTTCCAAAATCCCAGCTGTGAGCACTGTTGCATTGAGAACCAAGCTTTTAATACATGAGTCCTTTTTGTTTGTTTGTTTGTTTTTCGGGGGGGAGGAGGAGGAGAGGTACTATTTCATACCCAAGCCTCCACAGGAGGGGAAGGCCTGAGGTTTGGAATTACACATTATATTCCAAACCCCTGGCTCTAATTCATAGATCAACCAAAGCAGGTCTGGCAGGATTCAGGCAATCCTGGCCCAACCTTAGCACGGAATATAGATGATCACAAGATAGGAAGTGGTCAAGGTCTTCTATCAATCAGAATCTAACATCTGTCCTCTCCCCCCCCCCCCACCCCTCATCAGCATTGTCTAGGACACAGCTGTGAGCTCAAATCCAATCCTCCTTCTTGCTGAACGGCACCACATGTTCATGTGATGGAGATGGAGTGAGATCTTGGCAGAGATTCTGCAGTGCCAGTTCCAGCCTGTTGTCTCCTGAGAACAACAACCCTCCTGCTCGTTCCTCAAGGGCATGGTCTGGATCCCATATGTACCATGTCGGACCACCTGGTGAATGGGCAGGACTGGGGGATTAGAAGTAGCAGCGGTCCTACAAGGCTCCAGCTAGAGTCCTGGGCTCTCTGGCTGTTGTATTCACCACATTGTCTCCTCTGCCAGCATCCTGAGAGATGATCTCACCAAGGACAACATGGACATTATACAAAGTGGCCTGTGGCTATGAGGCAGCTCCAGAGTCATGGCCAAAGTTCCAAAGGAAGATGGCAGGAAGGGTGTGGGAGTCATGGGGCACAGTCTAGAGAGCTGAGAGAGTAAACCTAAACCCCAGTGCAAGGGCAGCTAGCCCCCACCTATGAGCTGAGTACATGGAGACACACGTGAAGGGAGATGAAGTGAGACAGCCACAGCATGGGACATGAACCATGGATGAGCAGAGGCAGCACTAGCTTGCAAACCTTGCTCTATGCATGGGAATGGCATAGAACCATTCAGTTATAAGATATGTGTATATGTAATATATAAATATATTATTATACATGCAGACATACACATATTTATTTATTCTTTTGAGGGTGCTGGTACTGGGACTTGAATAGGTGCTGTCCCAGAGATGTTTTTGCTGAAGGTTAGCACTCTACCACTTTGAGCCACAGCTTCACTTCTGGCTTTTTGCTGGCTAATTGGAAATAAGAGTTTTAAAGACTTTTCTACCAGGGCTGACTTTGAACCAGGATCCTCAGATCTTGACCTCCTGAGTAGCTAGGATGACAGGCATGAGCCACTGTTGCCCAGCTATTAGGATTTGCATGGAAGAACCTGAGCTTGGAACCCACCTCCCTTGTATGCAGACCACTCAGTCCTGATAGTGGGGCTGGGCCCCGTGTTCAGGGTGCCCAGTGAAAGGTAAGATGTCCCCGCCTGTGTCCTCTTCCACCTCCTGCAGGTGTGAGACCCCAGGATTTCATCCTTTCCACATCTGAGGCAGTCTTAGCAGACGTCCTTGGCCACTTTTGCTGGTCTGACCTAGTTTACTTGATGTTTTACTTGAGCTGGTTTCTCACAAATTCCATATTTATGGGAAGGCCACTCCATAGGAAAGAAAAGTGGGATGCTTCGGGGGTGGGGGGAAAGGATGTTTTAAAAGAGATGTTATAAAAGGAGGAAACTAGAACTTATTGCATCCTTCCACGGAAAGGACCATTGCAAGTCACCATGTGGTGGTAGTGTCAGGGTAGCTCCCTTGTAGAGCTTGGACCCACCGTGATTGCCTTGGATCTTTCCCTGGTATGCTGTCCATTGCAGGAAGGCAGAGACCTCATAGGGTTGTGGTTTGCAGTGTCATCTCTGATGCCTAGCCGAGCGTCAGGCTCATAGCTGGAACCTAGGAAGTATTAGTTGAATGAATACAGGAAAGTAGACTGGTGAGGTTACACACATAAGGTCACCTCTGAAACCCACATCTCTGTGATGTTGGTCTCCAATGGGTGGGCGAGTGCAGTTATAATGTTCAATGTGTTCATGTGGAAATGGAAGCAGGAGGGGAGGGATGGGGTTGGGAGAGATGGGGGGATGATGGAAGGGGTGGCATTGATCAAGAGGCATTGTACTCATGAACTGACATATTGAACTGATGCCCCTTTGTATAACTACTTAATGATAGATAGTAATCATCATCATCATCATCATCATCATCATCTCTGGTCTCCATGTGCACATTTGGAAGCAGAAATAACCGTAGTACCCACTTCTCAGGATCTTTCTGAAAATCAAGTACATGTTTAGTGATGGTATAACAAGGAATAGCCACTGGATATCTTCATATCATTGTCATTTAAATTATATCCCTCCCCCCCATTAAAGTATTTATGGGAGGTTACTTGCCCTTAGTTTTGCCAAATAGGTTATTAAAGTTATATAGGAACTACCAGATTTGAAGCCATCCTGGGCTCGTATTTCCAATTAACCATCAAAAGGCCAGAAGCGGAGCTGTGGCTCAAGTGGTAGAACATCAGCCTTAAGTGAAAAAGCTAAGGGACAGCACCTGAGCCCTGAGTATAAGCCCAACTTCTGGCACATGCATGAGCGTGCACACACACACACGCACACGCACAATCCATTAGAATATCCATTTTTGTGTTCTGTGTATGTGGCTTCTTATAGTAAGGGCAATTACCAGCCTCTTCTCCAACTGCATAACTACATTTTTTTAGCCAAGAGCAAGCCATAGAATTATTATTATTATTATTAAACAAAGTGGTTACAAGATGAATTAACAGAAGTATCATAAACTCTCTATGGAGAGCTCAAATAGTATAATTTGTTGGAAGACTAAGTCAAAGCCCAACAAAATAAGTACCAGAAAATAGATACTTGCAAGTGAGTAGGGTGGGTTCAAGGGGAGAGGGGTAGATGCATGAAGGAGGGTGTGGGTGGGGAATATAGTCAGGAACTCATTATGTATACCACAGAACTGAGAAAAGTAAGGGAAGGGGTGGATGAAAATGTTGAAGGGATAATATAGGTGGAGGTGTACTGGATTCATAAACTGCTTTGGTGAATGGCAACTCGTTTGCACAACTACTTTAAAATAATTAAAACATTTTTAAAAAAGTAATATGGAAAAAAAATAAGACAGGCTCTTGTTCACCTCACTTTGGAGCACTGGAATGCAGGAGTGAGGGTCGGAGCCACAGCCTATGCTGGAACAGAAGAGGAATTCCAGGATGAGTATTAGGTCGTTTCTGCTGCATAACAAAGTACCTCAAACCTTCGTGACTTTGAGCGATGTTAATTTTCTGTACAGCTTTACTTTTCCGGCCTGGTGGTTCTTCCACTCTGGGCTGGTTTGGCTGTGGTGGGGATTAGATGGGGGCTGGATTGAATAGCATCATCACTTGCACACCCCAGGTCAGCTGGGGTACGGCCCAAGTACCTCTCATTCTCCAGCCGCTCAGTCCAGACTCACTCCTATGATGCTGGCCGGGTAGCAAACAGTCCCCACCAGCCCCACATAACCTTTGCTCTCCTGCCATTGGCCACAGCCGGTCATAGGCCCAAACCCAGCTCTGGATTGCAACCCAGGCGCGGCAGGGACTTCCGAAGACTCCATATTTATTTCCCCTGTATAGGGCTAGGCGCGATGGGAGGCCTTTTGTAAGTTAGCAGTTTTACCTGTGTTCAAGGTACGGTTATTTCTACCCTTCGAGCTTGCACCTTAGAGTGTTCCTTTAGATCCATTCTAGTGAAAGTAGACAGTTTAACTGTCCTTCTAGAGCATTCTGGAGGGGGTGTATATAGCCAGGGGCATCTCCCATGAAGAGTTCTTGTTACCCCTGCTGCCTGCCTGACTCTCCTGCAAATGTAGACGGCTTGAATTTCAGTGGCTGACGGTGGAGAAACATTCAATTTTGCAGCTTTGCTTTGGAACAAAAATAAATTATTATTTTTTTTTAAAAAGGATGAAATGGATCTAACCGTAGGTAATTAATTCTCCTGGTGTTTTCGGTCCGTGCATCTGCTTCAGTGCCTACATTTGTTAATATCAAGCAATAGGGATTTCTCTCCGAGTGACTGTAATAAAAATTAAAAAAGAACTTTTTTTTTTTTTTGGAACCACTAAGCTAGCCAATCCTCCATCTCTGGCCTGTTTGGTATGTAAAACCTTTCATCCGGCATGCATTTTTTATGAAAGGATTGAAAAACCCCAAGAAATAAAACACAGATAGGCAACATCATTATGCAGGAGCTTGAGCTGCCCAGGCAACTGGAATCAAACGGCTCATCTCTGGGGAGCAGAGATTCCGGGAAGCACAAAGCCAAAAGCACTAAGGCGGGGGGTGGGGTGGGGTGCGTAGGTACCCAGGAGCAGTAGCTGAGACCCCTAAAGAGTCCACGAGGTGCTGAGCACCAGTCGCTAGCTCCTAGCTTGCGAGGAATAAGCATGAGGCTTACCATTCCCCCCCCCCCCCCCCACACACACAGGCTGCACCCGCCTGACTCTAACATGGTCAATGAGTATTTCCTGCCTGCGGCTGCTGAGCTGACCACTCTCCTCCATGGGATGAGACTCAGGCTGTCTCTCAGGGTACAGCTTGCAAGCAAGTGCTCAGTCAGGCTCTAGACTTCCTGTCCTCAGCGGCACGAATTCATTTTTACCCGTGATCATTCCATGTACGGATGCTATGGTGGTAAGCACAATTTTTGACTTCAAGGATTCCTTCCCATTGCAACGGGAAGAACACCCACCCCTTGCCCAGACCCCACAAAACCCTGCCTAGTTGAGAGCCATCCTACATACATTGCAGACCTATTTCCTGCCGTCTCTCAACAATCCTCAATCTGTTCCAGGCTCTAGCTTCATTCCAGCTCTGAAACAGAACGGCATGGTCGAAACCCTGGGAGCAGCTTTATTAGAAACTTTCCTCAGTTGAATAGAAACCTGATATTGAGGACCTGAGATTTTATTAAGTCATTTGTTTATCACTCCTCTCCTCCCCCTCCCATTATCTCCTCTCCTCCCTTCTTCCCTCTCCTCTCCTCTCTTCCATTCCCCTCCTCTCCTCTTCCTTCCCCTCCCTCCCCTCCTCTCCTCTTTTCTGCTCTCCCTCCCCTTCCCTCCTCCTTTCTCTCCTCTTCTCTCCCATCCCATCTCTTTCCTTTCTCTCCCTTCCTGTTCTCTCCTCTTCTTTTCCCTCCCCTACTACCTGAGAGTGAAAATGAAGCATGCTCTGATTTTTGTGAGTCTTTATGTTTCTGTGGCTACCATGTTTGTTTTTCATTTGACCCTGTGACTTTGAGACACAATTATTTCTCTTGGACATTGACCTTGCAGCAATTATTTTAATTTGTGGCCCTCTCCAGGCCTGGCTTTATTGAAGCAGGAAGTCTGCTTCCATGATTCAGGACAGATGATTGGCTACTGCAAATTCAAGTGTCGTTATGTGGCTTTGGGCATGCTGCTTCACATTGTGACATCCACAGTGCATGTGTCCAGCTGGATTGTGGGAACAGAGGAGGTTGGTGGCATGTGCATTTGTCAGTGTTGTGCAAAAGATATGGAGAAGGGCACAATGACCTACTGGAGGTGTGCTCAGCCTCGTCTCATCACTGGGTCATGGCTTCCTGGCAGGAATTCAGGCCCTGAGTCCTGAAAGCTCCTGCTTTTCCAAGCCAGGTCTGTCTGGTGCTGTGACAAATGCAACTGTTTAAGGAAGATTTGTTTTGCTGGATTTCAGGAGTCTGTGGTTGCTTGGCCCCTGGTGCTGTGGGTCTGTGGTAGGGTGGCTTTTCATGGTCCAGGACTATGGAGAAGAAAAGCTGCTCACCTCGTGGCAGACAGGAAACAGAGAGACAGAGAGGAAGGGTCTGGGGACAAGACATACCCTCCAAAGACACACACCTAGCTGGGCACTGGTGGTTCATACCTGTAATCCTAGCTACTCAGAAGGCCGAGATCTGAGGATCACGGTTCAGAGGCAGCCCAGGCAGGAAAGTCCGTGACACTCTTATCTCCAATGAGCCACCAGAAAACCAGAAGTGGCATTGTGGCTCAAGCGGCAGAGCACTAGCCTTTAGCCAAAGAGCTCAGAGACAATACCCAGGCCCTGAGTTCAAGCCCCAAGGCCAACAAAAATGTGCATATATACACATACATACATAATATACATACGTACATACACACATACATACAAACAACAAACAGACCTGGAGCACTGGTACCACACAGCCACAGAGGCCACGTGTTTTGTGAATTGTCCTGTGGCTGCGAGGTGTGGATGGCTCACTTTCCTTTCCTTCTGCAAGCTTTGGAAGCAAGGAGATCCATTTTTTTTTCTTAACAGGGCTGTGGTGAGAGTGAGAGGCCGGCGCATAGCTTTGAGTTATGCCTGCATCCAGTCGTCACTTCTTCCATGCTGAATTGCATTTACTCAATTCATTCACTTAATAAATAATCACCAGGCACCTCTAGGAGATGGGCACTGTGCCAGCTGTTGGAACTGCAGCAGTGAGCCAGCTGGGCGGATTGTAAACACTTGGGAAAGTTCCTGACGAGGCAGGTAGATGCTACGGAATGTTAATTATATGGCAGGTACCAAGCGCCATTCTTTATCAGCATTTGCCCCATTCACATTCCTAATAACTCTATACAATATTTTCTAATGTCATGGCTGTGGTACAGCATTTTTAGAAAATGAGGCCAGAAAGGGTAAATCACTTGCAAGTTCTGTAGTTCACAATGGTAAAGCTGGATCTTGAATCTTGTTCTGTCTGAGTGTGTGTGTGTGTGTGTGTGCATGCGTGTATGTGTGTACTGGTGTCCTTGGGCTTGAAGTCAGGGCCCGGGAACTGTCTCTGAGCCCTTTTTGTTTTTCCTTACTGCTCAAGGCTGACATTTTACCGCTTGAACCATAGCTCGATTTCTGGCTTTTTGGTGATTCCTTGGAGATGAAGTGTCTCAAAGACTTTCCTGTCCAGGCCGTCTTTGAACCGTGATAATCAGATCTCAGGCTCCTGAGTAGCTAGGATTAAAGGATGTGTGCTGCAGGTACTTGGCTAGTTCTACCTGTTTTTAAGCACTTAACAAGCATCAGTAATCTCAGGCTGGTGGGAGAAGCCAGAAATGGGTAATACAGAGCCCCATAGGATAAGGGCTCAGGGACAAGACATGTGGGGGCGTCGGAGCATCGTGGGGGCTGTCTATTCCACCTGAAAGTGTGTGTGTGTGTGTGTGTGTGTGTGTGTGTGTGTGTGTGTGTGTGTGTGTGTGTGTGTTGGGAGTCATGGAGGTCAGGTAAAGGGTCCCCAAAGGAACGGCCTCTAAGCTGAGGTCTGCAGGCTTGGCTATCTCTGTTGGGTGCCTATAGGGATGGTGGAGGGACGGATCCTCCATCAGGTGCAGGACCTGCTCTGACCACACTGCTATCCAGCCTCCCTTCTGTGCTTTCCTCTATAGTCTCTCCCAGGGAGCTTCCCTGGGGAGGGGGCTCCCCTTTGCCATGCCATCAGGAGAGAGGTACCCTGCTAGGAAGAGGAACCCTGATGGCGCGTCACTCTGCTGGTCCCTCTTAGAGTCTGTTCTCTGGGACCAAGGGCTCTGTGAACAGAGCTCTGGGTCCAATGTCTGTGGGAGGCATCCGGCATCGTAGGAAGCGTCATTAAACGAGGGAGATGCAGAAATGATGGGAGGAGGTTGAAAACTGTCCCTGGAGTTCAGAAGTGGCGAAGAGCCTGGGGGTGCCTGCTTTGCCTCTCATCCCCAGACTTTGCATACAGCAAACACTTTTTTGGGTATCATAAACATGCAGATGATGTGCAAGTTTTCAGTTGATTAGGAGAGTTAACACTGCTATGAAGTGAAACACATTCCGATACCCAAATAAGAACTAATCTTGTTCCCAAGATGTGTAAATTTACTTCCCTCAAAGTCCCCTTTGGGGAACTGAATGTCATAATCAAGACCTGGATTAAATGCAATCCACTCATTCATTCATGCATTCACTCACTCAACACGTTTTGTGGGGTATCTATTAGGTCTGAGGCCCAAATTTCATACAGTAATCAGCTCCAAGGATGTGAAAAGAAACCAGAACATCAGGTGCCCTTGGCTCACACCTGTAATCCTAACTATTTAAGAGGCTGAGATCTTAGGATCAGGGTTCAAAGCCTGCCTGCACAGGAAAATATGTGAGACTTTTATTTCCAATTAAACACGAAAAAGCTGGAAGTGGAGTTGTGGCTCAAGTGGTAGAGTGTTAGCCTTGAGTTTAGGGACAGCACCCAAGTCTTGAGTTCAAGCCCCAGGACTGGCACAAAATAAATGGATAAATAAAAGGAACCAGAGAGGCAAATTTCCTGAACTTGAAGAGCCAATGAAGAATTGAGTCAGGCAGTTCTGAGTACTAAGCAGGGGAAATCAGAACAGGTGCTGCAGATAGATGGATAGCAGTGGGGTGGGTGCATAAGGAAGCTGTTTCCAAGGATCAGCAGCAATGACTCTGGACCTAACTGAGAGAACCTTCCAGAAGGATCCCACCCCTCCTTGTGCTCTGTCTCCTCCCTGTCCGGCTCTGAAAACCCTTGGTGGGGACTTGTCTCTCAGGAGTCCATGCCAAGCAACGTGACAGAGTGCATTTTATTGCTTGGTAAGCCAGGATCTGATTTAGATGAACTTCACCAAGGTGTATGTTTTATTGCTTAGTAATCCTGGGATTGGATTTTTCATCTGCCTCGTTGACTAATTTCCATCCATTGTGCTCCAGCTTCGGCTGGACTGGCTCACAGGACGTGAAGAGGAGTTTATACTCGGATGGAATGACAGTAAATTAAACTGGAAAATCATTATCCATATCCATATCTGCGTGGACGCACTCGCAGGCTTCCTATTCAGGATAGCTCATCATGTGGGGGCCCCTGAAACAAGTGTTTCTTTTTGTGCTGGTTCTGGGGCTTGAACTCAGGGCCTAGCACAATCCCTGAGCTGTTTTTGCTTGAGGCTAGCACTGCACTGCTAGGACCATATCTCCACTGCTGGCTTTCAGGTGGTTATTTAGAGATAAGTTTCTCAGAGACTGTTTTTTGCCTGGGATGGCTTCACTTTCCATCCTTAGATCTCAGCCTCCTGCCTATATTCATAGTTCCCCTCCCTTCGTCCTTTCCTCCCTCCTTCCCTCCCTCCCTCCCTCCCTCCTTCCCTCCCTCCCTCCCTCCCTCCCTCCCTCCCTCCCTCCCTCCCTCCCTCTCTCCTTCCTTCCCTCCCTCTCTCCCTCCCTCCTTCTCTCCTCCCTTCCTCCCTCCCTCCCTCCCTCTCTCCCTCCTTCCCTCCCCCCTCTTTCTCTCCCTCTCTCCCATTCCTTCCTGGCCACCATGATGTACATTTTTGCCCTGCCCTCCTCACTTCAGTGGACTGACCCCCACGCCCCCAAACTGAGCTGAGATAAATCTTTCTTCCCTTAAGTTGTTAGACTCAGGTGTTTCATCACAGTGTTGTAAAAACAATGTTCACATTGGCCCAATATATGTGGGGCACCCCTTTTGAAGCTGGGGAACAGGATTTATCACTCTCATGCCAAGTGGAGTCTTGGTGGATGTTAGGGTGGTTCTGAACCTCAAACGCAGGTGCTGTTACCCACAGAAGGAAAAAAAGTGGCCTGGTCTCTGTTTGACATGGAGTCCCCCCACCCCCATGTCATTGTTTTTCCTGACCTTTTTTCCTTCTAGACAAAAGCCCATTCAGGAAGGTCCATACACCTCTCCTTCACCTGCTGCCTGACCAGGAGACGCCTTTCACGTGGCAGATGCCACAGATACACGTTTAATGAGATCCTACATATCCAAGCTCCTCTTTTACTTTGCCTGCTGTAATTACTTCAAGAATCCCTCTGTGGGGAAAGAAATGCCCATTTCAGCAAATGCATCTTCATGCAGAAGGCAAAGGCTTCCGAGCTTGTAGAGTGCCTGCTTTTCATGGTTAACAAATAAAGTCGAACAAAATTAATGAATGTGTCAAAATTTCGGAGCCTTTGATGACTCAGACTCATTGGGTAAATGTTTCCATTGAATGGAAACTGATTTATCTTTCCATTGTTCATAACTGGAGGTCATTTAATAGAGGAGACAGGCCGAATCTTCCGTGGAACCGATGTTCAATGGGAGAGGGGGAAGGGAAAAGGTTTTCCAGGCATCTGGAAAGTTCTCCATGAATAAGGCTAACTCAAAGTAAGGCATAGAGTTCATGAATGTCTGTGCTATAGAAATTTGGTGTAGGATTAGGGGAGAATCCATGGGGATTGGCAGTGAGTCAAAGAAAAATTAGGGGCCAGGCATGGGGTGGTGGTGCCAGAGCTTCATGAGAACAGAGGTTTGAGGACAGCTCAGGGACAACATGATACCAGTAACAGCTTGAAGGGCTGTAAAGCCCACACACCAAGTTCAAGTCCAAGTCCTGGAACCTTCTAAAAAATACATACAGGAAAAAAGGAAGGCAGAGAGAGGGAAAGAGAGGGAGGAAGAGAGGGGAGAAGAAAAGGATGGGAAAGAAAAAAAATCAATTCTATTTTGGAATAGCGCATTAATTGATGCACATGTGGAAGTAATAAAGGTATTCATTTAAACAAAAATACTTATTTCATAGCCAGCTGGGCAGGAAAGGCCATGAGACTCTTATCTCCAATTCACCACCAGAAAGCCGGGAATAGTGCTGCGTCTCTAAGTGGTAGAGTGCTAGCCTTGAGCTGAAGAGCTCAGAGGAATCATCCAGGCCCTGAGTTCCAGCCCCCCCATAACCCCCCCCCCTACCAGAAACAGCTTCTTTCTGGGTCACCAAAGTATTGATTCAATATGCTTTTGGGGGTGAGGTGGAGAGTCCTTTAGTGTGTGTGCCAATCCTGAGGCTTGAACCTGGGGCTTTGTGTTCTCCTTTAGCCTTTTCCACTCAATGCTAGTGCTCTACTGCTTGAGCTTTTTGGTGATTAATTGGACATAAGAAT
Organism: Perognathus longimembris pacificus; assembly: GCF_023159225.1. Taxonomy (NCBI): domain Eukaryota; kingdom Metazoa; phylum Chordata; class Mammalia; order Rodentia; family Heteromyidae; genus Perognathus; species Perognathus longimembris. Next base: position 5,222,775 of record NC_063183.1, on the reverse strand, counting down.
CTTACAGATGTTCCTGCCAGGGCTGGCTTTGAACCTATATTCTTGAAACCGGCCTCCGGAGTAGCTAGGATCACAGGTGTGCAGAGAAGTCTCTTTTTAAGTCTTTAGCCCACGTGTTGAGGGGGCTGTTGGTTCTTTGAGGTTTTGTTTTGGAAGAACTTATTGTTTTTAGTTCTGCATATATTTTAGATATGAGGCCTTTGTCCGTTGTATGGCCAATAAAGATCTTTTCCCAATCTGTGGGCTTTCTGTTTATCTTGCAAGCTATGTCCTTTATCCTGCAGAAGCTCTGCAGTTTGATGCAGTCCCATATCTGTGCTTTCTTTTACTTTATAAAATAGATTACCTCAAATTGGGATTTTTATGTGTGCTGTCATTACAGTAACAATCGCCAGATTAATTCCCAAAGAGCAGTTAGGGCCTCCAATAGGAATATGTCCCTGCCTGCCATCGGTCTTTATTGGTTTTGTGGGGGAAGGTACTTTGAGAGAAGAATCTTGTTGTTTTGTGGTGCATTTCTCTGAGTAACTAAGTGTTACTCTTCATGTATTTAATTGTATTTTTCCCCTTAATAATTTCTCCTAATATGTAATTTTTCTTGTTCTGTGATGCTAGAGATCAAAATCAGGGTATGATATGATCTATAATTCCACACCCCGTACATCTAGACATAGTAGTAGTTCCTCCTCCTCCTCCTCCTCCTCCTCCTCCTCCTCCTCCTCCTCCTCCTCCTCCTCATCCTCTTTCTCCTCCTTGTCCTCTTCCTTCTTCTTTGTGTGTGCCAGCCCAGGGACTTGAACTCAGTGGCTGGGCCCTATCCCTGAGCTTTTGTGCTCAAGGCTAGTGCTCTACCACTTGAGCCACAGCTCCACCTCTGACTTTCTGGTGTTCCATTGGAGATAAGAGTCTCATGGATTTTATGGCCTGGGCTGGTTTTGAACTATGATCCTCAGACCTCAGCCTCCTGAGTAGCTGGGATTATAGACATGAGCACCTGGCAGCAACTCTTTATTTGGAGGGTGAATTGAGCTCACTCTGCGTATGCCTGAAATCTATCTTATTTGTTCTGTCAGCAAATATCTTTGCCCAGGTGCTTATTCCAATGTAAACACCATTTCTTTTTCACTCAGTCTACAAGCAAATGTTTCTCCCCTATCCTAGAGAGGTTCTGTGGAATTTGGGATGCAGGTTTACTTTACCTTTATTCTTTAAACATGCTGTCTTGAGGGGCATGACATTCAGGGCAATGTGGAGTCCGGAGTTACCATTTAGTTATACATACCAGAGATTTACTCTCCAGGAGGAAATTTCAGAGTCTTCCTTTAATGACTGTGCATGGTGGTGTTTTGTGTGAATATCCTTCTAGGCAGGACAACCTCAGTGACCCAACGGCTGAGTCCCAAAGGGCTGGCAGGCAACCCACCAGGAAATCAGCAGCTGGGAACCCCAGGAGAGGAACACTACAGCGTGCTTCAAATAGAGGCCTGGGTATCAGAGCAGGGACTTGGGTATGCCTGTCTGTGAGATGTGATTGAGACAAGATTTGTGTCCCTGCTTCATCCTTCCTTTGCTTATCCATCCTCTGAGCCAAAAATCAAAGAAGGAAGCTACTCCATGTTTTCTAATGGTTGGGCATGCATGCAAGCTTGGTGATTTAATCATCATCAGCAGTAGCAGTTAAGAAAGAGCTACAACTCTTGTTGTTGCTGTAGTAAATGGAGTCCCAACCATGGCCCTTTGCAGCTACTGGCTCATGACCTGACAATATTATTATTTAAAAATTTTTTAAATTAGTTCATTATTATTTTACTAGTTTCTAGAAACCTTCATGTTTTTCTCTTGGTGTCTTTGATGGCACACTCCAAAGTCTTGTCTTTGAATAGCTTCCTGTAGTTTCTTTTGGTTGAGTTCTAGTTTTATTCTGTTATGTTTTGATGGGAGAAAGGGAGTTATATGGATTTTCTTACATTTACTAAGACTTGGAGAATGTTCCATAGGCTTCTAAGAATCAGTCAAGAGAAAGCAATGAAAAGGAACTGTGAGACTCCTATCTGCAATTAACCACAAGAAAACCAGAAGTAAAGTTGTGGCTTAAAGTGGTAGAGTGCTATCCTTGAGTGAAAAAGCTCAGGGACTGGGCCAGGCTCCGAGTTCAAGCCCCATGAAACATACATACATACACACACACACACACACACACACACACACACACACACACAATCACACAATCCAAGTAAGGAAGGAAGAAGTCAAATTTGTATTCCTGTTTGCAGATGCTATGGTCCTTTGCCTAGAGACTCCACCTCCACACCCTTAGATCCGATAGATGCCTTTGGCAACATGACAGGATACAAAACCAACCTACAAAATTAATGTTAACTTATCTGTCCACCAACAAATGAACAAGAGTGAGGAAGAAGGAGGACAATTCCATTCATACTAGCCTGGGGAAAACATCAACAACAACAGTCCCTAAAAACAACCTTAACTAAGGAGGAGAAAGACATCTATGGTGGAAAACTATAAAACCTTGAAGAAGAAAGTTGAAGAAGAAGACACCAGAACACAAAAAGACTTCCAAACAGAGCTCATGGATTGGCTGAATGAATACTGATACTGAAATCACATCACACACACATTCCTATGTGGTGCATGTGCACAAATGCGCATGTGCAGGAGTAGACTGGAAAGAATGGTGGCCAGAAAACACATGCACCAGGCACAGTGAAATATCTGTGTCCTGCCTGGGGGAGGAAGCAATGGCGGCTCTCCCAGGATTGTCATGGAGTGACCTTACCACTCATTATTCTTCACCTGCTTCTAGTCATGGGGGTTTCTCCTTCATGACTTTCCTTTCCCTCCTTATCTGTTTCTTTTCCTCCACCACCTTGAGCTCCCTCCGGTTCATCTCCAGCAGCATGGGGTGTGTGTGTGCGGGGGTGAGGGGGTGCGGTGGGGAAGGGGAGCCACAGGCGATGGACAGAGATTCAAAAGCAGCAGCCACTCTTCTGGGATCTCCAGACGCCTTTGCTCTCTCAGTTCACATCTCTTGCTGGAAGCCCGTGTGGCTTTGAACTCTCTAGCCCTGCCATGATTTCTTTTCTAAACGTTTCGTTCTCTCCTTCCATCTCTCCCTCCTTCTGCCCTCCATCTCCCCGTTTTTTCTCTCTCTCTCCCACCCTCTCCCTCACCAATGAGTCAACTTGTATCTGTTCTTTTCTAGGCCTGGATGTGAGCCTTTTGCTCCCTGTCCCCAGGCAGGCCAATGCCAGGTCCTCATGTCCCCACTCCACGAATGAGAGTGCCCAGGCCCAGGGAGGGCAGGCCATGTATGCAAGGTCACAGAGCGGTAACTAGGGGTCTGGGTACCAAGGGGGATCTGTCAGACAGCAGAGCCTGTGTGCTTGATAATGAACAAACACTGCTCTCCGCAGGAGCCATGGCATTGAGTTGCCTACAAGATGTCTGCCTGCCATTCCTTCCTCGAAGCTTTCCAGACAAGTGGCTGGGTCATGTTTCAATGATAATAACCAGTAACCGTCGCTTCACTCCTTAGTGCTCTTCTCTTTTCTGCCTTAGAGAGAGAGAGACAGAGACGGGGACAGAGACACACAGAGAAATAGAGAGACTCACTCACTCACTCAGTGCTGGGCTTGACACCTCAGGGTGGCTAGTAGGAATGATTTGTTTGTCTCTGGCTTCTGAACTTGAAAGGGCTGAGCTCTCCTTGGGGGCAGAGGCTGGGTGGGGGAGAGAGAGGAACGAAGGATGATGGGAGGATAATATAGATTGGGTGCAGCCCCTGGACTTTGAGTTTCTTTCATTTTTTTGTGGGCCCTTAGGTTTGAACTCAGGGCCTCATGCTTGCTAGGCAGGGGCTCTACCACTTGAGCCACATCTCCAGCACCTATTTGCTTGTATTATTTTCACATATGAGTTTACATTTTGCCTAGGGCTGACCAGAGATGGCTATTCTCCTACCCGTGGTTCCTGACAGAGCTCAGATCACAGAAGCATGTCACCACATACCACTTATTGATTGATTGAGATAGGGTCTTGCCGACATCTTCCCAATTTATGTCTTCTCTTGACTTTCCGGGGTTACAGGTAGGATCCATGGTGCCCAGCTCCACTCAGCTGCTTTGGTTATTTTTCACATAAGGTCCTGAGTTTCTGCCAGGGGCTAGCTATGAAATTACAGGTGTAATGAACACCATGCCTAGCTTTTCTTTTTCGTTGTTGAGATGGAGGGCTTGCCAACTTGGAGCTGGGATGGCCTAGAACTGTGGTCCTCCCAATCTTCGCTTCCTTAGTAGTTCAATTATAGAGGTGAGCCAGTGCCACTGGCCACCTTTGGATTTTAATACCATTCAGCACAGAGGCATAGCAGTTTTAGGATGTCAAGGCAGTCTGTTTGGTAGCCAGGACTGGAGACAGTTGGATTTGTACTGCTCCAGGGTGCAGTGATAATGAAGAGGGGGCCATTCCTATGAACAGGAGCAGGAGTGTCTGAGGGCTGAACATGGAGGGTCTGATTGGATGATGGATGGACTAGAAGATCGAGATTCAGTTAAGAATCTTAAGTAGTTGGTTGCTCAAGCTCTGACACTCCAAAGTTCAGTGACACCACTCAAGAACAAGATACAGATGCTGTTGTTCTAGGAGAATTAGAACTCAAAGTAGAAATGTAGTTGAAATGGTAAGAAAATGGTGTGGTTCTGTGTGTGTGTGCATGTGTGCATGCGTGTGTACACGCTGGTACTCATGCTTGAACTCAGGGCCTCATACTTTTGCTTTTCCTCTCATGGCTGGTGCTCTACTATTTGAGCCATGCCCCCAGTTGCATCTCTCTAATTAGGAGAGAAGACATGGACTTTGTGCCTTGGCTTGGCTTCAAACCTCAGTCCTCATATCTCAGCCTCTTGAGGAGCTGGATTGACAGACGTGAGCCTTGATACCATCGTGTTCTTTCTTTCTTTTGTGTTTGCGGACGAGCGTGGGGGTAAGAACGGCGTTCATGATGGCGTTGGCTGCTGTCTGTCATCTTCGCTGCTCAAGAGGCTGAGATCCGTTCAGGAGAGTGCAGTTTTGAGGCCAGCCCCGGCAGAGAAGTCCAAGAGACTCCATTTCCTTAAATAACCAGTGAAAAGCAAGAGAGAAGGCGTGGCTCAGGTGGTGGAGCACCTGCTGAGCCAGCAGGAGGCCCCACTTCAAGTCTTAAAAGAAAACAAAAGAGAGGATGATTTCCAGATTGCCCTCAGGAGTCTTGCTGTGTTGCCTGCTGTCCCCAGCCTTACACGGAGCCAGCCTGGGGTGTGGGATTCATAGCTCCTGCCATCCCTGCCCCTGGGGCAGGCTCTTTGGCTGGTACCTGTGTGTCATCCTGTGTCACTGTGTGTGCCTGGCCCAGGCCACCCTCCACCCCAGAGAGGGAGAGGCCTCCTTCAGTGGCCTTACACAATAGGGACGATGCATGGGGAATTAAGAAGGTCATTAATCAGTGGGCAGCCCACGGCCTGCTCTCTGGGACCCATTCTTCATGATGATTTATGGCAGGCCTCTCCTCCCGGCTCCTCCCCGCTCCCCCATCCATTTTCCTGCCACCATTCACTCACTCTCCCGAGCCGCGTCCTCTCTGTCCCTGTCCGCCAGGCCCGGGAAGGATTGGACAGTGTGATGATGGCTCGGTTCTGTCGTTGCTGACACCTGGCTCAGGACTCTGCCTCCTTCTGTGGTGCCCCTCAGTGCCCTGGCAAGTCCTCGCTGGAGGATGGAGGCCAAGGTCCCTGTTCTGCCTATGGATGAGGATGATGGGGATAATGGTGATGAGGATGACGAGGATGTGTTTTGTCATCACATCTTGTGTTTTATGGATAAAGCTGATTATTTAAACTATTACCCTGACCCTAGGAGGTCTGTGTTAGGTCCTTCGTGTGTGTGTGTGTGTGTGTGTGTGTGTGTGTGTGTGTGTGTGTGTGTGTGTGTAGTTCCTGAAACTTGAACTCAGGGCTTGGGCGCTGCCCCTGAGCTATTTTGCTCAAGGATCATTCTACCACTTGAGCCACAGAGCCGTTTCTGGTTTTCTGGTGTTTTGTTGGAGATGAGTCTCAAGATCCTCAGATCACAGCCTCTTGAGTAGCTAGGGTTACAGGCGTGAGCCATCCACACTCCAGCTTAACCCCATTTTAAAGGTGAGTAAACACATTTAGAGATTCTTGTGCTTGGAGTAACAATGCACAGTGCTAGTAAATGACAGAGAGGAGATTTGAATTGAACTGGATTTCCCCCCACCTTTTTGTTTGTTTGTTCATGTGGTACTGAGAAATCGAACCCAGGGCTTCACGTACGCTAGGCAAGCACTCTACCGCTAAGCTACATTCCCAGCCCTGAACTGGATCCCCTTTGATGTAAAAGCCCATGTTCTGCAGACGTGCACAACTGGGCACTCCAGCTGTCATTTCTCAAAAACCTAAAGAACCATGTGCCATGCCTGCTGTTTCTCCGTCTTTCCCTTTCGGGTCTCCACCTGGGGCCCGGAGGAGGCAAGTTCAAGTCATGCTTGAACAGTCTCCTCTCCTCATTTTGTTTGCCAATTAGCTTCCTGTGTGTCTCACTGCTACTTAAAAGAAGCAGCTCCTTTTGCCCACTGATGCTTCAAGCCTGGAGCCTCATTCTGAGCCCCCCTCAACCCCTCAACACCCCCCCACCCCGGTCAGGAGCCCCTTGGTTTTCCTGGAGATAACTGTATCCTGGGGGAGCTGATAGAATTTATGAAGAAGGAGCAAATCCTGTGAAGTTCAAGCACAAAATACTTGTCTGAGGCTGGGAGAAACAAAGGCACATCACCAGTTGTCTCAGTTCGTTTTGTGTTACTATGGCAGAATATTCAAGACTGGGTAATGTGGCTTAAGAAAAAATATGAAACAGCCGGATGCCAGTGGCTCACGCCTGTAGTCCTAGCTACTCAAGAGGCTGAGATCTGAGGATTTCAGTTCAGGGCAGGAAAGTCTGTGAGACTCTTATCTCCAATGAACCACCAGAAATCCAGAAGTGGTGTTGTGGCTCAAGTGGCAGAGCACTAGCCTTGAGTTGAAGAGCTCAGGGGCGGCACCTCGGCCCAGAGTTCAAGCCCCATGACCTACAATGAACAAACAAACAACAATGAAACCTACAACCCAAAGGTTTATTTATTTATTTTAATAGTTCTGGAGGGTAAGCAGTCTAAGATCCATGGGTTCCATCCGGCAAGGACCGCATAATTGGAAGGAAAGGGGCACCTGAGAGGGAAAAGCCCAAGTCACCTTTCTGTCAGGAGCCTACACCCCAGACAGCAGGCCCACACCCCAATAATTGCTCTTCCTTCCCCTTCCCTCCCTCCCTCCCTCCCTCCCTCCCTCCCTCCCTCCCTCCCTCCCTCCCTCCCTTCCTTCCTTCCTTCCTTCCTTCCTTCCTTCCTTTTCTTTTTTTCTCTCTCCCAACCTGGGGCTTGAACTCCTGGACTTGGTCCCTGAGCCTCTTTGTGTTCAAGGATAGTGCTCTACCACTTGAGCCATAGCTCCACTTCTGGCTTTTTTGAGTAGTTTATTGGAGATAAGAGTCTCACAGATTTTTCTGCCTGCTCTGGCTTAGAATTGCAATCCTCAGATCTCAGCCTCATGAGTAGGTAGGATTGCAGGCATGAGCCACCGGTGTCTGGCATCCTGGTAATTTCATTAGTCCATTCCTGAGCCCTGACAACCCGATGATCACCTGTGTGGGTGACGTTGGTCACCCAGTGGTGCTGACAGCTGTGTTTTCCCCATGTGAACTTAGAGGGTTGAACACACCACCACCCTAGTCCAGGGGGAAGTCAGGGATGGTAGGCTCACAGGTGGCTCAACGGTGGACTCATTGGGTGACTTTCGGTCGATCCCTCACCTCGTCTAGAGTTTCTGTTGTAAAATCAGAAGGTGAGAATAGATTAATGGCAAAGCTAATGATCTGTGATGTGAGGAAAATTTACACAAGAGGCAAGAGGCGGGGAGGAGAGAAGAGGATTCAGGAGGAAAGGGCAAAGCCTTGGCATCATTGGCCTTCTAAAGGACCTACCGTGCATGACAACCAAGACACGTGAATTAGTGTGGTGGGCCTAGGGGCCACCCAAGGGCCACAGCGAGTAGCTGTGTAGCCACCTGAGCACAGAAATGTCATGACAACCATGACATTGTCAACAATATCAACCCATGTATGAAGTAACATTTATTCAGCTACCCAGTGTGGCAGTCTTTACCATCACCTTACGTAAAGCTGTCCTCGACAGACCCATTCCACAAATTGGAATATTGAGCTGCACAGGGGCATGTAGGTCACTTAGCCAAGGCCATGCACAGTCTGGCTGGACAAGCTACATCTTGAGCCCCTCTCCTGGCTCTAGAAGCTGAGCTCTCACTCAGGACACTTTGTATATTTTTGTGACAACATCTGATGTCTCCTAGGAATATCGAAGTCACCTGTGTGCATAGATTCTCTGTCATAGCTTGCTGCCTCAGTTTACCTGTTTTAAATATCTTGTCCCAAACCAGCAACCCAGCTTTGTGGGGCTCGGTGGAAAAACTGAATATGCAGAGCTCCTGGTTTAGAAAGCACTGAGCATTTTCAGTTGCAAAGCAGGGCATTCGACCAAGCCCAGAACTTTCTGAGGGAGCATGGGGTCCCGCTATAGTCCATGGGGCCTGCCCTGCGTGTGAGTGCCGAAACTATTTCCTGGCCTTGTGATATTTCCCTCTGTACCATGCTGCTCAAGTCTCTCCCTCACCTTGCATCTGTGGCCACTGTCTTGCCCCACACTGATCTCGGTGGATGGCAGATGCCGAAGTTTATCCACAAGGTTGCAAATATCCAGTGAAGCCACCAACACAACCACGCTCACTACAGCACTGTCTTCCTTAGCCAAGGTATGGAGTCAACCCAGATGCTCCTCCATGGGTGAGTGGATCAAGAAAACATGGCCTCTCTACACAATGGAATTTTACTCATCCACTAGAAGGAGTGAGAGTGCATCATGTGCAAAGAAACAGAAGGATCTGGAACAAGTGATGTGAAGTGGAAAGTCAGGCCCAGAGTGACGAAGGGTGCGTGCTTTCCCTTACACGTAGAAGCCAGGATTTGTTTGTAAACATGTAAGTGAATGCGTTGGGTGGTGTGCAAATGTACACAAACATATCCACTGAAGGATGGTGGGTTCCAGGGAGAGCTCAAAATAGTGTAATTCCTTAGAAAAGCAAAGCCAAAGTTCCACAAGAAAATACCAAGAAGCAAGTCCTTGAAAGGGGTAGGGGGAGGTCAAGGAGCAAGGGGTAAACAAATGAAGAGGGGAAAGATGTAGGCAAGAGCCCAATGTATATCCTACAAAATTAAGAAGAGTGAGGGAAGGTGTGGGTAGGGAAGGGATGAGTGAGGAGGTGACATTGATCAAGACACACTGAATTCATGAACTGCTTTTGTTGACTGGCAACTCCTTTGTACAACTACTGAAAGCTAATAAAAGTAGAGAAACAAGGAAAATAAGTAGGGCTCCAAATGTCCTCTTGCCATGGGCCAACAGAATCAGGGGTTTGCCACTCAGATTTCTGCCTGTCTCTGAGACTCGAGGCTAAAGAGGCTTGGCTTTGTCTAGGCAAAGCATCGATTATCTACTCCTAACCCAAGAGGAAGAACCATGCAGGCTATGAGAGCGAGCCAAAGGCCTCTTCTAATTAGCTGGCTGGGAGTTAACGGGATGGCGCTGGGCAGAGCAGTCCAGTGACTGGCACATAATCACCATGGAAACCTTCATGCCTCACTCAGCTTCTCCCCAGGGGAGAGGCCTTCCCTTTCATAACAGCAGCATCTGGGTTATTGACATTGTTTGTGAGGGAAATAAATGGACAATTAGAAGCGAGACCGGCTGAATCCTTGTTGGACCGCAGCTTTACCTTACACCCATCCTGGAATCTAATTGATGCCCTTGTCCCCGGCTGGAGAGGAAATCATTGGGATGTGATGAATTCTGTTTGGAGGGGTTTCCTTTGGCAGAACTCAAGGGCCAGGAACGATGCCTAATTAGGAGAAAGGCTTTCCTGCCTTTTGGATTTTTTTTTTTTCTGCCATCACTCTGTATATGGCAAATAAAAAATTAATTCGGTGAAATTCAGGGTCCCCTTCTGGCCAAAATTCCTAAGTGAAAATGGAGGCAGAGTGAGGTCTGAGGGACGTGTCAGTCAGGCTAGGTTAGCTCTGGCTGTAGTAACAAACAAGTCCTGAAGTTCCAGCTAGCTGAAGACAAGGAGAGTTAGTGCATGGGTCATGGGAAGCTGGAGAAGGGCTCAGGCACCTGGGTATGGCATGTGACTCTTGTCACCCAGAACGCGGGGCCTTTCCGTGCGGGGAGCATCATGGTGCTTTTTAGTGGGCACGGGCCACAGCTGGCACCAAGTTGAGAAAGACAAAGACCACACTGAAGCAGATGTCATGTGGTATGGGGACTGGCCAAGTGAGTTTATAGAAGCAAAACAGCCGGTGAAAGGTTCTCTAAGGGGAGCAGTTCAAGGTGATCTAGGAGGAACAATCAGGGGTAAGGATTTTAACATCCTTTTAACAACCAGAGGTGGGGATTTCCTGGAGCTTAACAATCCACGACCTATGGGCAGCTCTGGGAATGACTATTCCCATGTGTAGTTTTTGGAGCTGGGTGAACTGTCCCCATCACTGATTAAGGCATGAGGGTGGTGGGGAGGACAAGATGGCGCCCTTAGGTCCACTATCTATATTTCAATCTCACCTCAGCATGGTGTCCAGCCTCATTCCATGTGAGGACGGGAAATGAGGGAAGGAGAAGGAAGTTTGGTGGCCGACCACGAGAGCGCATCATAGGATAGCTGCATTTGTATTTTATCACGCGGGCATGTCTATTGCACACATCTGTGAGTCCTGAGGGACTCCCATGCAAATTCATGAGGAGACACCAGTTATCAATAAATACTGTGAAAGAGGAGGGACAAATCGATAGTGCCTGAGTTAGTGTTGGGTGGGGAGAGGGCAGGAAAGGCACTATAGGAAAAAGATAGCATTTCAGGTAAGCCCTGATCGCTGAGGAAGATCTGGCCGTGATTGAGACAGGAGGGCTGGGGGTGTGGGGGGACCAAAGGAGGTCACACTGGGTAGAATAAGTGAATGAGAATGCGAAGGGGTGGTCATGGGACCCCAGGAGCATGTGTGTACCAGATCAGGAAACAAAATTTCAATTCTTTCTGGCAGTCATGATGAAAACTTTTTTTTTTTTAAATGCTGGTCCTGGGGCTTGAATTCAGGGCCTAGGTGCTGTCCCTAAGCTTTACCCTCAAGCTTTAGCTACTACCTGAGACACACCCCCACTTCCTCTTCTTTTTCTTAATGGTTAATTGGAGAGCTAAGAGACTCATTGACTTTCTTGATTAGGCTGGCTTTGAATCATGGTCCTCAGATCTCAGCCTCCTGAGAAGCTAGGATTACAGGTATGAGCCACTGGTGCCTGGCTGATGAAAAATCTTTGAAAAGCACCATGAGTATTGTATTTTATTTCAGTGCTGGGCATGGTGGTACATGCCTGCAATTCCAGCTACTTCAAAGATGGAGGTAGACTGATATCTGAGGTCAGTGTGGGGGAAAAAGTGTGAGACCCTACCTGAAAAATAAACTAGAAAGCACAGGACTGGGGGATATGACTCAAATACAGATCACTCGCTTTGCAAGCCGGCGACCCTGAATTCAGTCACCAGTACCACCAAACATACCAACCAAAAGTAAAAATGTTTGGGGAGTGTTTGTTTGCTGAAGGAACTGAACTTCCATCTTCATTAAATTCATTCATTCATCCTCTCATTTGTTTGCCCATTTAGTCGCTCTTGTCCATTCAGGGACTTTTATTCATTCAGTGTCTCTTTCATTCACTCTCTCACTCATTCTATCTCTCATTCATTCACTGCCATTCATTCATTCAGTCTCCCCTTAGTTCATGCTCCCATTCATTGATCTTCTTACCCATTCATTCAGTCAGCCAGCCAGTCTCCCTTAGTTCATGCTCCCACTCATTCATCTTCATACCCATTCATTCTCATCCATCCATTCATTCTTTTATCCATTCATTCCCTGATGCTGGCCTCAGAAACTAAGCAGGCACAACCATCCTATCTAGGAACTGATGCCTGAGCTGGGCATGGGCACGAATAGACTCACAAACACACTAAATGTCTTCAGGGATGTAAATGGTCATACAAGTTTTGGGAAGGATAAAAGAAAAAAAGAAATGTGTGCCAGCCAGAGGTGTCCAAGACTACTGTGTCTGGGCAGGGAAGGGCACTGCCTTCCTTCAGTGTTACTCTTCGTGTGAACCCTGGGGTTGGAGCAGAGCCTCTACACCCTAGAAATGGGGTGTTAATACTAATGTGATGTTAGCATTCTTGTTAGGCTGGTGCTAGAGCTATTTTATTGCACATTAACATGTTTGTGGTATGAAATATACAGAAGACAGAGATAAGCAAAATGAAAGGCAATTATGTAGCAACGACTAATAGTTTGACATCTATGTACCTACTTACTATAAAACATGGCCATACTGTCGAGATTCTCCCATCATCTACTTTTTATTGTGTAATGTAGCAGCCAATTATGTATCAATAAATGCAGCCATGCATTATCATGGCAAACAGGTGAATCGCATTCTGCCATATGAATGCACCTCATTTTCTTTAATCTATCTTCTATTGTTGGGAATTTATATTGCTTACAGGGTTTGTCATTATCAACACCACTGCGATTAAGTTCTTTATACATGAATCTTTTGTATACTTGTGCTGTTATTTCCTTAAGAAAAATAATGGAGTGTAGAAAGGATTTGAGCTGTGTGTGTGTGTGTGTGTGTGTGTGTGTGTGTGTGTGTGTGTGTGTTGTAGTTGTAAAGCTTGAACTCCAGGCTTGGGTTGTTGTCCCTGAGCTTTTGTGCTCAAGGCTACTTAGTGCTCTATTACTTGAGCCATGGCCCCACTTCTGACTTTTTGGTGATTACTTGGAGCTAAGAGCCTCATAGGCTTTCCTTCCTGGTCTGGCTTTGAACCATGATCCTCAGATCCCAGCCTCCTGAGTAGCTAGGATTATAGGTATGAGCCACCAGTGCCTGGCTGATTTGAGCTTGTAAAAGTGAATGTGTGTGTGTGTGTGTGTGTGTGTGTGTGTGTGTGTGTGTGTTCCTGTACTTGGACTTGAACTCAGGGCCTTATGCTCTCGTTTGGCTTTTCCACTCAAGGCTGATGGTCTACCACTTGTGCCACAATTCCTTCTGATTTTTTGCTGGTTGACTGGAGGTAAGAGTCTCTCAGATTTGTCTTCATGGGTTGATTTCAAACCAGAACCCTCAGATCTTAGCTTCCTGAGTCTCTAGGGTTATAGGAGTGAGCTACCGGTGCCCAACCCACCTGAACTTTCAAATGGAAGCTGCCTTCTCCTTTGACTTTCTTTTTGTTATTAAAACCTTCAACTAGATCAAATCTAGTTGCCACTGAGCCCAGGTAGGTAACAAATGAATCAGCGAACTAGGGGGAGAATGAGATCTGTGGGGTGGGCTGTGGGGCAGGACACACCACTCTATCTCTGTTGTCCTCCAAATTTCCAGATCAGAGAGGCACAGGGGGCTGCTGAAGCAAAGTGGGAGTGGACCAGGAGGAGTTGAACCATGATTGGAGAAACCGGGAGGATGGACAGACCCTTTAGGCCTATCACGTGCCAGGTAGGGCAGGGCAAATTCTCCCTTCCAATGACTTCTGTGTTCCTTGAAGATTTTGCTTCACTTTTTAATAAAACTCATTAGGAAACAACTACAGAGAGGTTAAGTCATTTGAAAAATCACACAGTGAGTAACAGAAGTAGAGGAGGAGGAGGAGCAGGAGGAGAAGGAAGGAGGAGAAGAAGGAGAAGGAGAAGGAGAAGAAGAAGAAGAAGGAGAAGGAGAAGGAGAAGAAGAAGAAGAAGAAGAAGAAGAAGAAGAAGAAGAAGAAGAAGAAGAAGAAGAAGAAGAAGAAGAAGAAGAAGAAGAAGAAGAAGAAGAAGGAGGAGAGGAGAAGGAGGAGGAGGAGGAGGAGGAGGAGGGGAGGAGGAGGAGAAGGAGGGGAGGAGGAGGAGGAGGAGGGGAGGAGGAGGAGGAGGAGGAGGGGAGGAGGAGGAGGAGGAGGAGGAGGAGGAGGAGGAGGAGGAGGAAGAAGAAGGACAACAATGACAACGACAACAACAACAGTGGCTCTTAGGTTATGAGATGCCAAGGCTCAGGTTCAGCTTATTCCTTTGAGTGTAATAAGTAGTGTTCACGTTTCCTTTCACCCTAAGCATCTGATCTTTCTGCTTGGACATCATTTTTAGGAGATAATGAGAAGCAGAGTGCCCTGTGCCCTCAGGGAGGCCCCGGGCACAGGCCTGGTGCCCGTCTCAGCGTCTTTCCTCCTCCTCCGGCTCGCTGATGATATCAGCAAAGCTTCTTGCTCTGGAAACCGATTGTGTTTGTGAACTTGGGCGCCTGGAAGCTTGGTTGCGAGGTAGTGCCTCCTTTCCCTCCCCTCCCACCACCCCCCCCCAATACCACACAGCACAGAGGCTGGATTTGAAGCTCCGAGCAAACCTGTCTCCTACAGCCCCAGCCTGAACTGGTTACAGCTACCTATCATCAGATGGCCAATGTTGGGGCTGGGGAGCCCCCACCACAGCTCCGTGAGGGGGGGGGACACCCCAGTGTTCCACTTGTGATCATTAGGAATCTGGGCTGGACAGCGGGGCAGCAGAGTTGATGAGAACTGTTTTAGAGAATCTTTCCAAATCTTGTATGTTGTAGGCCACCATGATTCCCATTTTACTGGTAAACCAACAAACATAAAGAAGAGAGACACAGAATCCCAGGAGACTTGTTCCCATGTCACAGCTGGGAAATGGCCTCTGTTCTCTAGAACCGGTGTTCTGAGCTCAACATGCTGGTGATGGCAAGAACGTCTTTGGGCACAGCCAGGGGCGGGGACACAGCTTCTAAAGAAGCCCAGAAAGAAACTCCCTTGAAGCTGCATGAGGCTCTGAGTTCAAGTTTTCCTTCTCTCTCCCCCCACCCCCCGCCTGCCCTTTGTGCCAGTATTGGAGCTTGAACTTAGAGCCTGGGCCCTGTCCCTGAGCTTTTACACTCAAGGCTAGAGCACTACCACTTGAGCCACAGCTCTATTTCGGGCTTTTTTTTTTTTTTTTTTGATAGCTAATCAGAGACAAGAGTCTCACTGATTTTCCTAACTGTGCTGGCTTTGACCCATGATCCTCGATTTCAGTCTCCTGAGTAGCTAGGATTACAGGCAGGAGTCATTGGCACCCAGCTCTCTTCCTTTCTTTTGATACCAAGGTTTGAACTCAGGGTCACAGGCTTGCTAGGCAGGAGCTCTGCCTCTTAACCTATGTGTCCAGCCCTTTTGCTGTAGGTATCTTTCTGAACAAGGTCATGCATTTATGCCTGGGCTGACGTGGGACTTGTTTTTGATTCCTATGGAGCCAGGATGGCAGGTGTATACCACAACATTCAGCTTTGTATTGAGGGAGCTGTACCCTTTCCTTAGAACTTTTATCCTAGGCTGGCCTCAAACTGTGATCCTCCCAATTTCTGCCTTCTATGTAGCAAGGATTACAGGTGTGAGCCATGGTGGCCAGCCTCAACAGTAGCATGTCAATGGCTTTCTGATATGATTATAAGTGCTCTCCAGGCCCTGCCCAGACTGCGGATGGGCCATTTATCATCTGTATCCACTGTGGTCCCACAGGCATTTCTTAGGTGCCCACATGTAGCTAGGCTCAGCTGAACTTTTGTGGGCAGTCATCATGGCCCACGATGTAGGCCTTCTTCTAGCCTCAGCCACACATCCCTGGCCAGGAGATGCCCCCTCCCCATTTGCAGAGGGGGAAGTGATAGTAGAGAGCAGCCTTAGATGCAGTTGAGGTCCTCAGAGGCAGAAGAGAAGCCTTGAAGGTGCCAGGCGTGTGTTCTGGGGCTCTGGGATGTGTGACTCCAGTCGCCAAAAGTGGGGGCCAGAATCAGAGTCTAGGGTGTGGTCTCCAGGTAGGTTTTTTTGGGGGGGGGGGGTAGAGGGCTGTTTCTGTTGCCTCCTAATTCTCCCAGCAAGGCTAATTCCAACATGCTCAGCACCCTACTTCCTCATTTGATTAACCCTGATTTCCTTGTAGCTGCTTAGCCAGGCTCCTCATTTCCCACCGGTGAGAGCATTTCCTGAGTTACTTTTGGAAATTCAAATTCTGTTCTCTGTTTAGCTGTAGGGGCCTGCAGGGAGATGGTTTTTACAGAAGGTTGCCAGGATACACTTGGTTATCTTAATTATCTCACTTCCTCACTGAGTGTTCTTTTTTTTTTTTTTTTAAAGCAGGAAAACAACAGAAAATATCTCGCCAGGTACCAGTGGCTCACCCCTGTCATCCTAGCCACTTAAGAGGCTGAGATCTGAGGATCATGGTTCAAAGCCAACCTGGGCAGGAAAGTCCCTGAGACACTTAGTTCCAGTTAACCTGCAAAAAGGCAGGATTGGAGTTGTGGCTCAAGTGGAAGGGCAACAGCCTTGAGGGAAAAAGCGAAGGGACAGTACCCAGGCTGTGAGTTCAAGTCCCAGTACTGGCACAAAGAAAAAATCCTCAGAGGCTAGAATCTAGGCAACAGCACAGTGTATTAACAGCAGCTATAGCGCTGGGCACTTACTTTGCTTGGATCTCCTTTCTAGTCCTCAGAGTGACCCTAGGCTGGGTGCAGGTCGTGGGGGAGGCTGGTAGGAGTTGATCATTCCATTTTTCCAGAGATGGAATCACTGGCCAAAGACATAGAATTCCTTCACCTTTCTGTCAGTCGGCATCACAGTGACAAAATACTTGAACTGATCAACTTCAAAAGAGGAGAAGTTGCTAAGTTTGGAGGTTTTTGCCCGTGAGTACCTGGGCCTTTGCTGGCAGAGTATATCATTAGAGTATATCATAGTGTTCAATGGAGGGCAGTCAGGAAATAAAAAGAGGAAAGGAAGGGCTGGGGTCCCATGGTCCCCTTCCAGAGCCTTCCCCCTCCCCCACCAATGACCTAACTAACTTCGTTCTCCTAGGCCACATCTCCTGAAGATTCCATCAGTTCCCAGGAGTGGCTTGGACTGAAGACGGAGTCTTTCATTTGTGGGTGGTGGAGAACCTTCCAGATCTCTCAAAGACAGAAAGATCTTGACTTAGTGTAACAATGCTAAAAAAAAGAGGAAGGATTCAGGGCTTTGGGCAGTGCATGCATTGAGAATGCCTCACTGCAAACCCCAACTCCTGTAACTTTGAGTAAAGTCCTTCTGCATCCCTCTGTCTCCCATGGGTGGAAACAGACCAGATTCATGGCATCCAAAAAGATAAGGGGTTGGGGTGTGTGTGGGGGAACAGACCTCCTACCCTCATCCAAGACAGACAGTTCTTACCCCCAGGGTCAAAAGAGAGAGATGGATTAGTCACGTCTACCTTGAATCCAAGCAGTGTAGCAACAAGAATGTATTCCATATCTTCCATCCTGGCTCTACTCTCCCCCCCCCCCCCGTCCCATCACCTGGCCCCTTTATACAAATCTACTTTATGTTCAAAAGCACAAATAAACTCCTACACATATTATTAAAGTTTTACCTCAAGGTCTGGGTTAATGATTCAGAGCAAATATTTGTGATTTTTTTATATTATTATGTTTAAGTTCTGCTCTTGTCTGCCTCACCTTTGTAAAACTAGCGCTCCCTACAGGATACTTTTAGCATGATGCTTCGAGATAATAGCGAACACACCTATGAGTCTAATAGACCTTGACAGAAAACTTTTAATGGATTTTCCCTGAGAAGTCTTTTTTTCTTCTTCAAGTGTTTTTGTTGCTCAAATAGACTCCGAGTCCCTGATACTGGCTCACATGCCTCCCTCCATCTTGGGACTAGACAACAACTGAAATGGTCCAGCCCAGCTGAAAGGGACAATAAAGGCCCAATTCCAGGACATCTGTTCAGTTATGCTCTCAAAGGAAAACACTAACCCAAAGGGGGAAATGTGAAATGGAACCTACAAAGAAAAGCATTCTAGTTATACCCACCACCAACAAAGCCTGTTGTAAGGTGTCTCTATCCATTCACGAGAAACAGAGAAGCCACATTTTAAGAGGTTGAATTGGGAGTCTTTATTGGAGAGCGGTGACTGCAGGTGGACTCCCATCTCAAAGTCTTGCAGCCCCTTGAATACACTTAACACTGTTGGAAAACTGAGCTGTGACAGTTGTAAAACAAAGAAAAAGAAGAAAAACAATACCAACAAAGCACCTCAACCTCGATGTAGAGTTGAAGTGGAATGCCGGAGAAGAGCCAGGAGACAGGAGACACAGGACATGAGGCCTGGCATACTGGTGGCTGAGCTAGTCCAGGTCTAAATAGGACCAGGGGCAAGGGACAGGGTCATGGGAAACTTGAGGGTCTCCTGAGCTCAAAGCACATGACAGATGGGTGCAGTAACCTATCGTCCAAGTTCCCACCCCTGCCTGTAGGAATTCAGGCATGCCCATCACTGGGTATGGAACTTCCCTGCCTCTATCATGAAGACAAGATGGTGCCAGTTAAACCCAATTCACTAATATCCATCATGTGGCCAAGATGGCCACAGTTAGATTCGATATCCTTATTTCACCATAACCAGTACAAGCAAAACAAACTTTAAAAACCACGTTTTAGGGCTGGGGATATAGCCTAGTGGCAAGAGTGCCTGCCTCGGATACACGAGGCCCTAGGTTCGATTCCCCAGCACCACATATACAGAAAATGGCTAGAAGTGGCGCTGTGGCTCAAGTGGCAGAGTGCTAGCCTTGAACGGGAAGAAGCCAGGGACAGTGCTCAGGCCCTGAGTCCAAGGCCCAGGACTGGCCAAAAAAAAAAACAAAAAAACAAAACAAAACAAAAAAAAACCACGTTTTAACTCTCTTGCTTCCTCCTCCCCCTTCCCCTCCCCCTCCTTGTTCAAGCTCTTTCTACAATCCCATCACTGGTCTTTAGTAACCGACACAGCACCTGACTAGGCCTGACTCATCAGAAATTAGGGAATCCTCCTCTGATGCTCCTGATTGGCTCTGGGATATACACTTGATCCAAGCCCAGCCAATGAGGGAGCCTGAAATGCTTCCTTGAGCAGGATGGTTTTATTAATGGGCATGTTGGAAACTTGGAACTCTTTTTTTTTAAAATTTATTTGTTTATTAATTGAACACAAATTTTTTGACAAGGTGTTGTGCAAAAAGGGTACTGTTACATAGTAGGGCAGTGAGTACATTTCTTGTGATATCTTACGTCCTGTTTTTCTATCTCTTCTCTAGGTCAGGTAGACATATATACAATATACAATGTATCAAGAACATATACAGTAGCCACATGACCACACCCAAGAAAGTTCGCCTAGGGCTTTAAATGTAATGTCGATATTAGACAATATGTCGACAGTAGTCTTATATAAACATACATACATAGCTTTTGAGCTATTGTATTCCCCTGAGAGGTCAATTTTTGACCTTTATATGTTGAGTAATTGTTTGGTTTTAGTTACATACTGTTGGGTTGCTGCCCCAATCCTGTGGGGAATACTATTTGACAAGCAGTTTTTTTTTTTTTTTTTTTTTTTTTTTTTTTTTTTTTTTTTTGCCAGTCCTGGGCCTTGGACTCAGGGCCTGAGCACTGTCCCTGGCTTCTTCCCGCTCAAGGCTAGCACTCTGCCACTTGAGCCACAGCGCCGCTTCTGGCCGTTTTCTGTATATGTGGTGCTGGGGAATCGAACCTAGGGACTCGTGTATCCGAGGCAGGCACTCTTGCCGCTAGGCTATATCCCCAGCCCCGACAAGCAGTTTTTGGTTTCACAGACTTGGTCTCTACTGTCTCTCTGTCTCCCTTTGTTAACAGTCATATATCAGGGAGATCATGCCCCTTTGTTTTCTGTGTTCTAGGCTTGTCTCGCTCAACATTATTTGTTCGAGTTCTGACCATTTCCCTGCGAATAACAATATTTCACCATTCCTAATCGCTATGTAGTATTCCATTGTGTATAAGTACCATATTTTTTGGATCCATTCGTCTGTGGAGGGGCATCTGGGTTGTTTCCATATTTTGGCTATTGTGAATTGTGCCGCGATAAACATGGAAGTACAAATGTCTTTTTGATATCTTGGGGTTTGCTGTTTAGGATAGATGCCTAGGAGTGGTATGGCTGGGTCATAGGGTAGGTCTATATTGAGCTTTTTGAGAAACCTCCATACTGTTCTCCAAAGTGGTTGTACTAATTTGCACTCCCACCAACAATGGAGAAGGGTTCCCCTTTCCCTGCACCCCCTCCAGCATTTGTTGTTGCCTAAGTTCAAAGTATAGGCCATTCTAACTGGGGTGAGGTGGTATCTCAGGGTTGTTTTTGTTTGCATTTCCTTTACTACCAGGGATGTTGAGCATTTCCTCATGTGTTTCTTTGCCATTTTTATTTCTTCTCGTGTGAAGTCTCTCTTTAGCTCCTTTGCCCATTTCCTAATAGGTTTTTTGGGCTTGGAGGGGCTTAGTTTTTTGAGTACTCTGTAGATGACAGATATCAGGCCTTTGTCTGTTGCTGTGCTGGTAAATATCCTTTCCCATATCATTGGCTGTCTTTCTATTTTGGTGGCTATGTCCTTAGCTGTGCAGAAACTTTTTAATTTGTAGTAGTCCCATTTGTCGAGTCTTTCCCCTATTTGTTGTGCCCCTGGGACTCTATTTTTTTTTTTTTTTTTGGCCAGTCCTGGGGCTTAGACTCAGGGCCTGAGCACTGTTCCTGGCTTCTTTTTGCTCAAGGCTAGCACTCTGCCACTTGAGCCACAGCACCACTTCTGGCCTTTTTCTGTATATGTGGTGCTGGGGAATTGAACCCAGGGCCTCATGTATACGAGGCAAGCACTCTTGCCACTAGGCCATATCCCCAGCCCCGGAAACCTGGAACTCTTGATGGCTATTTTTGTCACCAGAGAAGAAGGTCTCATTACTTCTCTACTTAAATCTAGACTCGCTTGGTCTCTGGCTAATCTATTATAAGCTAGTCTAGAGCTAGCTTTACCACAGGAAGCTCCAATTAATTTGAACCTACATATTTTGCTAAGGCTAGCCTTAGGCTGCGTTTGTAACACTTGTGACAACCGTATAAATACTGGCTGCTTTACCAAAAATCTTTGGTGATTTCCCATGTGATGGACTAGCAGTTGGTATCCCTCATCACACATTCACATGCAGAAACCCTAACGCCTAAGGTTGTGGAATTGGGCTGTGTAGCCTTTGTGGGTCATTCAAGACCTGGGGGTAGAACCTCACGAATAGGACTAACTTCCTCCCACAAAAAGAGTCTTGCGAGAGCCTGGGCTCCTTCACTCTTGTTCTGACATTTGCATTTTCGCGTGCCGAGTCCACCTTGCAGGCCCACGGTACCAGCACCCCAGGCTCAGGCTGGCAGAATTCACGACTGTAAGAAACATCTCACTGCTGTTTACAAGTTACCTTAGTTGTGTCTGAGTGGCTGAAGGGATGGATCTCTGATCCATGTCTCCATTTCATCTCCTCTTGTGCTTTGCAGGACTCTGAGTGAAGTGGACCTTGGGTCTTTTTGTGTAAATGGCTTACAGTGTTGGTTTCACAGTGTCCTCTGCCCTTTCCTGGCCTGCACACTTACCCCCATGCACACCTGACACAAGCAATGATACCTCATTATCTATTCACCCATAACTGGCTTTAGTGCTCCCAATAGACAATTATCAAGCAGTGTACAAGTCTTTACTAGGGCACACATTGTGTAGCAATGGATAGACTCTTAAAAAAATACAAACAGCACAGTGAAACCAAAGGAGGACACTCTAGGAGAGGAACATAAAGGTGCAGTGCCTATGTGTCTCGGATCATACAAAATAATATGTAGTGAAATGAACTCCAGGAAATGGGACCAAGTGGTGTTGTTCTTTCTTTGTAGCTTTTTGTCTTGTGTGTTTCTTTATCTGTCTTTAGGAGAGTAAGGGGGTGGCACAGAAATGAAGGGACAAAAGGTGAACAAACACAGCAGTGGTACTCAGTAGATGCTATGTCGATTGTGAACTGTACAACTTGTGGGTAGGGATGGGAGGGAAAAACTGGGAGAGAAGGAGGGAAGGGGTGACACTGTCCAAAAAGAAATGTCATCTTTACCTGACTTATGTAACTGTAAACCCTCTGTGCCTTTATAATTACAATAATAAATAAATATGAACAACGAGTAGCTAATATGTACTAATGAAATATGGATCCTGGGTCTTAGTAACATGGTCTAGTCCTCGTCTCCATCCTGCCATCTTGCTGGGTGGCAGAGGCTTTCCAGCCAGCTCTGAAAAGCCCAGAGGTGAAATAGGTCATCTTTGAATTGCAGGTGTGTCTTGTGTGTTTAGCCCTAGGAAAGTTCTGCTCCAGAGAATACTCATCCTTGATTATTTCCCTGGATAACTGGCCCTGGATTGCTCCCCTAGATAGTTTGATTTGCTTATGTATAATACTTTTATTGGGTTTAGTTTCCCACCCACTCATATGATTTTTGCCTTTAGAAGCTTTGTGCGAGCTGCATTCAGGGCTGCCGGTCTTTGGGACAGGAGTCCACTTGCAGTCGCCGACTTTCAAAAAGACTCCCACTTGAACCTCTCCAAAGGTGGTGACTTCTCTGTATCTTGTGATCGAATTCCAGTAGAACACTAAGAGAACTCTGTATGTCAGTCACCCAGCGTGTCACCTGCATTCGCTTACTGAAGCAGCATAACAGCCCCGAGAGATGGGCTGTGTCCAGAACCATTTAACTGGACAGAGCCTTGCAGGACTCACCCAGTGAGGAATAGCCAGAGATCAAATGCTCTGAGTTCCCAGCATCACATTACCTGGCCCAAACCCAGCTTCCTGCTCACCCAGGACACTCTGCAAGCCCTGTTTCTCTCTCTCTCTCTCTCTCTCTTTCTCTCTCTCTCTCTCTCTCTCTCTCCTTCTTAGCACTCTAAAGAAGGATGAGGAGAATTCACAGCTCTTTCACTGAGCAGCAAAAGGCCACAGTGCCATACCATGATAATTGGGCTTGTTTTGTGGGGGAGGAAATGCCTGTCTTGGTGTCAGGACACCGTGTAACAATGTGTTTTTATTCCACATAAATTAGCCTGCGTGTTCACCCCTGGCTGGTGATAGCCGGGCTGAGCAGGGCTTGGCATTCATTCTGCCCATGGAGAAGACTCATTAGTAGAAGCAGGGGCGGCGGCTGTGTTTGCTTTTGTGTCTTTTCCTGGAGCAGAGGAGACTGCGAGGTCTAATTGGGAAGCAGATTCCAAATCCTTTTGAGCCCCATCTCCGTAAGGAGTGGAGGGAACGTCCAGGGCACAGACGGGCAGAAACTTAGAAAGACGGTGGTAGTCATTAACTCTCTGAAAACTCAATCCGAAGAATCTGAAGAGCGCACAGCAGTTGGAGCAGAAGGAGAGGATCTTAGAATTTTATTTTCTTAGAATCCTGCAATGGGGTGGGGGTGGGGGAAGAGAGAGGGAAGGAGGGAGAGGGGGAGGAGGAGGGGGAAGAAGAGAGGGGAGGGAGGGAGGAAAACTGGGAGGGAAAAAGAGAAGGTGTGTGTGGGAGAGAGAGAGCGAGAGAGAAGAGGAGAGGAGAGAAGAGGAGAGGAGAGGAGAGGAGAAGAGAGGAGAGGAGAGGAGAGGAGAGGAGAGGAGAGGAGAGGGGAGAGAGGAGAGAGGAGAGGGGAGAGAGCAAGCCAGACTTTGGGATTACAACTTGCACCCCCTCACCTGTGTTTCTGCTGGTTTGGCTCCCCATTTTCTGACCTGTTTTTCTGCTTCCTTCCCTCTACAGACCCTGACTCATATTGTCTTCTTATTTCAGCCCCTTTCCCTTTCTGCTTGAGCTGGAAGATTCCCCCTAAATTGCACAGTGGACCCCTAGGGGCTAATGAGAGGCCTCATGGCCCTACCCATCCCCTCCCTGTGAGGCCATCGAGGTCTTTAGCTCTGTATTTGCTCCAGGAAAAGGGGAGATGGTCCTGTGTGTTGTGGTTTGGGTGTTCAATGTCCTGCTCCTCCCTAACAAAAGAGAAAGGGCTCCTGCACTGCAGGCTTGGCTTCCAGCTGATGGTATGGCCCAGAGGTGGTGAGCCCATGTGGAGGAAGTGAGCTGGGCCCCCGGAGGCCCCCTTGAGGGCCAAATCAGTTCCCTTCCTCTCTCTCCTTCTGCTTCCCAGCTGCCACAATACGAAACCTCCTCGCTGCACCATCCTTGCTCCTGGTGTGCTCTCTGACATCGCCACAGCCCCAAAGCAGTGGAGTGACTCTAATGGTTCTTGTCCTCTTCCTCAATGTCCGATAAAGAGCCCGAATGGAATTTTACTCATCCACGAGGAAGAATGATCTTGTACCCTTTGTAAAGAAATGGAAAGACTAGGACAGAAATTATTGTCAGTGCAGTAAGTCAGGCCTGGAGAGACAAAAGGTTACCTATTTTCTCTCACAGGGGGAAGCCAGAATTAGTTCATAAATATAGAAGCAAATGGTTGGAGAGATAGGTGAGTGGGCACAAATGTATGAACAGAAATAGGAAAATCCAAGGGACAACTCAACAGTGTAATTCCGCCAAGCGGCAAAATCAAAGTTCAGTGAAATAAACACCAGGAAGCAGGCACTAGGAAGGGTGTGATGAGGTCAAGGGGAAAGGGGTAGAAGAATGAAGTGGGGAGGGGTAGAATGAAGTCAAGAATCCAATGTACATATTAAGATGAAGGAGGGGGTGGTGAGAATGTGGAAAGGGGTGACATTGATCAGGATGTGTTATATTCATAAACTGCTTTGTTAAATGGTAATTCTTTTGTACAACTACTTAAGGATAATAATGATTTAATGTGAGAGGAAAAATAAAGAGCTTGAGTCTACTGAGTCCCTGGGAGGCAGGGAAGCGCCTCCAACAAAGAAAGTCTTCATTCTATGGCAGAGACTCACTAGGTGGTAAGACTCTTTATTATTTTTGAATATGTTTATTATCTTTAAGTAGTTGTACAAAGGACTTGGCATTCACCAAAGCAGTTTATGAATACAGTGCGTCTTGATCAATGTCACTTCTTCCAACATTATCACCCACTACTCCCAAACCACACATTCCATCACTTGTCTTCATTTAAGGCTTTGTATTTAACTTTTTTTTTTTTACCTTTTAACAAAACATTTCATGTGTGCACTGTATCTTGATCTGTGTTATCACTTCAACATCTCCATCCCCTCTTCTGTTCATCCCTTCCTTCTATTTTTTATTTCTGTGGTATTATAATGAATTCTTGCCTGCATTCTCCCTGCTTTCTACCCCTCTCCCTTTTACCCCACCCTCCTCTCTTGTGAGTACCCATTTTCTGGTACTTATTTTGTTGGGCTTTTACTTAGATTTTTTTTTTTAAAGAATGACACTGTTTGTGCCCTCCATAGTGTCTGTTTTGCTTTAGTTAATTGATTTGTAACCACTTGTAGGACTCTAAGCTGAACCAGGTCACATGCACATCCAGGCAAGATTCAGCACAGGAAATGATCTGCTCACAGTCACTCCACAGAAAGGACCATTTCTTGATAAAATACTGGTATTCGCAGGGAAATGGTCAGAACTTGAACAAATAATGCTGAGCGAGACAAGCCTAGAACACAGAGAACAAAGGCACATGGATCCTTGATATATGACTGTTAGGGTGTTGTGGCGGGGGGACAGGAGAGACCAGGTCTGTGAAACAAAAAACTTCTTGTCAAGTGGTATTTCCACAGGTTTGGGTCAGCGACCTTACATTATATATCTAAAACCAAACAACTACTAAACATAAAAAGGTCTAAAATAAACCTCTCAGTGGATCACAATAGCTCAACAGCTATGTATATATAATCATATAAGACAAGGATAAGCAAACTCTATTGCTGACATTATATTTAAAGTTCTAGGTGAATTTCCTTTGGCGTACGCCATGTGGCTACTGTATATGATTTTGGTATACTGGGTATTGTATATATGCCTACCTGATCTAGGGAAGGGAAAGAAAAATGAGGGTGTAAGATATCACAAGAAATATACTCACTGCTCTATTATGTAACTGTACCCCTTTTGTATAACACCTTGTCAACAAAATTTAATTAATAATACAAAAAAAAAAAAAGAAAGGACCATTTCTGGAAAACAGCACTGAGATTCCACTTTGCCCCAGGAAGCAAGGTGGCCATCAAAAATACCAACACCTGGGGCAGATGTGGGGGAGGGGGAAGGAGCCCAAATACATCCTTGGTGGGAATGTAGGCTCTGTGGAAGGCGGTTTGGAGATTTGTTACGGAACTCAACAGAGAGTGGGGCACAGGTGGCTACCAAGAGGCTGAGATCTGAGATCATAGTTCAAAGCCAGCCTGAGTAGGAAGGTCCATGAGACTCTTATCTCTAATGAACCATCAGAAAACCAGAAGAGGTGCTGTGACTCAAAGTGGTAGAGCTGTAGCCTTGATCTAAAGAGCTCAAGGAAAGCACCCAGACCCTGAGTTCAAGCACTACAGCAAACAAAAACCCCAAACAAAAAACCTTCAACATAGAACTACTCTATGATCCAGTGATTTTACTACTGGACATTTATCCAAAAGAATATAAGGCAGGGTACAGTAAAGCCATCAGCACAACCACGTTCATCGCTGCACTCTTTGCCACAGATGCCCTACAATAGAGGACTGGATCAAGAAAATGTAGTGTCTATTCACAACGGAATTTTACTCATCTCTTAGGAAGAATGATATTATGTTATTTACAGAGTGGAGGGACTTGGAAAAATTATGTTAAATGAAGTAAGTCAGGCTCAGTGAGACAAAGGAGACATGCTCTCCCTCAACGTGGAAGTTCGATCTAATTTATGAAGATCGATGTAAACATACAAAACATAAAAGAAGTACCTCACAATGGAACACCAGTGATCTGAATTGTATTTGACATAGAGTGTCATTTTCTAGTTTGACAATTGCACAAATAAAAGCTTCTTACAAAACCCAGCATGCATACAGAAAAGTGCATGATGACAAGAATTCAGCTCAGTGAACCCAAGCAGATGGAATTCAGCTGAAACTTGGAGCTACCCTCTGCCCCAGGCCAAGAGTGACTGCTTTCCTCTTCCTCCTCCTTCTCCTCCTACTCTTCTTCTCCTTCTCTTCTTACTTCTCCTCTTCCTTCTCCTCCTCTTTTTCCTCTTCCTCCTCCTCCTTCCTCCTTGATCTTTCTTTTTCTTCTTCGGGTACTGGAGACTGAATTCAATGCCTTGTACATGCCAGGGAAGTGCTTTACCACTGAGCAATACCCTCAGTATACCTCATGGCAGGTAGTCCCACCCTCTCCTTCTCAGCTTCCTGTGGATGGAGCCACACAGGAATCATTCTGTTGGTGACTTAGTATTTTACCATGTGTCAGAATCTACATTACAACCTGGCCGTACATGGTTCTCCATTTTCTACTGACAACAAAAGGCTGGTGATACCTGTGCTCTCTGCCTGGGGTGTACCCCATTCAGGTGCACATCCAGTGCACCCCATTTTTGTCACCTCTGGTGCACTTGACTGCTTCTCTCAGGGTGACCTCCATAAGCATTTCAGATTTTCCAATTCTGACTGAATCAGATCTTTACAGGGGCTGGTACCTTGTACCTTGAATGGCTTTCCTTTCCTGGGAGAGCAAAGGTTTTGCTTTGGAAATAGGTGGAGATGCGTTGGAGTCCTACTTGGCTGCTAGCTTGAGATTCTACATCACCAAGTTTAGGAATGGAGATTCAAGAGCCAGACAGATAGCTTCAGGGGGTCTGTTTGTGACCACGAGCAAGTTACTGCACCTCTTTGTGCCTTGATTTCCTCAACTATTCATGAGATCAGAGAGTGATCCTGCCTGGGTACTGCTGGCTTGTGCCTGTCATCCTAGCTACTCAGGAGGCTGAGATCTGATGATTGTGGTTCAAAGCCAACCCAGGCCAGGAAAGTCCATGAAACTCTTATCTCCAATTAAACACCAGAAACAGGAAGTGGAGCTGTGTATCAAAGTGGTAGAGTGCTAGCCTTGAGCAAAAATGCTCAGGAACAGCGCCCAGGCCCCAAGCTCAGGCCTTTGGACTGGTACAACAAAAGGCGATCCCTACCTCACAGTCGTGTGGGAATGGCTGGAGCCAGCCCCTTTAGTGTGTGACCAACCATGTCATCAGAAAGTGGTCTCGCCCTCTGCACAGGCCAGCTACAAAGCTTCTTGGCTTTGTTGGAAAAGTTAAATGAAGAGCTAATTTCCAGGGAGGCACTGGAAAGAGTGGGTGCCAGTGAGTGCCATAGGTCCCATTTGGTCAGCAAACCACAGGCTTGGTGATCTGAAGGCGAGCCTGACGGCCTCCCCTCAGCCAGGGCCCAGGGCCCAGCAGGGCCCTCACAGGCCAGGCCAATCCAACTCTCAGGCTCTGTCCCTCTAAATATTCATGGCTCTACACTGCCATCATGGGCACGCCTTATGTATGTATGAAGTAGAGGCTGGACATTTTCCTCATCTATCTTCTTCATAGTTCATTTTTGTAAGAAGAAAACAACTGGAAAATGTTCATTTTTCTTGACTTTCCATTTCAGCAGCCATTCCTCATGCTGTTCAGCATCTTGACATTTCCGTTCTGTTCTCAGGAGGAATCAGGTTTTCCAGAGTGGTTTGCCAGTCACTCATTCATTTACTCACTTGCTTGCTCATTCACTAATCCACCCATCCATCCATCTACCCACCCACCTATCCATCCACTCATTCATTCACTCATTCACTAATTCACACACCAATTTATCATTCATCTATCCATTCATTCATCCATAAAAGGTATCTTAATATATGTGCAATGTATATTCTATATTGTATACTGTAGATATTTTATATATAAAGTATGCTTGTACATAAGACATAATGCTTTATAAAGATTTAATATATTATTGATTATAGATATTATTAAGGGTAAGATACAATTATTAAGGTGCTATATGAGTTACCCACTCAAAATGATCTATTCAGTATTTTTAAAGTCTACACATGAAATCATAAAGCTGTGAAAATAAATACACCATTTAGGATATTTTCATTTGCCCTAAAAATAAACCTCACATCTGTGAATAGATTACGGTTTGCATATGAAATGTGCCCCTACCCCCCACCCACTCCTGTGTCTGGGCCCCTCAGCTGATGGTGCTATCTTGGGAGGTGCTGGACACGGGAGGAGGTGGGATTGGGATACAGGATGCAGATTCCCAAAGGTAGGTCCTGGGAGCTGACCTGCACCAGCCCTTCCTCCTTCCCACCCTTTCCGGTCATCAGCCAGCCTTGCTCTGTGTAGACCTATGACCACACCAAGGCCTGGAAACAATGGAGTCAGCTGACTGGTGAAACTTCCACACCTGTGAGCCACAGTTAGTCCTCCTCTTCCTGCTTCTCCTCCTCCTCTTGCACCTCTTCCTCCTGGTCCTCCTTCTCCTCATGCTCCTGCTCCTCTCCTCCTCTTCCTCCTCTTTCTCCTTGTTATTATTTTAGAGTTGATATACAGAAGGGTTATAGTTACAGGAATCAGATAAGGAGTGCAATTCTTTTTGAACCATGTCTCCCCTTTCCTCGCTCTCTCCCAGTTTTTCCCTCCTGTCCTCACCCACGAGACATGCAGTTCATTTTCCAGAGTATCACCATTGCATTTTCTTACCCCTGTTCCATCTTTTCTATGCATCCCTTACCTTCCCCCAAACAAACTAAGAAAAAAGACAAAAGGAAAACAAAAAGAGAAACAATAGCAGTTGGAAAATGTCTCCTGTTTCTTTTTCTTGGTGTTCATTTCATAAACTATTACTTTTCACAATCATCTATTTCCACATAGCTATTGAATCTTTGTGATCCACTCCTATGCACATCCTCCTTTGGCCTCATTGTGTGAATGTCTAGGGCCCTACATAATTTAGCGTGTGTGTGTGTGTGTGTGTGTGTGTGTGTGTGTGTGTGTGTTTTAATCATACACTGTGTTAACTTGTAGATTTATAGGCACATTCTAGTTACCACAAATGAGGTTAAACCAAGCAGCCTATGTTTCTTTGGCTCTGGCTTACTTCCTTTAATGTAAATTTTTTCCAAGTCTTTCCATTTTCTTGCAAATGGTACAAAATCATTCATCTGCATGGCAAAGGACATAGCTAGATAAATGGAAAGCCCACAGAATGGGGGAAAATCTTTACTAGCTATGCATCAGACAAGGGACTCAAAAAATTAAACCCCCAAAAAGAAACCTTCAGAGCCTCAACAACCCAACTTAAGGAGAGACTTCTCAGAGGAGGAAATGAGAATGTCCAATACTGCCAGGTGCTGGTGGCTCATGCCTATAATCCTAGCTACTCAGGAGGCTGAGATCTGAGGATTGCGGTCCAAAGTCAGCCCAGGCAGGAAAGTCCATGAGTCTCTACCTCCAATAAGCTACTCAGAAAGAGCTGGAAGTGGTGCTGTGGCTCAAGTGACAGAGGGCTAGCCTTGAGCACAAAGAGGCACAAGGGCATTGCTCAGGTGCCCAGTTCAAGCCCAGGACTGGAAAAAGAAAAGAATGGCCAATAGACACTTGAAGAAGTATTCAGTATTTCTGGCCATAAAATAAATGCAAATCAAATCCTTCTTTTAAATTCTTTCTCTCTGATATTCCTTGTAGCCAGGGAAGCTACAACTGCAGTAGTCAATGCTATTCCACTCTCATTCCGCTTTTCCTTAGCTCTAAGCTAGCAATGGTCTCGTTTCTGTTTCTAAATCTCCCCGTTACCTGTATTTTATATAAATGGAGCCATAGAAAGGGCTGGCCTTTTATGACTGGATTCTTTCACTTGGAATAATGTTTTTAAGATCACTTATGTTGCAATATTGATTAGTTCTTCATTTCCCTTCCTTGTGGGAGTAATATTCTTTTGTATATGCAATTGGAATTTTATTTATCCATTAATCAGTGGCTCTTTTGACTATTTTTTCTGAATAATTTATGTCTTTCTAAGAATTTATCCATTTCAACTAAGCTATCTAACTTTTGGCAAAGTAGGCATTTATGCTATTCCTTCACATTGGTTTTGTTTCTGTAAACGGAGAGATGGTGTATAATTCTTTATTTATTTGAGTCTTCACTCCCTTTACCTTTATTTGTCTGGCAGAACATGTTTTATATACAATTTTAAGGGTTTTAATTTATTGTTGTTGTTGTGCTGGCTCTGGTACTTGACCTTAGTGCCTGGGCGCTGTCCTTAACCTTTTTATTTTTTTGCTTAAGGCTAGTGTTCTACCACTTGAGTCACAATTCCACTTTTGGCTTTTTTTTTTTGCTGGTTATTTGTAGGTCAGAGCCTCACAGGTTTTCCTGCCTGAGCTAATTTCGAACTGTGATCCTCAGATTTAGCTCCCCCTGCCCCCCGTCCCCACCCCGCCCCAGTAGCTAGGATTATAGGTGTGAGCCTCTGGCACTGGCCTAAAGTCTTCTAAATGTAACAGTTCTGTAAATTATATAAGCTTTTAGGAAAATCAACTTTCAGCTTTCTGGCTATTCACTGTTGCTGTCTTCTCCATTTTATTTGTGTGCATTTTTATCTTTATTATTTTCTTTTGTCTGCTTACTCTCTCAGTTTTGATTTTTTAAAAGACATACTGACATATAGAGGTGGGAGGTAAGGTTTATTGACTTTTAGAACTTCCTTTTCAGTTAAGATGTTTAGAGCTATGCATTTCTTCTCAGCAGTGCATTCTGTAAGTTTTTAGTTATGTTAAATTTTAATTTCAATTATCTAAAAATGTTTTATTTTAAATATGGTGATTTCTTCTCATCATTCATTGTGTAGGAGTGCATTCTTAGTTTTGCATATATTAGTGTGGTTCCCAAATTTCATTCATTGTATTTGGATAATCTCAGTTTTATTTTTTCAATTTGTTGAGCTTTTCTTCTACAGCCTAGTACATAGTGTCTCATGGGGAAGCATTTGTATACTCTTGGGTTGAGTGCTAGCCTTGAGCAAAAAGAAGCCAGGGACAGTGCTTAGGCCCTGAGTTCAAGGCCCAGGACTGGCAAAAAAAAAAAAAAAAAAAAAAAAAAAGCACTCCTAAGACTTAACAGCTCTGAAAAGCCTGGAGGTAAGAGAGGCCATTCTTTGAATTGCAGGCATCATGCTGTTTAGTCTTAGGAGAGCTTTTTTTTTTTTTTCTTTTTTTTCTTTTTTTTTTTTTTTTTGCTAAAAGTCAAATGTACATCTCATCCTGGCAACTAAACCAGTAGGGCACCAGCCTGCAAAAGACAGAGTACTCAGAGTAAGCAACCAGGAAATGCTGGGAGATGTAAAATGTCTTTAACCAGTCTGTGTAGAAATTTGCAGGCAACCCAGCAGGAGGTGTGACAATCCATCCAAGGGACTCTGAGAGATGCCACTACAGCCTTGCCCAGATCCAACCCATCTCTCCTGCCTGCCTCCATCACACATGCCTAAGCCTGCTGATTCGGGATGGAAGACACAAGCCACTTCAGAACCACTGAAGCTGAGACTTTTACATTGTCCCGACCTGTTGCCCTCTTGATTATTATTCATTTATGTTCTCTTCCACCCGTTGGTAATGTTAATCCCCACAAGTTAGACAACAAGGGGTATATATGCAAAGAAATGACATGAGATGCATTTTGGTAAATATAAAAAAGATGTCAAGTTTGGATTCTTGGCACAATGCTAGTGGTTAAATAGCCCAAGGAACTCTAAAGTGCCAATCAGTTGTTGTTTGAAGACTCCTATCACATCTACTGAGTTTTGTCATTGCAGAACTCTGGCTAGTATTTGTTGGTCAATTCTCAACAAGTTACAGGTAAGCTCTACTCCTATTGGTCTCCTTGTTGCTTTAATTGGAAATAAAAAGGGCATTTATGGTTTCAGTTCGAAGCCAGCCCAGGCAGAAAAATATCCCTCTAAAACTCCATCTCCCAATTAACCAGCAAAGAGCCAGACTGGAAACATTGCTCGAGACTCATATCATAGTAACCAGCCAAATGCTGTAAGCAGCACTGTGGCAGCAAGTGGCAGAGTGCTAGCCTCAAGCAGAAGTGCTCAGGAACAGTGCCCAGGCCTTGAGTTCAAACCCTGTGAATGTCAACTGGGACAAGCTATCCAAGCAATGAACACCTAGACCTTCAGGACGAGGTCAGTCCTGACAATGAGGAACCATGGAGAGGAGTAAAAGGAGATGAAGTCACATCTTAAATGGAGTTACTTTAAACTTGCCCTTTCAAAGTTAATCAGAGCTGGGAGATCAACAGGAGTAGTTGCTTGCTCACCTAATGTCCATACCTGTCCATGTTCCAACTGGGCAGGATCAAGAGGAATAATGTTCATACCTGTCCACTTTCCGTCTGGACAGGAACTTGCATTCTTGTCTTTGTTACTTGCTATTTGTATATATATATATATGTATATAATTATAATTATTTATTATGTATTTATATTTGTTATATATAATTATTATGTATATATATATATACATACATACATACTAGTCTCTGAGTGGTTATTCCCAACTAGTCCACTACCCAAAATAAACACACCTAAACACTCCCTTCCTGCCCCCAGTCCAGTTATTCCTCCTTCCTTGTAATGGGCCACAATTGGGTTTATGTTCCAAATGGAACTTTTCTGGCTTGTGGCCAGGGTATGTTCCCCCATGTCATTCATGTTAACTGGTCCTGTGAACTTCTTAGCCTTTTTCCTGGTCTTTTCAAAAGTCTCTTTTAACAGGATAACATCCCTCACCCAGGATGTCACCTGGGAACTTATAGTTCAAGGCCATCCTGTTACTACAGGCAACTGGAGGCTTCACTTACATTGAGCTGCCCAGCACAGATCTGGATCCTGAAGACCCCAGCCCCAGTGACTTCTTGATGCACTCAAGCTGCAGGAGGTAGCCATTGGCTCTGATAACTTCTCATGGAAATGATGAGGACCTTTACCAACCAAACTATCAAGCAAATACTTCTTGGATGGTACCCGGCCAAATAACTTTTCAAGGATCCCTGACTCCTTTGCACCTTTACAGGAAGTAGCTCCAAATGAAACAACCTCTGCCCATACTCCCAGCCTAGTACCCCTCCCCAGTTATTAATAAACAACAAAGGGGGAATGTTAGCATTTCCCCATGCCTTACTTCCTCAGCTCCTCCCATTAGCCCCCAGATCCGTCCATACCTAAACTCCCTGCCCTAGAACTATAATGGGCCACTCCCACTCACCATTAAGACCTACCTTCTTCCCCTTTATCCCCAGAGAAGCTGCCACCTGGGTAAGGTGCAGATGCCATATTGCTCCCTCTCTCATGGGAAATATGGCCCCACTAATAAACCTCCTTATGAACCTTCAAAAAAAAAAAAAAAGATTCCCAATTCAACCTCTCAAAGTGCTCTCAAAGTGCTTCTCTGTTTCTCGCCAATTGAGTTTCCTTACAACAAGATCTGAGGAGCATAGTTGGAAGCCAGCTTGGTCTGAAAAGTCTGTGAGACTTTTATCTCCAATTAACCAGCAAAAAGCTGAAGGTGGAGCTGTGGCTCAAGTGGCAGAGTGCCAGCCTTGAGTGCAAAAGGCTGAGCAAGAGCACAAGGCCCAGAGTTCAAACCCAGTACTGGCACAGAAATCCATCCATCCATCCATCCATCTATCCATCCATCCATCCATCCATCCATCCATCTATCCATCCATCCATCCATCCATCCATCCATCCATCCAGGGAAGTTTGAACTCATGCATATATTTCTCTGGATAAGATTTCTTTTTCTTGTAAGCAGAGTGTTTGTTGATATTTTTCTCTCCTAGCTGTAGCAGCCAATTGTTTATTTACATATTTGCTGATTCATCTCCTTATTCCTTAATCTAACATCCTTGTATTTAATGTGGATTGCTAAGATTACCAACACGCTTTCCAGCCCCAGGGAGATGATGTCAAAGGAAGTGGGTGAGCATCTAGCCTCAGGGACACACATTTTCAGCAGAAAGATAAACACTGAGTAGATAAACAAATTAATTATCTAATTTAATAGCTCAGTTAAGTCTGTGCAAGAAATGCCCAGGGCTGTGGTTAGAAAGATCATTTACATGTGGTGGGTAGGAACGGTATCTCTGATAGGCACAGATTTCAGAAGGTGTGCCCTGGGAATAGAGAACAGTATGCACAAAGGCCCTGAGGCATGTCTATAAGAAACAGGGAGTGAAAAGGGAGAAATTGCTTTGGTTTGGTCTTCCTTAGAGCAGATTTTCATCCATGTATTCAATGTGCCGGATGGATAGAAGCTAATTTGGTTCTGATTCCACGTGAGACAAGATTCTGAATTAAAGACCCACACTCAAGATTTCTCAGTGAGAAGACACAACGGCTCATGTTGTTGAGGGGAGTCAGACTGACTCCATCTCAGATTAGTTAAAGAGAACAGAAGCTAACTCCATCTTCACTAAGGTCTCCCCTGCCCCTGAGCTTCAGGGTTGAGGGCCGTGCCCTGTCTGCTCCCCTGTCTGCTTGGAATCCAGGGAAGGTCCCCCTCGCTATAATAAGAAACTGACCACCTGTGTTGTGGAACATTCAAGGTTAACAATAGTGCCCCAGCTCCCATGAGTAAACATCCTCCTGTATTATGTGGGCCCGCCAAATTCGCACGCCTATTCTAACTAAAATGATAGGTTGGTTCAAACAGATACTATGTGGCAGGTTGTAACTCCATTGGCCACTTGCTTGTAACCTGGCATGACTATGTGGTTTTCTGTGAGTGTTCTAACCTCATTGGCCAACTGCATGTGGCCAGGCTTGACCATGTGGTATTTGCCTTTATAACCCCAACTTGAGCATCGCTCGTGGTCAGGGTGTCAGCTCCTGAGTCTGCACTGTGTTCCTGGCTGGTCAGCCTGCTTTTTGCTGTTGCAGTTTCAGCCCCCGAGTCTGTGCTGCTGCCCTGGCTGGTCAGTTCGCTTTTTTACTTCCCCAATAAGTCCATCTTTTTGCTTGAGACTGTCTCTGCATGGTGGACTCTTGCAGGGACAGGAAATCCCCTCCCTCGAACCCTATTACAATACTAAAGTGATGCGCAACAGCATTTGCCTATAGAGGAGCTGTTGGGATGGACCTTCCTTTCCAGCCCCCATGGAGCCCTATCTGCCCACATGTCTTGCTTTGGGGGATGCATGAGAGCTGAGAGGACAATATGAGCTTGCTTAGTCCTTTTGAAGTAGGGATGCTGAATCTAACCAGCGCCATCTTGGCCACATGGTGGATGATACGGTATTGGGTTTAACTGGTGCCATCTTGTCTTCATGGTGGAGACAGGGAAGTCCCACCTCCCAGGTAATGGGCATGTCTGAGTTCCTAGAGGCAGGGGCAGGGACTTGGATGATAGGTTACTGGACCTGACAGTCTTGGGTTATGAACTCTCAGGCTCCCTATGACCCTTTCCCCTGACCTGGCTCTATTTAGGCCCAGCGCAGCTCATGCGCAGGAACACCATGCCTTGTGTCTTGTGTCTCCTGGCTCTCCTCCGGCCACCATGGCGTCCCTCTTCAGCTTTCCACTGGAGCCGATCTGGTTTGTTGGTACTATTTTTCTGCTCTTTCTTTCTTCCTCTGCCCTCATGACTCAGTTTTCTGACAGTATTAGTGTTATGCCAAGTCGTGAAACGACCACCAAGAAGGCCACTGAGACTCAGACATTCCGAAATGCAATAGCAAGGCAAGGCTTTATTCAAGCGAGCTGCAACTCGGGCCTCGTCCCACCCACTGACACAGAGGAGGTTAGGAGGCAGCCTCAAGCTGCGATTACACAGAGCTTATAAAGGCAAAAGACAAAGTTACAGCAATGTGGTGTTCAAGCAAGCAAGATTACGGGTACAAATCTGATTGGCTCAGGGCTCGAGGCATTCTAGGGGCGGTTAGAGTTAAGCATTCCCAGGTGGTTAGAGTTCTTGACCGGCTGGGCCCTAATAAGCTTGCCTGGGTTTGCTCATAACAGGGGCTGCCTGAAAATGGGGTACTTTAACTCTTCATTCCCCCCTTCATTAGGTGTTTTTGGGGGGCCGCAGGTCTTTGTGACAGGAGTCCACCTACAGTCACCAGCTCTCCAATAAAGGCTCCCAGTTCAACTTCTCAAAATGTGGCTTCTCTTCTTTTCTCACGACTGAGTTCCTGTACAACAACAAGATGCCTGAGGAATGTGTGAGAGAAAGGAAAGTGCAGTGTGCAAGCCTGGTGGGGGCCTGGGATTGCTTGTTATTGCAGCGTAACCCAGCTCATGCTGACAGAAGAGGCCAGGCTGGTGTGAACCACCAAGCAGGGCGCTGGCTTCAGCATGGGGGAGTCAGAGAAGCACCCCATAGGGGTGCCATCTTTGCAGAGGCTGCTGAGGACATCCAGGGAAAGGGAAGGGAGCCAGGTTCTGAAGAACAGGAGAGAAAGAATCCTCCCTTGGGCAGAAGGAACCAGAGGTGGAGCTGAAGGCCCAAACGCCACAGCTGGGCCCATTCTGCTGGTGTGAGACCAGAACAATGAGGCACCAATGACTTGTCCAAAGCCCCTCAGCTGCAGAATTATGCTGACCCAGGCAGAGAAGCTGGGGGGGGGGTGGGGTGAAGCTCGGAGTGTGTGTGGGGGGGCGGGCAGTTGGCGCTGAATGCAGCAGAACATGTAGAAATGGAAGCCCATTCCAGCTTTCTGGCAGCCCACACCAAGTCCCTGTTTGTCACTGGCTTTGCCGTTGGTGCTGTGCAGAAACATATAGTGGCACCTCATGTTTGCACATAATCCTTGACTCTTCCCCGGTTTTCAGAGTTAGTGAAGCCAGCGTTGTCACTGTGAGCATGTTTCTGGAGAATGCCAGTGTGTAGGAGAGTTAGAGTTCCAGAGTTAGAATTCCAGCTTTGGAGGCGACAGACGGCAGCTGCAGACCCCAGTAGCCATGTTGGAGAGATGCCCCCAGGGAGGAAGGGGAGGCTGCAGGAAGTCCCGGGAAGGGGAACATGCATGCCCACTGGCCCCCCAGAGCCTGGCGGGGCTTGTACCATTGCACAGGGAAGGATGTAGGTGGTGACCGACCGGGGAGCCCCCAGTGGGAAGGGGCAAAGCCAGTGAAAGGCCTAACGAAAGCAAAGGGACAATGGGATTGGATTTTCTTTTCCCAAAGTCTCCTTTTGGCTGCTCCTCACATTGCAGGGGTGCAGGGGTGGGGGTAGGGTGGAGAGCAGGGGCACCTGTGAGGGAGGAGATAGCAGGCAGCTTCAGAACTGCCCTTTCTTGAGCTGGGGGATCCCCTCCATAAATGCTCTGCCGACCTTTTCTCTTCCCCCCACCTCCCTCCCCACTCTCATCCCCACCCCAAAGAGCTGTCAGCCTGGTATTTATCTTTCTCAAGTAACTGGTTGTGGAAATCACAGCTCTGGGAGAGTTCAGCTTTGCCCATCAAGTTTCTGAGGCTCTGGCGTTCTGGGTCACAGCCAGGCATAGCCCTGGTGAGCTGTTAACTAGGCTTCTCATTTTGTGTTCTTTCTAGACGTTTGGGGTGGGTCTTTTTAGGCTTGTGTTGGGGAGGCTGGCTCTCCTGGGCCCCCCACCCACACTGTCAGAGATTCACCCTCCCCCACCACCCAGGGAAGGAGTGAGGAGGGAGGGGAGTAGAACTTTCTAGACATTCAGTATCTTTATCCAAAGATGTAAGGGTTTCTGTGGAAGCTCAGCAAGCAGGGGGTTAACTTTCTTTCTCAATTAGCTCTGCGTTTTCTTTATGAAGACATAATCCTTTATTAAGTTAATGAGGCATAATAATTATTAATTGCTAATTATTCATAGTCGATTTAAAGGAATTGATACCATGTAGGGGAAGATTTAAAGATATGCAAATAGCAAGGGGCAGATGTGGGCTAGCCAATGGTACGGCCTCATGCAAATTGGCTTGTTTGTTTGGCTGTGAATGCTAAGGCTCTGGTGGTCAGCCGGTGGCTGGACACCCTTGACCCATCTCCTTAACTACTCTGAGTCACCATGAAGTAACACAAGGATACTTACATGGAGTTCTGCCAGGAGGGGGTGGGTTGTATGAGATGACATTGTACTGGGTTTAGCAGATGTTGGAGAAGTCAAGAGATGAAAGTCACCTGGAAAGTTTTATGTGTGTATGTGTGCTGGTCCTTGAACTCAGGGCCTGGGTACTGTCTCTGAGCTCCTTTTGCTCAAGGCTAGCGCTCTACCACTGAGCCACAGCACCATTTCTGGCCTTTTCTGAGTAGCTTATTGGAGATAAGAGTCTCATGGAGTTTCCTGCCCAGGCTGGCTTTGAACTGTCATCCTCAAATCTCAGCCTCCTGAGTAGCCAGGATGACAGGTGGGAGCCATCAGTGCCCGACTTTAACTGGAAAATATGCGAAGTAAGACAGGCTCAGAAAGAGAAAGGAAGTGAGATCTCAATCATAAGCATATGCAGGGTTGTCTGCGTGTCACACACATACTAGCGGAGGCAGGAAATACAGGGGAGGATTGCAAACTCCTTTGAACAAGGAATTACAGTGGAACAAAATGCCTTCCACCAGGAACCTGTGCTGTTGGGAAGGAGGGAGGTCAACGGGGAGGGGAAGACAGGTGGAGAGAGGAAGGGTGGGCGAAGGCAGCTATCATAGCCCACGTGCAGGTGTGAACATGGAGTCAGGTAGCATGCATTCTACTCATACACTGACAGGTAGACGTTAAACCCCTCTGTACAGCTACTGAAAGGTAATTTAAACACTTGAAAAAAAGAAATTAAAAAAATGCCTTCCTAATCTAACTCTAGAAGCAGCTCCTTATTTTAAATCGTGTCCGTTCATCTGATCTTTTGTACTGATACTGAGCCTTGAACTCAGGATTTTGTACTCTGATTTGGCTTTTTTGGGGGCTCATGTCTGACACTTTGTTACTTGAGCCACACCTCCACTTCTGGTTTGCTTTTTTTTTTTTTCTTTCTCCTGATTAATTGGACATAAGTGCTTCTCAGATTTATTTTCTCAGGCTGGTTTTGACCCTTGATCCTCAAATCTCAGTCACTAGAGGTGGCTAAAATTACAGGTGTGAGCCACATGTTTGTTATTGCTGAAAGCCACAGACTGTATAATTTGTAAACCAGAAGACAATGTGCCATTCTACAACTGGGCCAGTCCTAGTATGCCTGGTATCTAGATGACCTCTGTAGAGGGTTTTCCTCGGGTTGGGTCATAGCATGATAGAGGGTCTGATGGGGGTGGACAAAGAAGAAACAAGCCAAAGGAAGCTTGCTTTTTATACCTTGGCTATGCCAGCTATGCTCATTAACCCACTAACACATTAACAACCCACTAATTCATGACCGGCTCATCCATCCGTGATGGGTAAGCTTTTGTGCTCAAGGCTAGTGCCTTACCACAGCACTACTTCTGGGGTTCTGGTGGTTCGATGGAGGTAAGAGTCTGTGCATTTTCTTGCCTGGGCTAGTTCGGAACAGCAATCCTCAGATTTCAGCCTCCCGAGTAGCTCACAGATGTGAGCCACCAGTGCCTGGCTTCCATGAATTTTTATTGGGAAAACTAAGATCTATATAGTTTCAGACGTTTGGGAAATTTTGAATATATCCTGGGTATTAGATGAAATTAAAATCTTGTGATATGTGATAATAGCATTGCAGTTAGATACAAAAGTGCCCATTAAGAAGCAAACAAACAAACCAGAGGTTGCTGAAATCTTTACTTGCCAATGACCCAGTGTCTGGAATTTCACTGGAAAATAAATCCCACAAAAACTAAGGCAGAGAAACAAGGTGAATTGTGTATAGTTGCTGCAATGGGCGATAAATACATAGGGGGCTGTTGTGTTATTTACTTTGTAAGCAGTTGAGAGTTTTTAACCATAAAAAGCTTTGGAAACAGTGTCTTGCCCATAGGTTTGATTATTTAGGGCTGGCCCAGACATTTAGCTTCCATACTGACCTGGTCTCAGATGGCTGGTTGGAGAGAAGCTTGGGAGATGAGGGGAGGACACTTCTGCAGAGGTCTTTAAGGCAAGACCAGGAAAGCCAGGTGCTGGTGGTTCACAGTTGTCATCCTAGATACTCAGGAGGCTGAGACCTGAGGATCACAGTTTGAAGTCAGCCTGGACAGAAAAATCCATGAGTCTCTGATTTGCAGTTAAAAAGCTGGAAGTGGAGGTATGGCTTCAGTGGTAGAGTGCCTGCCTAGAGTGAAGCACTCAAGCAAGAGTGCAAGGCCTTGAGTGTAAGCCCCAGTACCAGCACTCACACACACAGAGGTACACACAGGCACACACACACACACACACACACACACACACACACACACACACGAGTTCCAGATGAGGAACTACAGGAGTGGTCTTTAGGAAGAAAGACTGCAAATATGGACAAGCAGTACATTAACAACTTGGCTTATTCAACTGTTTCTTGTGGGAGATCTTGGAGTCTGGGCTCTGGTTTGGGGTAAAATCCAGGTCTTTCTGCATTCACAGTGGCAATAGGGAGCCATGGGTAAGGGGTGGAGCCGGCAGTGGAGAGCACTGTCAGGCTGGAAGCCCACGCTCCACGAGAAATAGGAGCTGAGAAATAGCAGCGAGGGATGATACACAAGATACAAGCCAGGCGAGAGGGTAGGAAATTACAAGGCTCATATTTAATTATGTAAAATCCCATAATCCCTCAGGGAGCACAAAGGACATGAGATAGTGATTTTCTTTCCCTCATAATCTTGGAGTCACTTTATTAAATGATGGTGGGAATAATGCAGTTGGGGACCAGGGAAAGAATTATGTGGTCCAAGGACTTAAAATGAATGCACAGTTTCTTTGAGCCCTTCTTTGGCTGGCAAGGGCTACAGGGCTATAATTTATCCTCAGTGTAAGGATGGGCATATGTATGTCCTCCCTGGGGACTCTAAGTAAACCCCCTTATCTTACAGGGAGGAAGGGAGAGAGAGAGAGACAGAGACAGAGAGACACACAGAGAGACAGAACGAGGCAGAGAGAGGAGGAAAGGGAGAGAATGAGGAAGAGAAAAAGAGGTAGAAAGAGAGAAAAGAGAAAGGAGATAGAGGAAGACAGAGGGAAGGAGAGAATATGACAGAAGAAGAAACAGGGAAAGAGAAACAGTGATTGTGTGTGTGTGTGTGTGTGTGTGTGTGTGTGTGTGTTTAAAATAGAGTAGTGGACTGGGAATGTGGCTTAGTGGTAGAGTGCTCACCTAGCATGTATGAAGCCCTGGGTTTGGTTCCTCAGCACCACATAAACAGAAAAATCCAGAAGTAGTGCTGTGGTTCAAGTGGTAGAGTGCTAGCCTTGAGCAAAAAGAAGCCAGGGGAGTGCTCAGGCCCTGAGTTCAAGGCCCAGGACTGGGAAAAGAAATATAATAAATGGAGTAGGTTTCTTTGGCAGTAAGGGAAAGCTATGAAAGTAAGGAGACTTCCCATGTGGAGTGGCCTCAAAGAGGAGTTCAGTGGCGCCCTCTGGAGGGCAGTTATTATGGCATGAGGCCCCTGTCATGGCTCCTCCCAGGAGCTATGTGCTGATTGCTTGATGGCTTGTGTAAGCCCCACCCCTGGCCCTTTTAAATTGGTTGAACAGAACCCAAGGTATTATGGGAAGAAGAAACATGTGAGTGGGAACCCAGGGCATTGTGGGAACAAGAAACACCGTGATGGGACAACATGTTATCGGCCATGTATTATATCCACCACTTTTTATCCCTGTCTGCCCACCAGTTCCCCTTTCCCTCTCCTTCCTCCCCCTCTGATAGAAACCCCAACTGCCCTTAGGGAACAGGGGTGATGATCACGGGGCTGCTTCCTGCCCAGAGAGGGCAGCAGTACTATGTTGAGGTGAGTTCCCCAAATGTGGCTGTGTTTGGAGACAAGGCCTTAAAGGAGATTATGCCATTAAAATGAGCCCATTAGGTAGCTCCAGTCCAGCCTCATCCTTGTCCTTATCAAAATGGGGTGTGTGTGGCTCGTGAAATAAGGATACTGGATCTATCTGACATCATCTTGGCCGGTGGTGGATGATAGGGAATTGAGTTTAACTGGCACCATCTTGTCTTCAAGGTGGAGGCAGGAAAGTCCCACCTCCCAGGTGAGGGCCATGTCTGAATGCCTAAAGGCAGGGGCAGGGACTTGGACAATAGGTTACTGGACTTGCCAATCTTGGGGTCATGAACTCTCAAGCTCTCTGTGAGCCTTTCTCCTGACCTGACCCTATTTACGTCCAGACCAGCTCAGGCGTCATTACGCCCTATCTCCTGTTCCTGTATCTCTGGTCTCCTGGCTCTTCTGCGGTCACCGTGGCGTCCCACTTCAGCTCTCCATTGGAGTTGATCTGTTTCATTGGTATTGTTTTTCTGCTCTTTCTTTCCTCCTCTGCCCTCATGGCTCAGTTTTCTAACTGTATGAAGTATATTTGAAGAGGTGTGGATCTTTGAGGTGAGAGTCCACTTGCTGCTGCTGGCTCTCCAATAAAGACTTCTAGTTCAGCCCCTCAAAATGTGGCTTCTCTGTTCCACAGATGTGAATACAACACTCGCACCTGTAATCCTGGCTGCTCAAAGGAGTCTGAGATGTGAGGATCATGGTTCAAAGCCAGCTGGGGCAGGAAAGTCCTTGAGTTTCTTATCTCCAGTTAATCACCAGAAAGCTGGAAGGGGAGCTATGGCTCAAGTGGTAGAGCGCTAGTCTTGAGGGGGGAAAAGTTCAAGAACAACGCCTAGGCCCTGAGTTCCAGCCCCAAGACTGGCACCAAAAAACAAATGCACAAATGGCATTGGAGCATGGGCTTAACTTAGAGGCTGGAAGATGTTTAGGAAAAACTACACTGAAGAGATTGG
Organism: Perognathus longimembris pacificus; assembly: GCF_023159225.1. Lineage (NCBI taxonomy): Eukaryota > Metazoa > Chordata > Mammalia > Rodentia > Heteromyidae > Perognathus > Perognathus longimembris. Next base: position 5,178,740 of record NC_063183.1, on the reverse strand, counting down.
TGATAGAAATGTGGCTATTAGCTAGGTGTTGGTGGCTCATGCCTGTCATCCTACCTACTTAGGGGGCTGAGCTCTGTAAGATCAAGGTTTGAGGCCATCCCAGGCAGAAAATTTTGTTAGACTTCATCTCCAGAACAACCAGCAAAAAGGCATGGCTCGAGTGGTAGAGCACCAGCAGTGAGAAAAGTTCAAGGTGTTGAGTTTGAATCCTAGCATTGCCTGAGCAGGGAAGAATTTTCCAAACCTTTTAGTTTTAGGGGTTTGGATTTTTTGTTTTGTTTTGCTTTGCTTTTTGTTGTAGTGTAACGATTCCTTCTTGAATTTCTTTCTCTCCTCTTGCATTTTGCTGAAAACAATAGACAGAAAGAAGCAGCGCCTCTCACACTTTTTTTCCATCACGTTAGATTCCTCAACATCTTTGCCAACCACCCAAATTCTGCAGTTCACAGATTTTACCTTTTACAAAACACCAGGACACCATGCAGCCAAATTCTCTGCCACTTTCCAACCGGATTGCCTTCTCTACCATCCAATCTCAGTCACGCCAGAAACAGTGTGTGTGTGTGTGTGTGTGTGTGTGTGCGCGCACACACACACACACACACAAGCAGAACTCCTCTTGCCTCCGTGGGAAGCCTGGAGTGGTGTGATGCACTTTTCAATCATTTTAATTCTATTGATCGTTTAAACTCACCACAGCCAAGCAGGAATTGATCGTTGAAGGGGAACTGCTTCGTGCCCAGAAGCGCTAATAAAGAAGGCTTCATCTTCAGAGATGTGGCCAGGCCAGCCTGGGGATGGATCCCTGTGGTCCCCTTGGATGTGCCAGGAACTGAGGAGCCCTCACAAACATTCCAACTTGCCACCCGAGGGGGCAATGTGTCCTATCTGATCAGCAGCTGGGGTGGCATGCCCACAAGCTTCCATGGGCAGAGGAAACAGCAGGGGTAGAGTGGGGGAGCCGCCCAGGACAGCAGCCCGGAGACGGTCCGGAGCCACCCTGCCCTATAGCTTACCCTGGGATCATGTACCAGGCTCCTCTTCCTCCTCCCTTTCTAAAAGAATCTTAAAAATAGTACCAGCCATGCACCGGTGGCTCACACCTATTATCCTAGCTACTCAGGAGGCTGAGATCTGAGGATTGAGGTTCAAAGCTAGCCTGGGCAGGCAGGAAAGTGTGTGAGACTCTTACCTCCACGTAACCACCAGAAAACTGTAGGTGGAGCAGTGGCTCAAACTGGTAGAGTGATAGCCTTGAGCTGAACAGGCCCTGAGTTCAAGTTTCATCACTGACAAAATTTTTTGGGGGGAGGTAATATTAGGGATTGAGCCAGGGACCTTATGAATGTGAGTGAACTCTATCACTAAGCCACAAGCTCAGCTGTTAATTATCATCTATTAATTATATGCTAATTATACATATTAATGGTGTTCATTGGCTGTTGACACACATAGATACTACAATGATCACATCCTACAAGCTCCTCACCTGTGAGTGACAATGTGTGGTATCTGCCTTTCTGTGTCTAGCTTAAGTCACTCGCTATAACCTAGATCAGTTGCATCCATTTAGAACGAGTGATAGGATTGCATTCTTTATGGCTGAGTAATATTCCACTGCATATTGATACCATATTTTCTTATATGTTGATGGGCCTCTAAACTGTTTGTGTAGGGGTTTTCTTTTGCCTTAAAATTATCTTTAGTTGTACAAAGGCGTTTCAATTCAACCTGTCAGTTTATGAGTACAAAGTATCTTGATCACTCCTCCCGGCCCCCCTGTTTTGTTAGTCTCATGGTGTATTTCAAGATGGCCTAGAGTGTGCAATCTTCCTGTGCCTCCTGAGTGCTGGGGTTAGAGGTGTGTGCCGCCACACTTGGCACTGTCTGCGTAGTTTTTAACTGGTGAAGGGAGAATTACCCAGAATGATTAAGTCATTTGCCTGAGCTGACACAGCTACATAACAAAGGATTTGTGTGTGTGTGAGCGTGGTACTGGGGCTTGAACCCAGGGATTCCCTTTGCCTGGGCTTTGCTTGCTTGACTGATGCTCTACCACTTGAGCCACATCTCCAGCCTGGCTTTTTTGCTAGTTACCTTAGAGATGGAGTCATGTGAATTTCTCTTCCCTAGGCTGGCCTCCAGCTTTGATCCTCTGAATCTCAGCCTCCTGAGTAGCTAGGATTACAGGCATGAGCCAGCACCAGAACTTGGCCGACAGGAAGGATTTGAACCCAAGCCATCTGGGCTCTGACTACAACCTCTAAACCACACCACCACCGTGCCAGCTTCCCTGTGAGTGGTTCTCACAGGGACGCAATGCGCTCATGTTTACAGATCATGAGTGTCCACCTCCTCATTGGGTGTGAGAGGAAAACGAGGCCCAGGAAGGGGCAGGGAGAAGCCCATGGACTCCTGGCCAACAAGTACCAGATCACAGGATCTCTCCTGGAATGGTGGTTTCAAGGCCCATTCCCCCCTTTCCCAGCATGCTCTGGGCCTTCTGGAGAGTTCCATCCTTTGTGGAAGACAGTGATGGGTTTATACTGATAGCCCACACTGCGGCGAAAAGTTTCATCTCATTAGTCAAATTAAAACTTCCTTCTGAACTTGGCATATCTGTACGATAGGTTTCAAGCAAATTATAATTTTATTTATAGTTTCCCTGTCTCCCAGAAACTTAAGCCTGCAATATGTTATTGGGCTTCTGGAAATTAAAAAGAAAAAACAAAAATAAAAAATTAAAATGACACCTCTAGCAGAGGCAGCAGCTAATTAGGGAGACTTCCAAACTGCTGTTAATTGGAGACTCTGAAATGCGCGCTGGGCGAGCCAGCAGCCAGCTCCTGAGTTCCAGGGGACAGCTCCTTCTCGCAGCTGAGTTGTTCAGATTTCACGTCAAGTCAAACAATTATTTTGACGGGTTGAGTGAGTTCCACGAAGTGCCATTATGATCAAATAACTCTGGAGGCATTTGTCCTGGCAGGGCAAGATGGCTGGAGTGCAGGCGTGTGGAGGGCGCGCGACAAGCCTGGAGACAGTCATGATCGATGCGGAGACATTGCTAGGAATTTACTCCACGGGCTTCGAGGAGGAGGTGGGGGGAGTCTGGAGTTTGGGGAGCTGGCGAAGATGCTAGGTGAGCAGGAGAGAGAACCAGCCAGGCTTGCAAACTGCTTTTGAAGGTTTTATTCCCCCCTCCACCCTTCTACACAAGTTGTCTATTGTTTTCCTTGGCAATAATTTTAAACATGCAGAAGACTTGCAAAGGTAGACTCAGAAAAGGAAGAGCGGCTCAACTCTTGTAATGAAAGCTACTCCAGAGGTAGGCACCAGGAGGATGGTAGTTCAAGGACAGCCCAGGCAAAACAAACAAAAAGTTAGTGAGACCTCATCTCCATCAATGAGCCAGGTGTGGGAGTGCTGGATGTGTAGGTCAGTGAGTTGAGGTCTGGCCCTCTCGGAGACAAAATGTGGGGTGGGGCTCTGGGGTCCCCATTCCCTTCCTCACTGGACTGGTGTTGGAGGAAGCCCCATAGAGAGTGGGGTTCAGGTAGTATGAGCTCCCCTCCTTCTGGGGTTCAGTGAAGGCCACGTGGGCAACAGACATGCAGCTCACTGGCGTCCCCCAGGCCAGGTGGGAAGTAACCCAGCCCCCCTGGGCTGCTGGTGGAGGGCCCAGTGGAGATGCTGGTGAGCACAGGGAGATGAGCGAGGGAAACAAGGCCTGAGCAAGACCCAGGGCCCCAGGGCTGGGGTGTCACTCAGTGGCAAAGCCCTTGCCTCCGAATGCAACGTCCTGGGTTCCATCCCCAGTATGCAAAAAGAGAAGACAAAATAACAACAACACCACAACAAAGCAGACCCAGGGTCCTCACAGCGTCCCAGGGGATTCGCTGTCCAGCGCAAGTCACCCATCCCACCCAGAACCACCAAGCATGCCTCGATGTTAATAAATAAAGTAGGGAACCCACAGGGGGGCAGGTGCTTTAGTTGGCACTGATGCTGGTTTTACAGCAGCCATTGGGCAAAAACAACAGCGTCTGTGAGGAAGTCACTACGGACACAGCTGAGATGCCCCTGAATGAAATGAAGGACATCATAGAAGAGTCAGAAAGATAATGAAGATCTAGCTAGGTGCCGGTGGCTCATGCCTGCCACCTTGGGTGAATCAGAAGGCTGAGATCTGCGGCTTGCTATGAATCAGGAGGCTGAGATCTGTGGTTCACCATTCGAAGCCAGCTTGGGCAGGAAAGTCTCTGACATTCCTTTGTCCAATTAACCAGCAAAACACTGGACTGGAGGTGTGGCTCAAATGGTAGAGTGCCAGTCATAAACTAGCAAGACACGGGAGAGCACGACATCAACTTTAGTAGAGGCAAAAAAGAAAGTATAGAGAAGCCAATGAGCAACATGTTATAGCAGAAATTACAAACAAATACTTGTATAGCAATAAACTTCAATGACCAAGTGAACAGCGAAAGTTCAAGAAAGAAGCAGTGGGCTTACAGTGTAAATTATTATCCAATCTGAACTACAGAGAGAAAATAGGGACGTATGTATTATAATAAAAACCTGGCATTTGGGTTCCAGAGGAGAAGGAGGAAGAGAGAGGATGAAAAACAATTCAAAGAAATAACACTTGCTGATCTCCCCAATTTGACAAAAGGATCCATCTATAGACACAATTAACTGAGTCAACTCAAAACAAAAGGGAATTCAGAGCAATCTGTGTCAAAGCATGTTACAGACAAACTTCTGAAAACTAATGACAAAAAAAACTCTTTGGAGTGAGAAATTACACATTAGTTCTGGGGGAAATAATTAGAACCAGAGCAGATTTTTTTCCTCAGAGTCTACAGAGACCCAAAGGAAATGATGATATTTTTTTCAAAAGCACTGAAAGAAATTCCCACTCCAAAGTTTTATATCCAGAGAAAACAAATATCCATTGGGAATGAGGGGGAAAATAAGAGAAAAGAGAATTTGTCAGGCAGAACCTGAAGAAGAGCCACAAGGCCTCTCCAAACAGAAAGGAAAGAAACAAAGGAGTCTTGGAACATGAAGTCAGAGAAAATAATAGAGGAAAACAGAAAAATTCCAGCTACACAATCAGGGCAAAGGCCCCCCTCCCACAGAGGTTCTGCACCACTGCAGTGGCCTCAAGCAGGAAGTCTTGTGAGCAGAACCCTGGACATCTCATCCCTATGACCTTGAGTGTGTAACCCTTGACCATCATGCATGCTATGACCTATTGCTCCTGGAAGACTTGCACAGGAAGTACTGGCTGATTGGACCCCAGAAGTGTGACCCCAGATGGGCATCCAATCAGAGGGGGTGGAAGGAAGCATGGAGAGCTCATGTAGGCCATTGTGGAGCTTCTGATTGGGACTGGAGACGGACAGGTTGTCCAATCACCTTGAGAGCCACACAGTTTCTCTCTCTCTCTCTCTCTCTCTCTCTCTCTCTCTCTCTCTCTCTCTCTCTCTCTCTCTCTCCCTCTCCCTCCTAGCCATACCTTCTTGGCTCCTACACAATGCACCCAGAGCAGTGCCCTCTATTCACTTGGGACCCCTCCTGTCTTGCAGGAACTCTGCATATCCTTCCTTTAATAAATCTTTGCCATTTGACTTCTCCCTCTGTGGCTGGAGACTCATCCTTTGAGACCCAAGGGACAGAAAGATGGGATCCAGATGTTACAGCTGTCCACAGTTGCTCTTCTTGCTGGTCATTGGTGGCTCACACCTGTCATCCTAGCTACTCAGGAGGCTGAGATCTGAGGATCATGGTTGAAAGCCAGACTGGGCAAGCATGTCTGTGAGATGCTTCTCTCCATTAAACTACTCAGAAAAAGCCAGAAGTGGTACTGTGGCTCAAGTGGTAGAACACTGGCCTTGAGCACAAAGGTTCAGGGACAGCGTCCAGGCCCCAAGTTCAAGGCCTGGGATCAGCAAAGTAAAATTTAAAAAGCTCTTCTTCTCTTGTGGTTTGTTTGTTGAAACAAAAACTACAACACATTCAATATACTCCTCAGTGTATGCATTTCAGGCAATGTATGTATTTTTGGCATTGTGTGTGTGTGTGTATGTGTGTGTGTATATGTGTGTGTGTGTGTGTGTGTGTGTGTGTGTGTGTGTGTGTGCCCATCCTGGAGCTTGAACTTATAGTCTGAATGCTGTCCCTGAGCTTATTTTTGCTTGAGACTAGCACTCTACAATTGAGCCACAGCTCTACTTCCAGGTTTTGGGCAATTAATTGGAAATAAGAATTTCATTGACTTTCCTACTTGAGCTGGCTTTTGAACCGTGATCCTCAGATCTCAGCATCCTGGGTAGTTAGGATTACAGGCATAAATCTCACTACTGCAGGATAATTTTGTTATAAAAGGTGAAAGATGCAGAGTCATGAAGGTAGATGGGATTTCAGTACTTGGATTGAATTGGTAAAATGTTGATGACAGTTGATTGTGGTAAGTCCTGTATAATATAATATCTAGAAAAGAAAATATTTATAACACTGTATACTCCAAAATATTGGATGAATCAGAACAAAAGTATAAAACTTTTTCCTTAGCCCAGAAGAAAGAAGGGAAGAGATAATAAATTGAAAACAAACAAAATACAAAGTGTCAAATGTATCAGCAATCATTAGGACCAAGCATATCACCAATCCCAGGAAATATAAATAGTCCAATTAAAAGATAGATACTGGGGCTGGGAATATGGCCTAGTGGTAGAGTGCTTGACTCGTATACTTGAAGCCCTGTGTTCAATTCCTCAGTACCACATACACAGAAAAAGCCAGAAATGGTGTTGTGGCTCAAGTGGTAGAGTGCTATCCTTGAGCAAAAGAAGCCAGGGACAGTGCTCAGGCCCTGAGTTCAAGCCTCAGGACTGGCAAAAAAAAAAAAAAAAACCCAAAAACCAAAGACAGATACTGGCACTATGGAGTTGAAATAAAAAGGCCAAAATCATTTGTCTAAGAGAAACTTACTTCAAGATACATAGATACATAGATGTGAATAGATGAGAAAGGGGATACTATGTCAATAGTGGGAGATACATTAATATCAGAAAGAAAAAATATTCAGAGCAATGGTGATTGCTAGTGAGAGAGAGAGAGAAAGAGAGAGAGAGACATCCCATCATGATAAAGGCCAATGCACAAAGGAGGTGCCAATTAGTCCTAAAAGGATATATTAAAAATAAGAGATGAAAAAGAAAGGGATGTGAATTAGATATACTTAGGAAGAGAAATAGATAAATGTACAATAAATGTTGAGGACATGAGAATTAATTGATGGTTGTTAATGATTGGGAGAACAATTTGGCACAATTATCAGCAAGGAGACCCCAACAACACTATCAGACAAGAGGAGCTCATGAGCTCCACACCCAATACAGAGTACGTTCTCCTCAAGGTAGACCATATCCCAGGCTGGTAAGCAACTTCAAACTGTAGAGGAATTTAAACTATGTAGCATGTGCTATTTGCCCACCATGGAACCTCAGTAGAAACTACTCACAGAAAAATCTCCCTTAGAAACGGAGGAAAAAAAAATCCCACTTTGAAATGTCTAAAAAACAAAGGCTCAGATGAAATTAAACTTATATTTCATTGAACGATGTTGAAGGTACAAAATAGCAAAATTTGTTAGACAACTACAACATGGAGATATTTATGACATTTATAAAACTAGAAATGAAGGCCTTCACATCCACAATTTAAGCTCTTATTTCAAGAAACTAGGGCAATAAAATAGCAAAAATAAACGAAAGGAAGAAAATAATAAAGATACTCCCAGAGTCGGGCGTTGTAGCTCAGTCCTACAATCTCACCACTTGGAGGTTGAGATAGAAGGATCGTGAGTTCCAGGTCAGTCTGTCTCAAAGAACCACAGGCTCAGTGAAATGGAGCTCTGGAACAGGTAACTGCTTTGTATGTCTGGATCAGACATCCAGTAGAAAAGGAGAGGGAGGGGGAAGAGAAGAGAAAGGGGGACAAGGGGAGAAGGAGAGGGAGATAGAAAGAGGAGGAGGAAGAGGAAGAGGGGGAAGGGCAAGGAATGAAGGAAGGAAAGAAAGAAGGAATGATGAAAGGAAACCCAAGCAGAAATCTATGGAATTGAAAGCAGCATAGCAGCAGAGAAAACCAAGAAAACAAATAAATGCACAAACCTCTACTGAGACAAAAGCAAAAAGAGAGAAACAAAAACTGCACATACCAAGAGTGAAATAAAAGCCATCACTACAGGTCCTGCCACAGACAGAATGCGGCTGACAACTCCATATGCATAGCCTCAATGGGGAGGGGAGGGACCGAGTCATCACAGAATACCAGCAGCCACCAAAGAGCAAGTAATGAGTGTAAAGAACCCTGGAACTTACTAGTAAAGACTTAAATTTCATCATTTTAAACCTTTCCACATAGTAATCTCTCAGCACTGATGGTCTCACTGGAGAATTTATTCATATGTGCAAGTAAAAAAATTACCATAGGTTCTACACAATACTTCCAGAAAAGTAAGAGAAAAGGGGCCATTTCCCCAATAATTAAAAAAAAATAACACCCTGTCCCGAGGTTTAAACTCTGGGCCTGGAAGCTGGCTCTGGGCTCCTTTTTGCTTAAGGCTATCTATCATTTGAACCACTGTGCCACTTCTAGTTTTATCTGAGATTAATTGGAGATAAGAGTCTCGCAGGCTTTCCTGCTCTGGGCTGGCTTTGAACTCTGATCCTTAGATTTCAGCCTCTAGGATTACAGGTATGAGCCACTGGTACCTGGCTCCAAATAATTCTTTGAAGGCAACATTCTCTTCTTCCTAAAATCAGATCCAGCAGTAACCAGCTCCAAGGATGATAACTCAGGAATACAGATGAGAATATTGTTAATAATAATTATATATTTGCATTAAAAACCCAGAAATCAACAATATACATAGTTATATGGTTGATAATTCTTTTTATTCCTCAAATGGAAGACTAGTTAAAATGAAACCAGTGTGATCCATCATCTTTATAACCTAAAGAAGAAAAAGAATTGCATCGTTATGTTAATACATGTAGAAGAAAAAAGTATCTCTGGATCAAATGCAGCATCGATTCATTATGAGATTTAAAAAAGTAACCCCCAAACCTCTCAGGAAAATAGAAATAATGGTTGCTCTCTTAGCTTGATGGAACTCATTCATAAAACCTGGGCAGTGTGCGTCCGGCTGAATGGAAAAAACCCTGCGATCCTGTCCTCTGGGAGGAGGACAAGGCCCGCCTGCTTCCTCCTTCCTTTCCTTTCAGCTGCGAACATTCTGAGCTGGGCTGTTGCTTCTTGCTCAGGTAGTAATTCAAGGAAAAGATATAAAAGGCACACAGATTAAGAATGAAGGAACAACAAATAGCGATCCCCCTTGACAGGTAAAAAGGTTTTCTACATAGAAGATCTCTAATAATCTAAAAAAAAAAAAAAGTGGGTTCAGTAAGTATCAGGTTGTAGCTTCCACATGTCCCAGTCATTTATAACACTGCAATAAGCAATGAGCACACGGCTATTGACAAAAAAAAAAAAAAAATGAGGGGGGGATAGAAAGGATGAATTTGACCAGGGTGCCCTGTATGGAATTATCACCATAAAGCCCTCTTGTACAACCAATAGATGTTAACAAAAATTTAAAAAATCAAAACCAATACCATTTGCAGTTGTACCCAAATGAGAAATATATTGACATGAAAAATCTAACCACACACCCCTAGGATCTAAGTTCTGACCACTATGAAATGCGAACTGAAAGAAAAGAGACCCCAATTACATGGGGCGATGAATCTGTGCTTATGCCTGAAACTCTACGAGTAAAACTTTCAGTTTTTCTCACATTGACATTCTGATTCAAATCTCCAGCAAGGTATACTGTACATATAGAAAGAACTCTCTCAAATTTATTTGGAAAGGGAAAAAAAAGCATAAGTGGAAGAGCTAAAACAACTCTGAAAGGCAAGAATAAAGCCAAAGAAATCACTGTTGCCACCTGTAAGATTGATTGTAGGAAACAAGACTGCTGAAGTCTTTGTGATTCTGGCAAAGGAATGGAAACGCCTCTTGGGGGGGTGGGATGCATAACTCAGGAAGAGCCAAAGATGCAAACACAGTCATCTAATCAGATGTAAAATTAATTCGACACAGGAAGGATTAATCTGTCCCCCCAAATGATGTTAGAACGAGAACCTAGGCAAAAATGGGAAAACTGAATTGCACAAAACGAACCCAAAATACCCCATAGAGTCTAAGGTGAAACATGGAGAAATAGCACAGGTATGATTTTCTGCTTAGAGCTTGGGAGAAAAGCTCTTTTTAGCGAGCATACCAAAAGTATTAGTCATTTTTACTTTCCATCCCCTCAATATATTTGTATTAGAAGAATCCTGAATATATATGGAATTATATGTATGATATATATGTTATATGATATATATGTGTATATCTGCATATATATCTACACATATATCTCTATATATGTACAATGGAACTTTTCTCATTCATCAGGAAGATTGATTATTTGTAGAGAAACGGATGGACCTGAAAAAATTATGTTAAATAGAAACCCAAGGCATGATGGGAAGAAGCAGCGCCCTTTTGAGTAGGATCTTGAGGCATTATGGGAACATGAAGTTCCACGATGGGCCACATGTTGTCTGCCACATGTGATGTCCACCATTTTCTGTCCTATCTACCTAACAAGTTCCCTTTCTTTCCCTGGAGACCATAGCTAAGGGGAAGATGCTTGCCCACAGAGAAGGAAATGGAGCCGGTATCTGGGGTAAAAACAGGAGTAGAAGACCTGTTCACTTAGGGAGGGATGGGAAGGGATCGAGTGAGAATGAAGACCTCCTTCGTTCTGGAACTTTCTGAATTTCATGCTATCTTAGTTCATCCAGGCTGCTGTAACAAAATACTGTAGTCTCAGTGGGTGGCTTATGAATGAGCAGTTATCTATTCCATGAAGTTTCAAGGCTAGGAAATCTAAGTCCCAAGTGCTGGCCAAGGCCAGCTTCCCACTCTTCCTAGATGGCTGTGTCTTTGCTGGGTTCTTACGTGGAGGAAGACCCAAGGAGCTTGCCGCAGGATTCTCTCCCACATGAGCTCTTCATTCCATGGACAACCGCTCCCCCTTCCCTCACGTCTGTATCTCATCCTAATTATATTCCTGAGGCCCCATCTCCTAGGACCACTGTATCGGTAATAGGACACAGTACATGAATTTTAGGGTACATAGTCATTCAGTTTGTCCCCCAAACTCCTGCCTGGATCTCCTTTTATGCCTACCATGTGTCCCTTCCTTTTCCTCCCAAGTAGCATTTTTATAGGCATTGAGGATTGAACCTGAGGTCTACGTGTGCTCAAAACAACAGACAGTTTGGATTTCTTATCATCTCCCGTGTCAGATTCAAACTGAGAAATGCTGAGCACTCCTGATTGCTGGGGTAGAGGGCTGAGTCGGGGCTACCAAGATTCATCTTGGCATCTGGGTGCACTTCTAGAAATGAATCCTGATCTCCCTCAATTTCAGCGTTAATTCCTCCAATGCCCATTGTCTTCCTAAGAACGAAGCACCGTTCATCCTAATTAACTACTTTGCAGGCAATTTTTTAGCCTATCAGGTAGTGAAAGGGACTAATGAGCTAGGCGCCAGAGCACCGGCCAAGCGGTAGGCTCACCGGGGAACTGGTGTTTCATTTCAACTCCACTCAGGGCCAAGCTAGGAGAGACTTTTGTTTTTCTTTCCCCCACTTTTTTTTTTTTTTTTTGCCAGTTTCTTCTTAATCATATCTTGAAGTCAGGAGAATCCTGTCAGGATATTAAGATGAAAGATGTTTTCATGTTTCCCTTCTAAACAAGTTCGATGTACTTCGTGATTACAGCCCAGTTAATTTGGATCTATTAACGATCTTGTTCTGGGGCAAAGGAAATCAGATGGACGTGCCTGGCCCACCTCATTTCCTCTACAGGTATCTGGCCCTTTTGATGTTATTTTTCTATTTGGATGAACAGAGGAAAGGAGAGGATAAACTTGTTAAAGTTCCAAAGATCCTATGACTTGGCCTTGTCTTTCTTTTTTCTTCCAGCCCTTCACCTGGATTGTACACAACAGGTACTTAAGGCATGCCTGATGGGGAAGGCATGCTCCTGGGAGGGAGCAAGGGAAGGGGTGACATCGTCCAAAAAGAAATGTACTCTTTACCTGATTCATGTACCCTTTACCTGATTCATGTACCTGTTACCCCTCTGTACATCACCTTCATAAGAGCCATTAATAAATAAATAAATAAAAAAGAAAAAGAAATGCCTGCTCCACCTGGTTCAGCCTTTTGGTGCAGTGCCACCTTGCTGCCCCTAGGGGGCGCTGCTGCCCTCCAAGTCCGGTTCTCTAAGTTTGGCTTAGCTTGTCTGTTCCCTGGGTTTTCTGGAGCTGAGTGCAGGCAGGCTTGACATTTCCATAAAGAGCAGCCTGGAAAAGGTGTGTGAAGGGTTGGGGAGATAAACAAGGAAGATGCCGGAACGCAGAGAAATGTCCATGTTTTCTCATGATCTTCAGAACTCTAATCAAAGTGGCTGGTGAGATGTTCTGGACTCAACTTGGCCTGGCCCTGTCCCCACGTTGGGTAGAGACAGCTGTTTTCTGTGCTGGAGGTGGCCTGCAGAATATCATGACCCCTCTCGAGGGCTGAGGGCTGTTTTCATGAATTCAAATGCTTCCCCTAGTGGTACCTCTCGCCTCGCCTTCATGACTTTCCTCATGGTCTCACTTGACATGGGTCTCTGATTCTCTAGCATACATATAACTCACCTTAAGCCCCACCCCATACCTATGGAATGAGAAATGTTGGGGTTGACTCAGAAATCTGTGTTTGAGCAAGCTCCCCAGGAAATACACCTAATGAGTTTTCATTGGTTATCTACTTTTTTTGTGGTTTTGTTTTGGGTAGATCCTGGGACTTGAACTCAGGGCCTGGGTACTGTTCCTAAGCCTCTTTGTGCTCAAGGTTAGTGCTCTACAACTTTGAGCCACAGCGCCACATCTTGTGTTCTGGTGGTTCATTGGAAATGAGTTTCATGAGACTTTCCTGCCCTGCCTGGCTTTGAATCATGATCCTCAGATCTCAGCCTCCTGAGTAGCCAGGATTACAGGTATGAGCCACGGGTGCGCAGTTAGTTATCTACTTTTAAACACTGGAAGAAACCGGTGTGGAAATTTGGATTTTGCCTTCTTTGGAAATGCTGGGCTCTCTGATGGCTTTCACAGTGCCTTGTTCTCCACCGCTCCCTCTCCTATCTCCAGAACTGAGATTGGCCAGAAGTTTTCCTGGCATTGTTAGGAAAGACTGGTCCATCAGGAAAAATGGCATTACATGGTTTGAGGGGAAATGGGTGGATCTGGAGAATAGTGTGTTCAACAAGCCAGACTCAGGGAGAGAGATAAAGGATGTGTGTTTTCATCTGTGGAAGTTAGATCTAAATTATAAATCTACATGTAAACTCAGACAGGGTCATTGCACCTATAACACATACATACCAACTCAAGTTTGGTCCATGCAGGGGAGGGTTCCAGCCATGCAAGTCTTTTGAACAAGGGACTTAGAGCTTAACAAAATGAATACCTGGAAGGTGGCACTTGAAGTGTGTGTGAGGGAGAGGTCAAGGAAGAGTGAAGGGCAGAGAGAGAGAGAGAGAGAGAGAGAGAGAGAGAGAGAGAGAGAGCAGGCAAATGTAGTTGTGATACTCAGAGTATGCATATGAAAATGAGACCAGGGAACTTGGGGGAGGGGTGGAATTGGGAGAGATGGGGAGGACAATGGGAGAGGTGATATGGATCTAGATGCATTTTACTCACACACTGACATGTTGAATTGGAACCACTTTGTGTAAAGATACTAAAAATAATAGTTAAAAAAGGAAAATATGTTATTCCACTTAGAATTGCTATTATGAGAATGTGGGACAAAGAGAAGTGCTTGCCCAGTGCTAGAGGGATTTAAATTCGTTCAGCCACTGTGAAAACCCCATGGAGATTCCTCAAGAAATTAAAAATCAGCCAGGCTCTGGTGGCTCATGCCTGGAATCCAGGCTCCTCAGGAGGCTGAGATCTGAGGATCACTGTTCAAAGCCAGCCCTGGCAGGAAAGGCCATGAGACTGTTCTCTCCAATGAACCACCTGAAAACTGGGTGGCATTGTGGCTCACAGTGGTAGAAGGCTAGCCTTGAGTGAAAAAGCTCAGGGACAGTGCCCAGGCCTTGAGTTCAAGCCCCAGAACCCCGCCCTCCCCAACACACACATATCTTGTAGAAGCAAATAAAAATAGTTATCACAGCCTGGGGAGGGTCAGCAGAAGGGAGACAGGCAGAGGTTGGTCATCAAGTCCGAAGTTACAGAATGGAGGAGAACATTCTGGTAATCTGTTGTCTAATAGAGTGACACAAGTGCACAACAATATAGCCTCGATTACAAACTAGAAACCTTTGATGATTTCTCCAAGAAGATGTGGTGACGGATATGCCAATTACCTCAGCATGATCATTGCACTGTGTGTACACACATGAAAACATTCCACTGCACCCCATCATTTTGTCTGATTATTATTATTATTATGCATCAAGTTAAAAATTAAATGTGAAAACTTTTCCTTTAAAAGATTGAATAAATAAGAGGAAGGTTTGGATGAAGGATGCGTGAATGCTGGCAATGAAAATATTAGTTAAACTAGGCTCTGGTGGCTCACATCTGTCATCCTAGCAACTCAGGAGGCTGAGATCTGAGGATTGTGGTTCAAAGCCAGCCTGGGCAGGAAAGTCCATGAGATTCTTATCTCCAATGAACTACCAGAAAACCAGAAGTGGAGCTGTGGCTCAAAGCGCTAGAGCACTAGCCTTGAGCAAAAGAGCTTAGGGACAGTGCCCAGGCCCTGAGTTCAAGCCCCATGACTGACAAAACCAAACCAAAACCTATGAATTAGAAACCAAAGGGTTTGGATTCTTCTTGAGGAAAAAGAATGACAAAGTGGCTGGTGGCCCCGGGGGTTCAGCCTTCCTTGCCCTTAGTCATTTCTCCAGAGTAAGCTTGCAGAATGGGAGGTGGGGCAGTGGCTCGAGACGCCAAGCCATTGAGTTTGCACCTTTCAGAATTAAAACTGACAGGAAGCAAGGGGAGTCTTTACTGCCTGGGCTGCCTCCGACCCCATCTTCTTGTTTGAAAGTGGTTCCACTCCCTTTCTTAAACTTTGCAGAGTAAACCGATAATTAAGCAATTAAGCAACAAAGGGAAGCTCTGACAGCCCTGGCATTTGTTCAGAACACTGGAGAAGAAATTACAAAGGAGACGAAGGACGCTCTATCTGAGATTTCCCCTTCAAAGCATGTGGAGGTCGCTGTCAGGAGGCTGGGACTCCTGTCTGGATGGCTCTGAGTGGGGTGGCTCTGGGGGAAGGTCCTGGCTAGGCCTTGGCTCTCCTGGAACCCGGCCTCCCATAGCCTCAAATCCACACTCGCACCTTACGGAGGGGTTCGAGTGGAGGGGAGGGGGCTCTCACACTTGAATGTCTGAACTGTTGTGTGGCTGCTGGGCCGGGCTGGCTTTCTCCAAAAGAAGACCTTTCTCCTGGTTTGTTTTGTTGACCTTTGATTTAACCTTTCTAAAGAATTATACGGTTGCATTCTCCCATCAATCTACCATATTTCTGTTAATACATTTCTATACTTGCATACCTCCCTAGTGCATACATAGCTACACCTATCTGTCTATCTGTCCATCCATCCATCCATCATCTCTAATTATATTTATAAACTAAATCTAGCTTCTGCAAAGGAGAGAAAACACGCAACCTTTGTCTCTCTGGACCTGACTTACTTCATTTTACATAATGTCCCCCCTCCCCCTTTCCCCCAAATTCTTCCCTTTCCTTGCAGATGATGCAATGGATGAGTAAAACTTGAAAGGGGTAGAGTGGGGTCAAGGAGAGGGGAGTAGATGAACGAAGAGAAGAAGTGGGGGGGAATGCAGTCAAAAGTTCAATTCATATCTTACAAAATTAAGACGAGTGAGGGAAGAGGGGTAAGGGAGGGGTGAGAATATTGAAAGGGGTGACATTGACCAAGGTGCTTTGTTAAATGGCAACTCCTTTGTACAACTAGTAAGAGATAATAAAAGTAATTTTTTTAAAGACCTTTCTCCCCTGACTATGCCAGTTTTATTCACAGCACTGAGAGCATAGGTACATCCTTAAAAACATGATTTAAACAACCTGAAACAAGCACCTCATTTTCAAAAGCATTCTTAGGAAGGGACTATAGCAGAACATGGAACCAACATAATTTCTGACCTTATGGACTGTATTTTGTCGTTGAAAGAGACAGATAATAAACAGATGAATAAATCAAGCCTTCAGAATGCCAGGAGGAGATTCATATGCTGTAGACAAACAAGACAGAGGCATGATGAAGCTGTTTGTCAATGAACTTTGTGAAGATTCTAATTCCCACCTCTGTTCTCCTCATCTTTTTCATCATTCCTCCTATTATCTGCACAGTCTCATGACCAGTTCATTTGCTTTTGGCTTTTCTCCATTCTCTCTATCTTCTTACTCAAGCTAGAATAGCTCTGGCTTCTCTAGATCTACTTACAAATCCAAGATGGCGCGATGCCTGGGCTGGGAAGTGGGGAAGTGGGCAGGGGAGGGGTGGTGTCAAACAGCAGAGCAGGGGTGAGACGAAAGGGACAACTGCTCTACTCAGGGGCTGTGATGAAATAAGGATTTACTCTCATCAGATGTAGGGTTTTTGAGATGAGAACCAAAATCTAGACAGTTAAATCACAATCTCACTTCCCATTAGTTGGCAGTCAATTGAAAGAAGCTGAAACACAAATGGGTCAAACAAAATATGTGTGAGGGTCAAATATAGACCCTCAAGGCCACTGGTTTGCAAGTTCCGGGGTGGAAGATAAACTGTTCTTCCTCTATCCCCTTCTCTTCTCTCTGTTGGTACTGGGATTAAACTTAGGGCCTTAGCTCTTTTACTCAAGGCTGTGCTCTACTACTTGAGCCACACCTTCATTTTTGGTTAATTGGAGATACCAGTCTTACAAACTTTTCTTCCTGAGCTGGCTTTGAGCTAACAGTGCTCCGCAAAAATCCATTATTTAAATATATAGTGTAATGGATTTCAAAGTGTCCATTTCTCTTAAAACCTAGAGACCTTCCTTCCTTGTTTCCCTTCCTTTCTCTCCTTTTCCTCCCTCCACCTCGCCTTCCTCTCTTTCCTCCCTCCATCCTTCCATCCCTTCCTTCTTCCTTCCCTCTCTCCCTCCCTCCCCTTTCTCTCTCTCTCTCTCTCTCTCTCTCTCATTCTTTCTTTCTGAAGCTACCTCTTAACCCACTGCAGATATTTCCCCAATAGCCTGATTGTCCAGGCTAGTGCCGAGGCTGCTCTCTTGGTCCAGGCCGTTGGGATGAGCTTGGAAAGATCTTGCCCCACAGCTCCATTCTGACAGATCCCCACTGACCTACAGAGCTTTGTACTGGTTTTGATGAGCACTTCTGGTGATGAGGAGGTACTTGAAGCCCAGACTCCTGACACAGAGAAAGTGGAGGGTCCAAATCAAGACTCATACCCGGCACCCACCCCAGCAACCATCACCACAGAGGCTTAGCCTGGAACACCCGTGGGGGAAGCTGAGTTCCCTCCTAAGAGAACTATGCATTCTGAAGGAAGGAGGCTGGGCATCTTGATGGCTGTGTCTGGAGCTCACCATCTTGGGAAATCCTTGAATGAGTACACAGGGCCTCACTCCAATGTCCTGGAAGTCACATGACTAATAGCCTTGGAGAAGATCAAGCACGTTGACCCACTGAATGATAGATCCCGTGATTCCTTTGAGAATGGAATTGCACAGCAATGTGGAGTCTTGCTCTGCCATGGCTGGACTGGCCCAGGCAGCTTCTGGCTCCCTCCCAGCCCTCTTTTCCCTGTGGCTGAGATTGCGAGTGATAGCAGTACTTAGCCAACAGTTCCGTGGTCATAATTAAGTTAGGAAATCAATGCACAGTTCTCAGCCCAGTATCTAACTCATAAAAAGATATACTCAGTATGTTTTACTTTCATATTGTTTTTATTTCCTTTCCCATTTTCTTGGGAAGGAGTTTCCTTATTTTTTATGAGTGTATTCATTTATTTTTATTCAATAGTTGTACCAAGGATAGAGGGTACAGTTCTAGAAGGTACGGGCAATCCGTACAATATATCGTGGTCAATGCCCTCACCCTTTCCATCATTCTCCCTTACCTTTCCCCATCCCACCTCCACTCTCATGTTATGTAGTTCAGTGATGACTTTCCTTTCTATGAAACTGACTATTCTTATTTTTTTTTCTTTCCGTCTCTCCAGAGTTTCCCCACCTGGTCACCCTCAGACAGGTAACAATCTGGGCAGAAGTAGTCTTGCTCGTCAGCACCAGGTGAGGAATTCTGCTACCTGATTTTGCTTTCCCTATGTGCCTCAAACAAAAGGCATTTTTATGTAACAATATTAGTGTTGGTCTGGATTTTCTACTTTAAAAGGTAATGCCTGTTTTTTTTTTCTAAAAAATGTTTAGAAACAATGAAAGTTTTTCAAACAATATCTGCTCATTTAAAACAATATCTAAGCCAGGTGCCTGTGGCTCACAACTACTCAAGTGGCTGAGATCTGAGGATCGTGATTCAAAGCCAGCCCAGGAATAAAAGTCTATGAGACTCTTATCTCCAATGAACCACCAGAAAACTGGAAGTGGAGCTGTGGCCCAAAGTGGAAGAGCCTTGAGTGAAAAAACTCAGGGACAGTGCCCAGGCCCACAACTGACAAAAACCAAAACAAAACAATATCCACTCATTCTGAGTCATTCTTACAGCTAAAATAAGAAGAAGGAAGTAGAAGAAATCACCTCACAAATACTGGAACTTGAACAATAGCTGTTATTACCTTGAAGAGTGCTTACTTCATTCTTGATACCTCTCTAGCATGCCTACAGAAAGACAGAAACAGTGTGACAAACAGAATGGCAGTGCTATTTGCTATTCTAGTGACAGTTAATGAACTGAACTTTCTGAATTGAAAAGAAGAAAAAGCCATTGATAGAAGACTGAAGGTTTTGTTAAAATATAATTCTTCCCCTCAGAAGATATAATTTCTTATTAGAACCATCTGAGGTTAAGAGCAAACACATTAACAAAGATAGAAGTCCTTCTATTGTTGTTCTAAGTTCTCATTTTAATTTTGTACTCTACTGAGAGATCTCTGAGAGAAAGTATGGAAAGACATTAGTGTCATATTTCCAGCCTGTGTTGTTGATTCTCTTGATTTGTTAATTATGTTTTCCCTTCCTTTCCCTTCCCTTTTCATCCTGTCTTTTATTTTTGTACTGGTAGCTACTGGGGCTTGAACTCAGGGATCCAAGCTCTTGCTTAGCTTTTTTTTTGCTTGAGATTGGCTATCTACCACTTAAGGCACAGCTCAGCTTCTGAGTTTTTTGCTGGTTAGTTGGAAATAAAAGTCTCAAGAACTTTCTTGTGTGGACTGGCTTTGAACTGTGATCCTCAGATCTCAGCCTCCTGAGTAACTAGGATTACATGCTTGAACCACCACTGCCTGGCCATTGATCTCTCTCTCTCTCTCTCTCTCTCTCTCTCTCTCTCTCTCTCTCTCTTTTAGCTACTAGAGTTTGAACATAGGCCCTCATACTTAAAAAACATTTCATTTTATTGTTATTATTAAGGCAGTGTACAGAGAGGCTACCATTTCATAAACCAGGTAACGAGTGCATTTCTTTTATTGGACAATGTCACCTCTTCCTTTGCTTTCTCCCAGTCTCTCTCTCCGTCCCTGCCCACAAGTTACACGGGTCATTTCACTACCAAGAAGGCATTCATTCACCCACCCTCCCTCCCTTTCTGCCCCCTCCCTCCCTTTTAATTGGTTCCCCTCCCCCCATCCCCATCCCTGCCTTCTAATCATGGCTGTAGATTTATCTGCCAGGCTGGCTTTGCAATGGTGATCTTCACATCTCCATCTCCAGGGTGGCTAGGATGACAGACAGAAGTCATTGGGTATCTGGCTTTATTATTACTGCTACTACTACTATTATTATTTTCATGGCCATTTCCCTTGGTCCTGAGAACACAGCATCTGTAATGAAGGGGACTCAGGACTCACAAGGCTGTTTGCCGAAGTTTCTCGTTCGTCATCTCTTTGTTTTGTCTTAACCGGCAGGGTGTTTTATGATGATATCATTGTTTCAGACAAGCTCCCGGGCACCGTTACCTCTGATTTGTTCATCTTTGGCAAATACTCTACTGCTTGTGTGCTTAATGGCATGATAGAATGTTCTAGAATTATAGCTCCTGTGTGCAGGTCTGGGCAAATATAGCCCTTTCCTTCTTGTTGAATTCTGGAATGGCAAAGAATGATATGCCCAAACTTTTCCTCTTGTGCATGATTTGCTTTTCCCCCCTGTTTTTCTTTGTTTGGCTTGGTTGTTTACATTGTAACATTTTTCTATATACTTTTTGAAGTCTATGAAGTGGACATTACATGGATTTTTTTAAAAACAATTCTTCCTAGAATAGAACATATAATGTTCTTTTATATTCAGTGGACTCAATTTTAACTTGTAATTTCAGGATTATTTATTTGGGAGGGGGGTATTACCTGGATTTGAACTCAGGATCTTATGCTTAATAAGCAGGCACCCTACTGCTTGAGCCATACTGCCAATTCTCTCTTTTTAAAAAATAATTACTTATTTATTGTCAAAGTGATGTACAGAGGGGTTACAGTTTCATACCTAAGGCAGTGGGTACATTTCTTGTACAATTTGTTACCTGTTCCCTCATTTCCCCTTCCCCTTCCCTCTTTCCCTCTCCCCCTATGAGTTGCACACCGCTAATTCTTATTGCTTTCATTATTTTTCAAATATGGTCTTGCTTTTCTGCCTAAACCAGCCTGAACTCTCATCTTTTTCATTACTCTTACTGTGTAGCCTCCCTGACAGAACTTAGTTTCTATGCTTGCCCCCCTTCCTTCCTTCCTTCCTTCCTTCCTTCCTTCCTTCCTTCCTTCCTTCCTTCTTTCCTTCCTTCCTTCTTTCCTCCCTCCCTCCCTCCCCCTCCCTCCCTCCCTCCCTTCCTCCCTCCCTCCCTCCCTCCTTCCCTCCCTCCCTTCTTTCCTTCATTTGTTCTTTCCTTCCTTCCTTCCTTCCTTCCTTCCTTCCTTCCTTCCTTCCTTCCTTCCTTCCTTCCTTCCTTCCTTCCTTCCTTCGTTTGTTCCTTCCTTCCTTCCTTCCTTCCTCTGGCTGGGGGGCGGGGAGGGAGGAGCAGCATGGGACTTGAACTCAGAGCCTGAGCATTGTTCCTGAGCCTATTGTTTTTGCTCAAGGCTAGCATTCCATCACTTCAGCCACAGCTCCACTTCTGGCCACTTTGTGATTAATTATAGATGAGGGTCTCTTGGATTTGTCTGCTTGGGCTGGCTTTGAACTGTGATCCTCAGGTCTCAGTTTCCTGAGTCGCTGAGATCACAGGCATGAGCCATTGGCGTGTGGAAGCTTTTTACTGATTAAGATGATGTTGCCCTTAGCCTGGGCTGGCCTTGAACCTTGATCTTCCTGATCTCAGCTTTGGCTAGCGGCTAGGATTTGGGGTGTGAGGCACAGTGCCGGGCTTCAGGATTTCCTCTTATTCTAACATATGGGAAGGGCGTATTATTATTTTTTCCCCTGTTGGATTTGTTGGAACCTCTACTTCATGTCTCTACACTAGTTTTCTTGGCCCTAAAATCCTGATCATTAATAGTCAGTCTTCTATCTTAATAGTTAGGTGAAGATTTTCTGTGACGGGAGGAAATCCAGTTCCAGCTGTGTTGTACTCCTCTTTGATGACTCTGAACCCTGAGTGTGGAGTGTCCAGACTTAATGTTCTCCCCTGGACACACTTGTCCCTGCTGGGTGGGGCAGGCTGGGGCAGCAAGAGGTCCCTGCCATACTGGGCAGAGCCTGCCTTGCATTTCCTTCTATCACTTCTGTAGCAATCATTCAGGGCAGGCTCTCCAGATCCTTAGCTAGCGAGGGACCATTAGCTTTTCAGAACCAGACTTGAATGAACCTCTAATTTTCACTACCCTCCTCTTGTGGTTGTTTCTATTTCCCTAAAAAAATTATTTTCTGATTTCTGTGTTCCAAGCAATTATTCCCTTACCCTAGGAATCCAGCACAAAGCCTGAAAGACAGCAAGCCCGTCTGAACATCTGGCCTCATCCTTGGCAGCCTCCACGGCCTGCTGTGGATAAAGCATGTGTTTAACTTCTCCTGTCTCTCTGTGCTGCACTGGGGTGCTAACGGTGAAGCCTGTCATGCAGGACCCTGGTCTCTTCTGCTCAGCCTGGCCACGCGTGGGCTGCAGAGCAGGTCGGTCATTGTGAACAGGACATTCTGTCTGTGGCATTGCATTGCAGAGTCTCGTTTCCCAACTCGCCATCTCTCTCAGCTCACAAGGAAACTCACCCGGAAGTCCGGACCAGGGGACACGAGTCTGCATACAAATGCCTGGCCTTGCTCCCAGCCTAGCTTCCAGTAGAGTTTGTCTTTCATTTATAGCTTTTGTCTCTCACTTCGTCCCCTGTCCCCTCATAGCTCTGATGGATAAGACTGTCAGTTAGCAACTATTAATCATCTTATGTCTCCTATTAAGGAGGGTGTATACTTTAGGGTGTGTGTGTGTGTGTGTGTGTGTGTGTGTGTGTGTGTGTGTGTGTGTGTGAAGGGAGGCTTGAACTCAGGGCATCATCCTTTTGCTTGGTTTTTAATTATTTTTGTTTGAGGCTGATGCACTACCACTTAAGCCACATCTTCATTTCCAGCTTTCTGCTGGTCTAGTGGAGATAAAGAGTCTCGTGGACTTTTCTGCCTGGGCTGGTTTTGAGCTGTGCTTCTTAGGTCTCAGCCTTCTGAGTAGTTAGGATTACAGGTGTGAGCCACGGGCACCCTCCCTCCCTTGAGTTTTACCCTTGGCCAAAGGCACATTGGCAGGCATGATGTAGGCAGAGGTCTCTAGTGTGTTTTCCCAGCGTGTTATGGCTCTGGAACTTTTGCAATATCTGTAGGGAGAACACACATCCAGAGCCCCTTGGTGGCCAGAAAGAAACCCCATGCCCCCTTCCTTCATTTGGGCCATCCCCGGTGTGTGCAAAGCTCAAGCCTGAGGATAGGGGTCGAATGTAAGCCATTGAGTTCTCAGATGTTTTGTTACGAAGCACTGCTCTTCTCAGCAGCTGACTCGTACAATGGGCCAGGATTCTCACATGATGCCTCTGCCCAGTTCTAATTCTATTCCATTTCCCCCTTACCATGTAGTCCATGCCTGAGGTTGCCTCTCCTAATCCCAAGGTGCAACTTGGCCAAAATATACCCAGTGACCAACCCACCCAAACCCAAGCGAAGCAAAACCAAACCAAACAAGACAGACAAACAAACAAACCCCAAATAACAGAAGTGCCATCTCCAGCAGCGTTCAGACATTTTACAACACAAGGAGAAGTGAAAGGATATAAAAGAAAAAAACAAACAAACAAATGCAAAAACAAAATACACCTAAAGGGAAGTAGAAACATGAAGCCTTGGGCAGGAGACCCAGATACGAGGTTTTTCTAAACTTGAAGAGCCTTGAAGACTGCTTATGTAATATTCTCATGCCTTTTATAGGCGGAGATATAATTATTTCATTATGTTTTCCTGTGAAGTGTGAAAACTCTCTTTACCAATCCTCTTAAATTAGTTAAATATAATATTCAGTGAGACAGGAGACAGAGCAATGTTCATTGAAAGTGAAGAGGTGTTTATAAGTTGATGTAGAGCAACCAACTGTGACTAAAATTAATGTTTTCTGGGGGGGGAGGGGTTCCTGCAACTTCTCGATACCCTCTATTTCTTCACTAGTCTCCATTAGCAGAACATTGCACCCTGAGAATCTAGCTCACCATGTCACAATTCCAGGGAGCCTGGGAGAAGATTTCCTTGAACTGGGTCAGAGAAGATGCCATTTTAATTACATTCCATTTGCAAAAAAAAAAAAAAAAAAAAAAGTATTTTTTCCTGATGAGGTGTTGGGGACAATGAGAACATGTTTAATAATTTCTCTCACTCCAGGTGAGCTGTGGGTGAAATGGCCACGGAGCCATTCTGCAGACATAGCTCAGTCTTTCAGAGCTGGAGGAGTTTTCTCCGCTGTACTGAATGACACTCAGATTCTTCAGGATTGTAACAACATGGTGATGTTGAGAGGCAGGCAGAAACTGGCCCAAAGGGTCATGGCTTCCTCCCCTCCTCTTCCCTCTCCCTCCATGCTCGAGCTTCTTGCTCTTGCTTGGCTTTTTTTTTTTCTTCTTCTCAAGGCTGACGCTCTATCACTTGAGCCACAACTCCACTTCTGGATTTTGGGTGGTTCGTTGGAGATGAGGGTCTCATAGATTTTTTTTTTCCTTCCCAGGCTGGCTTTGAACTGTGATCTTCTGATCTCAGCTTCCTTAGTAGTTAGGATGGCAGGTGTGAGCCGTCAGCTCCCGGTTTTCTTCACTTGTTCTTTAGTGTCTTGAGAATGTCCTCTTTGACACTGCGAAGGGGATGGGTTTCTGGCACCTTTCACGGTCATTTCTGTGCTTCATCCAGCGCTCAGGACCTTATTCTGTGCATACCGTTCCGAATTCCTGCCTCTCCCTGCACCTAGACATGGGGTCAATGGGGAGAGGTTCGAGGATCTCAGAGACAGAGGTATCCCAAGTCATCATTAAAAATGGAAGATTGGAAACATGAGAGAATAAAACAGATAGGTGGAGGGAGCCAGTGGCTCACACCTATAATCCTAATCTACTTGTGTGACTGAGATCTAAGGACAACCGTTCAAAGCCAGCTCTGGCTAGAAAGTCCATGAGACTCTTAGCTCCAATGAACCACCAGAAAACCAGAAGTGGTACTGTGGCTCAAGTGGTAGAGCACCAGCCTTGAAATGAAAAAGCACAGGGACAGTGCCCAGGCCCTGAGTTCAAGCCCCATGACTGAAACAAAACAAAACAAAACACCCAAACAAAATAAACCTTAAAGATGAATTTAGGAGACTGGTGAAGCTTTGATCCTTGTTCCTTCAGAATCTCCTGAGGTAAATAATATGGCAATTGTCCTGGCCCTCAGCGAGTGGAAATGCTACCTCCACAGTAGGTGCTGGGCAAATAAGCCCTGTGAGTCCTCGATGTGTTGTTCCTAGGACCTCCATGTGTATTTCCAGTTTCTTCTTCCCTCTTCAGCTTCTAGCCCTTCCTTCTTCCTGAGGTGACTCTATGCCAGCTTCCTGGACTGTACCACATCCAGGGCCTGCCCCATGTGGTGTCTTTGTTCTATGCTTTTCACCCTCCTCTGTCAGGACTGCATTCCCAGTTCCTCACCAGGCCGCCTTCTTTGCGCGTGGAACAGTGTGCTCCGTTATAATTGTGGATGAAATGGTCATTGTCGGTGTGCCGGGAAGCTTCACGGGCAGTGGTTTGGGGTGTTGTGGTGGTGAGGAGTCCTTTCCATGTGAGCCGCCTGGCTGTGGTCATCCCCAGCTTTGGCAGCCCTCTCCTCCTTCTCCTACGGCCCTGCCAGTGCTTCTCCTCGCCTCCTTCTCCTGCGGCTGCCGTGGTGCTGCCTCTGTGAGAGCTCTGTGTGCCCCGAGCTGAGGCCTCATTCCCCACTCATCCTCCTGTACGCGGTTGGATGGAGGCATCTCCTCCTTCCCCAGCTCCTGGTGCCTTCTGTGAGCTTCCGTCCTTGGTGGACTCTGGCCCGCCCGCAGGCCTGCTCACAAGCTACTGCCTACTGAGGGTCCTCTGGGGCTGAGCAGATCGGCCCAGGCTTCATCTCCGTTGCCCTCCTGAGCGTGTCTGAGAGCCCTCGGGGCCTGGCCTCACTACCCCCCCCCCAAAGAAGACACCCAAGCTAAGCGTCTCCACCTAGACCAACTTGCCCATGCTAGACTTCGTATCTCGGGAACCTAGGGTAGTCGAGGGGAAGCTGGGCAGGGATTGCAGTGGCTGTCAGAAATACCTGGTTGGGAGAGCCATGTTCCTAGGAACGAGCAACATGACTCTAAGCCTCCATTTCCTCACCTGGAAAACCAGGGTGACAAAGTGATGCCAGGCATTCCTCCAGAGTCCAGCAGTGAGTAAGAGGTCCAAGGATGGAGATGGTGATGAGGGTAATGATGGTGGTGATGATGGTGGTGGTGTTGATAAAGATGGTGCTGGTGGGGATGTTGATGGTGGTGATGGTGCCTTCTGTCAATCAGTTTCCTTTTCCTACTGTCCCGAGTGGGCCAGGCTGCTTTGCCTATTTTTCTTCTCCCTTTCCAGCACCTACCTCCTGTGTGCCTGGTCCTGGCTTGGACCCAGCCCCAGGGACCTCACAGCCTGTGGCGGGAGCAAACGCCTTTGCAGAGTGGCTGTGCGGTGCTCTTGGCCTCAGCCTGGGCTCAGCGAGATGTCAAGGCTGTGGGGTCGGCTGCTCACAGGATCTTGGCAAAGGAGTACAACACACAACAAATCCCTCGGCAGGGTATGTGTCTGTGTGTGTACACGCGTGTGCACACAAGTGTACTCATGTGCCAGTTGTGGGATTTGAATTCAGGACCAGGGCACTACCCCTTAGCTTTTTTGCTCAAGGACAGCATTTTACAATTGGAACCACAGTTCCCAGTCTGGCTTTTTGCTGGGTAGTGGAGAGAGAAGAGGGGCTTTGCTGCTCAGGCTGGTTTCAAACCGTGATCCTCAGATTTTAGGACTATCATCTCTAAGCAGTTGTACCATATAGAGGCATCCTGATGATAATGATGTCAAGTGAAGTAAGTCTACTCAGCATGACGAAGGACACGCTTCCTCTCATACGTGAGATCTGAGCTACGCGTATCTGTGTAAGCATACACAGGTCATTGCATATACACAACATATGAACTGAAGTATGATCTATGCAAGGGAGCCTCTCAATGGTGTAAGTCCTTTGAACAGCTAACTTGCAGCCTAACAAAATGAATACCAGGAAGCTGGCACTTGTGGTATGAGTGGGGGTGGGGTGGGAGGGGGTCAAGGAGAAGGGAGGGGTGGATGAAGGGAGAAGTATGGAAGGGGTGTGTGCGCATTTATCTTCTTCTAACACAGAACATGGGCCCCTGAGAATCCTGTCTGCTGCGTGCCTTGGAGGCTGGCCTGCTCCCTGAAGCGGGGGTTCACTTGTGCTCCCTGAAAGAGGTAGGACTGTCTTGGCTTTGAGACTGGTAAAAATTGTTTAATGAGTCGCTCGCATGATGGCTTCTCCCAGTTCTCATGTGCAAAGTGCAACCACTCACATCCACTCACTTCTGGGGAATCCTGCACACGGCAGGGGTAGAGGTGTTCTTTCTCTGCCTGGGTGTTGGCATTTCAGTTTTGTTTTTTTTTTTTAATATCTGGGTCTTATGTTTAGGTTTGGTGTTTCAGTTTTAAAGCCAGGCTTGGTGGCTCAAGTCTGTAATATGAGCTACTCAGAAGGTGGAGATTAGGGGAAGTCATAGCTTAAGGCTGGCTGTGGCTGAACCCCCAGTCCTGCAGATCCCCCATCTCACGCAATGGCTGGGTGTCACCCCCCAGGAGCACTGTGAAGTACAAGTAGGAGGATCCCTTTCCAGGTCAGCCCAGGCCTTGAGTGAGAACCCACCTTGAAAATAATACATACTGAAGATGGAGGCCTTGTTTGTGTGCAAGAGCACCTGCCTAGGAAGCCTGAGGCCCTGAGTTCAATCCCCAGTACTGCCCAAAATGAAAACCACATAAGGGGATGCCTTCTTAAACATTCACTGGCAAATATTTCCATTAAAATTAAACACAGTTTGAAAGCACATAGGTGCATATGCATCTACATTAAAAACGATGACTATATTGAGCCATGTATATGTATATATATATATATATTACATACAGTTAATAATACTTTAATATAGCGTGGGTTTGTGTACGACCTACTGGGAATTTTATTCTTGGGAATTAAAAAGCTATAGGGTTGAGATTTGTCTTGCCGCAGGGGTCAGTGTACCAAAGGGAGCAGAGGGCAGCGGGCTGGCCAAGCCTCCAGCACTTTCTCAAGCACCTGCGGGTCTCCGGACAGCCCCCCTGTGAGAGGAACAGACACAGGCTGCACAATCAGCCTCTCACCCAGGCCTGAACCCCCCCCCCCCCCACAGTGGGCTCACATCTGCCTGTGCCCCTCTCAGCATTGGCATAGCCTGGAACCTTCTGTGCCATTGTAAGACCTGGCTCCTGCTCTGCTCCTATCCTTGACCTGATTAAAGAAATCAAAGAGGATTGAAGTTCCTTGGCTCGAGCACTTACCACTGCATTATTGGGGAATCATCTCGGGTCCCCTGATAGGAAGAGGCTAAAAGCTGGTGAGTGGAACTGAATGACAGCCCAGATGGCTGGGGTTGGGAACTCGGGCCATTTTTTTCTTTATTCTTCATCGCCTCCACTTATCTTTTCTGTGTCTTTTTCTTTTTAATGGTTCCCAGCCTGAGATGCTTTGGAGCAACACGCATGCCCAGAACCTGCTAGCAGGATCATAAATGATGAAGGCGACTCTCAGAGGGTGGTAACGCACACAGCCCAGGATGATTTGAGAACAAGCCCAGCTGAAGCCTTCTTTAGCTCCAACCCAATGCCCCAGAATCCGTGAGGCTGCCATCTTGGAATAAACACAGTGCTTTCCCCTTTGCTACAACCATCACCCGAGGCCCTGTCTGGAGTCTGGCTGCCAGGTCCCTGGTGGAGGTGACAGGGCTCTAACAGAGGACATGCGACCCACCTGCACCTTTGCCCTCACTGGAGGGGGATGAGATCTCAGCCTGGCTGCCAGGACCCATGCTGTAGCATGAGGAAGTTCCAGTCTCCTTCCCCTCCTCCTGCCTGTCTTGCAGGCTATGGCTGCCCCAAGCCAGCCAATCAGGGGATGCAAGAGCATCAGCATCCAGCTTTATGGCTGTGCGGATGGGTGGGGAGTGGGGGGAGGTCAGAGGTGTCTGTGGGGAAGGGAGGCCATGCCTTCCAGAGGTGTGAATGTTTCACTTCGTGTGTTTGGACACATCGCAGCTGAAGGCTGATGTGCTGGGTGGCGGGAGACGGTCAGGCTCAGAGCTGAAGGATGGCTCTGGGTTTAGAACGCAGTTTAAGTTCCCACTGAGGCTCCTCTGGCTGAGGCCACTAAGCCTAGGGTTCGCAGCCAAGCTATCAGGGGCTCCCTGAGCCTAGGGTTCAGGTAAGGGGCTCCCGGATGCCAGGGATGTGCAGATAATGATATTCCCTTTAATGGATCATTCTCACTCCCCAAGTGAGCATCAAGCCCAGATTGAAGATGAGAACACGGAGCCTCAGAGACATTGTTGTCTGTGTCACGCGATCGTTATTCATTCCACCAACACTGATGAGAAATTATTTTACACCAGGAGGCACTGTAGGTATTGAATTCTCTGGGGTTACCAAGACAGACACTGTGTGTGTCCTTGTGAAGTGAAATAACTTCAGTCTCCAGTGTTTGTTAGCATTCAGTTACTGTGACAAAATGCCCGAGGAAACAATGTAAAAGAAGAAAAGTGGCGAGCAGAGGCTGAGAAGGGGCTGTGGGTGGGGATCCCATCTCAGGCAGAGAGAAGAGTAGGGGTGCTTCGGGGGGGGGCGGCAGGCATGACCTCAAGCAGCCAAGGTCCTGACGAGGACCCATGGGATGGTTTAATGGTGGGCTCGGGAGAGGCCGCAGCACAGGGTGAGCTGTGGACAAGTGCAGAGCAAGCACGGGATGTATTTGGCCTCAAACCCCTGTAAAGTATGCGGTGATTTCAAGACGTTCCGATGAGTTCAAAGCTGTTCTACCATTGTCCATGATAGTGTGGCTCTCAAAGGTAGATTTTTTTTTTCCCCCCAAAGTGATGGAATGTTTTTATCCAACGAATCTTATGAAGACTGCTCAAAAAAAAAAAAAAAAAAAGCAAAGCAGGAATGAGATACATCCATGGGTGGAAGCCCGGGCTTGAAGACACCCCTGGGTTTATGGACTTTGCTTCCTTTCTGCTCTTGCTTTGGGTCCTGAGATGCAGATGCCAGGCTGGGTAGGGTAGGCGGGCTCATTCATCGAGCATCCTCATTTATGTATCCTCATTGGTCACCGTACTAATTATGTGCACAGCGGCTGCCCAGCAACGTGTGTGTGTGTGTGTGTGTGTGTGTGTGTGTGTGTGTGTGTGTGTGTGTATGTGTCACATATATCACATTTTCTTGTCCCATTCACATCCCACCAGAGGCATGGGGCTGATTTCGTCTGGTGAATAATGCACTAAGAAAACAGTGAGCACTCTCTTCCTTCTGGAACTTTGTAATTCCTTTGTGGTAGTCAAGATGGCGGTGGGTGGGGCTGGGGAGATAGCCTAGTGGCAAGAGTGCCTGCCTCGGATACACGAGGCCCTAGGTTCGATTCCCCAGCACCACATATACAGAAAAACGGCCAGAAGCGGTGCTGTGGCTCAAGTGGCAGAGTGCTAGCCTTGAGCGGGAAGAAGCCAGGGACAGTGCTCAGGCCCTGAGTCCAAGGCCCAGGACTGGCCAAAAAAAAAAAAAAAAAAAAAAAAAAAGATGGCGGTGGGTGCCACTCAGCCCAGCATCTGCCCTGTGGTTTCCACAGGCTTTGTGCAGAGGAAGGCTTCGTGCTTGGAGATTCTCAAGTGTCTCAGGCGCTCACACACATGGAGGAGTGAGCCCCCCATCCTGCTTCGGCCTTCCTGGAGTCAATCGCCAGACTTCCCCAGCTTCTTCCTTTCTTCCCAACTCAGCCTGTGTGGCTTTGCAGACATACCCAGCCCCAGAAGCCTCCAGCAATCCAGTATTTACACTCAAGTGCACGAATGAGGTCACAAGTCTGCGCGCACGCTCACAGGTTCACACCACGTTGGGCTTAGCTCTCAGTGGAACACATTTCCCAGGTCAGCCTGGCCTTCCAGTGGGTGTTTGAAAGCGAGACGAGAGTCCTTGATGCAAAGTGGTTGGTAGTTGGTTGTTTTCCTAGTAAATGGCCAACAGTAAACCATCCAACGTTCACACACACACACACACACACACACAAACACACACACACACCCCTTCCCCTTCTCCAGACAATGAAAGCCTTCTTTCAACAAAGAAGAAAGGAAACACATGCCCGTTTATTAGGTACGTAAAGTAAGGTAACTATAGACATATTGAGTTTGAAGAATCAGCCTGGTGCTGCCACTTGTCTGTATGAATCTGTTTGCAAACCCTGATGCCTGTTAGCTTTTATTTTCTATTTTTTGGGGTGGGATATGTAAGGTCTGCTCTTGGGAGGGCTCTATGCAGATGCCCCTGCCAATCTAAAGTCTCCCCCCAGTACCTACGTTACCTAGGTAACTGGCATACCTAGAGGGAGCCACCTCCCCTTACCTGGCCACACCTCCCTGCCCCTGCCCTAGATAAGGTATGGGTGGGTGGTGCGTGGCCCCTTCTCTCAGGCCATGCGTCATCTCGGTCACAGGTCAGCAGTTCCGGAATAAACTTTTCTCTCCTGCCTGAATACTGCATGGAGTTCTCCTTTATCGGCTACCCACTGTAATAAACTTTATAGTATAGAGGGGCAATCTTTCTTTTGTTTGGAATATATTTCTCCTCCCATACTGTGAAAATGCAAAGTGGTTGGTAGTTGGTTGTTTTCCTAGTAAATGCCTGTCAGTAATGTTCCAATGTTCACACATGCACACACACACACACACACACACACACACACACACACACACACACATTTCTCCCTCTCCAGACAATGAAAGCCTTCTTTCAACAAAGAAGAAAGGAAACACATGCCCGTTTATTAGGTATGTAAAGTAACATAACTATAGACATAGTGTGTTTGAAGAATCAGCCAGTGAAAATCATAAATGCATCATTTACCAAACCCCTTTTTTTGGTGGTGGTGGAGGTAGTCAGGGGCTTGAACTCAGGGCCTGGCACTGTCCCTGAGCCTTTTTGCTCAAGGCTGACACTCGGCCATTTGGAGCCACAGCTCCACTTCTGGTTTTCTGGTGGTTCATTGGAGAGAAAAGTCTCATGGACTTTCCTGCCTGGGCTGGCTGCAAACTGTGATCCTCAGATCTCAGCCTCCTGAAATTAGCTAGGATTACAGGTTTGAGCCACCAGCACTGACAATTTTTTTTTTTTGGTGCCAGTCCTAGGTATTGAACTCAGGGCCTAGGCTCCATCTCTGAGCTTCTTTTTGCTTAAGGCTAGTGCTCTGCCTCTGAGCCACAGCCCCACGTCCTACCTTTTCAAATATTAGAGCAATTTGTTACTCACATTTGTTACTCGGCACCAAGCACACAGGATTCCACACATGCGAATCCATTGATGTCCACGATACCATTTTGAGGTAGCTTCTAGGATTCTAACTCCATTTTTTTTTGCTAGTCCTGGGGCTTGAACTCAGGGCCTGAGCATTGTCCCTGGCTTCTTTTTTCTCAAGGCTAGCACTCTACCACTTCAGCCATAGCACCACTTCTGGCCTTTTTTGTTTATGTGATGCTGAGGAATCGAACCCAGGGCTTCATGCATGCTAGGCAAGCACTCTACCGCTAAGCCACATTCCCAGCCCATCTAATTCCATTCTGTACCCAGGGAACCCCAAAGCCAGGGACAGATGAAGCTATCTTGCCAACGCAGGTAGTAAAGATGGAAGCCAGACTCCAGATGGTCACGGTTTTGGTGTCTCAGGTCTTCAATGCTAGGCCATAATGTCTTAGAGACTTGGGGTTCGTGCAAGAGTGGGGGGCGGTGCTGCAGGGATCTAGGGTGTATGGTAGAAGGAAACACCAGCAGCCTAGTCCCCCCTTCCCTTGCCTTGCTCTCCAGGAAGAGCCCTATAAATGTCAGCAGATGACAGCTGCAATGATTGCTATGTAGCAGGTGATTTTCTCCCCTCTGCGGTCCCCTCAGAAAGCTGCACAGGAAGCCATCGAGTTTAATGTCTGCTTCTTGGGCAAACTCTGATTCTCTCCCTCGCCCCTTTTTTGTCCCCCAGTGAGAGAATTTTCATAGCATCACCAGATTCTTGAGCTTTCAATGGTTGCTTCGGGAGTTGTTTGGGTTTTGTTCATGAAGCAATGACTTCGAGTGCCTTCCCTCTCTTTCCTGTGGATTTATTTTTATTTATTGACCTATTTTTGGAGATCATCATTTGATGAATCCTGACAGCATCCCCTAGGGGTCCAGGGGCACTGGCCCTGGGTGGCTTCTCAGTGTCTCTGCTGGACCTCAGCTGTCACCCACGCCCAGCCTCTCCCCTGGGGATCAAGGTGAACGGCTCCTTCAACACCTCCCACCACTCCTACCTTCTAGTTGTCCTATCACAAAGCATGGTTCACAAGCAATGAAATCCTTTAAAAAAAATAAGATGGAGAAAATAAAGCTGTACAGGCTGAAGGCTGACAGGAGGCAGCACCTCCCACCTGGCTTTTGATACCACCCTCAGGCTCACCATCTGCCTCTGAGTCCTTTCTGGCCTTCCAGGGAGGCCTGGCTCTGCCTCTTTGCCGGCCACTGCGCAGACCCGCTGCTCAGTGGCTTTCAGCTTCCTGTTGTCTGGGTCTTCTGGGCACCCGGCAGGGGCCAGGCTAAGGGACACTCGCCTTGCTGACAGAACCATCCTTGCCTGGCTCCTATCTTCTGTCTTACCTGGCTATCTGGGGCGGGGGGGTGGGTGGTGGTGTAAACAGAGGCTCGGGGGATCCTTCTGAACTGTATGTCTGCCCGCATCCTGTGTCTACTGACAGCCTTTCTCTCTTGGTGGCTCCTCGCTGTCCAAAGTCCTTATTAAAGTTTTCAAACTGTCTTTGTCCCGCCTTCCCTCCCCACCTTTGCCAGGTGCCCAGTGGCTTACACTTGTCATCCCTGCTACTCCAGAAGCTGAGATATGAGGATCACGGTTTGAATCCAGCCCAAGCAGAAAAGTTCAATAAACTACCAGAACGTGGGCTCCAATGGTAGAGCAACAAACTAAAGGACAGCGCAATGCCTAGGCTCTGAGTTGAAGCTCCAGGACACACACACACACACACACACACACACACACACACACACACACACACACACTCATTGCAATGTTTAAGACAAGGTCTGCTTCTGTCGCTTGGGTTGGCCTTCAATTTGAGATCCTTTTGCTTTAGCCTCTAGGTGCTGGGATTACAGGAGTGTACCACCATGCCTGGCAAGCTGCTTCTTACTTGAACTCGACTCTCCTCCTCCTCCTCCTCCTTCTCCTCCTCCTCTTCCTCCTCCTCCTCCTCCTCCTCCTCCTCCTCCTCCTCCTCCTCCTCCTCCTCCTCCTCCTCCTCCTCCTCCTCCTTCTTCTTCTTCTCTCTCTCTCTCTCTCTCTCTCTCTCTCTCTCTCTCTCTCTCTCTCTCTCTCTCTCTAGTCCTGGGGCTTGAACTCGGGGCCTGAGCACTGTCCCTGGCTTCTTTTTGTTCAAGGATAGCACTGTACCATTTGAGCCACAGTGCCACTTCTGGCCTTTTCTGTGGTGCTGAGGAATCAAACCCAGGGCTTCATGCATGCTAGGAAAGCACTCTCCCGCTAAACCACATTCCCAGCCCAGTCTGGTCTCTTGATATGGAGCTCTTGGTTCATCTGGATGGGACTTAGAGCGGAGCCTTCCTGGTGCTGAGCTGGCAGTGCCTGTTGGTTTGCACTAGAGTGGGCTGTCAGCCGTGAGCGCCCCAGATAGCTCCTCCCTGGGCCCAGTTTGCCATCACTCCCTCCCTCCCACTCTCACTGTGGCTTCCCTGGAATTAGAAAGCCCACAGCTACTCAGCTCTCCAAGCCCAAGAGCACCTGAGCCATCTCACGGGCACTGCCTGTGTGGCAACGGGTTGGCTCTGTCTCTGATGTCCATGCTGAGTTTGTTTCTGAGAGATCAGTGACACCAGGCCCCGCTGGGTCCTTCCTGGTGTTGTCAGCACTTGGCAATGCCTGGCACAGAAAGGGCATCTAGCAGGGACTTGCTGAGCATGTCAATGAGAGTCACTCCCACCCTGGACGCACCCAGGCTCCCTCTGCCTGTCCAGCCAGCACTATTTCCTCAGCCTGGTCTTTTCCTTGGCATGGCCACAGACTCAGCTCTGGCTGCCTACGGGTCTGCAGGTGGTTTGTTTTCTCCTAGTTGTATTTCTCTCTCTTTCCTCCTTGCAAGGATGACCGAAGCCCTAGAGCCTTGAGGACAAGAGTTGAAATAAGGAGACCGGGTCTCCATCACATGGCCTTGTCCTCATCCTCGCCACCATCCTGGCACCTGGCTGGGTGGAGGGGGTTTTCCTCCCAGCTCCAAAAGGCCGGGAGGTGAGAGAGGCCATTCTCTGAGTTGCAGATGTGTCATGTTGCTTTGCCCACCTCCAATTTTTCCTGTAGATGGTTTGCTTTGTTATAAACTTTCATTGGACTTGGGTCCCTACCCCAAACATGTCGTTTTTGCCTTGAAAGCTTTGTGCTAACTACTTCCTGGGATGTGGGTCTTGGGGATGGGTGTCCACCTGCAGTGGCCGGCTTTCTAATAAAGACTTGCAATTCGACTGCTCAGAAGGTGGCTTCTCTATATGTCGCAGATGAATTCCCGCATGTCAGAGTCTCCAGGGGCTGGCCTGGCCTGGCCAGCTCCCTGGCTCAGTCTTGGTCATTGAGATGTGTTATGTGTGGTGCATAATAGGTGCACAGTATGTGTTTGTTGAATGAATTAATAACCCCCCCCCCACTTCTGCAGTGCCCTGAAGAGCACAAGGTGTGAATACCATGGAGAATTCACCTTTGCCCAGCCAGTGTGTGTGTGTGCGTGTGTGTGTGTACATGACTATGTGCATATGTGTATATGCGTATGTTTATGTAGGTGTGTACATGTATGCACACATGCATCTGTGTTTGTATGTGTGTGCCTGTGAGTGTGTATGCATGAATGCACAAGCATGTGTGTGTGTGTGTGTGAGTGTGTGAGTGTATACACATAAGCATCCTTTTTCTCTTTGGGCCACACATACAATGGTTTCCTGGGCTGAAGATTTGCCCAAGCAGAGCTGCTGCTTCTGGAAATTTCTGGTGACATGTGGGTTCTGGGTGATTCTCCGGGCCTGGGGGAGCAGGGGAGAGAGCTTTATGTCTGGGATGCTGTGCTCCCCTCCCCTCCCCTGCCCCGCCGCCTCCCACCAGCAGGTGCATCTCAGACCACTCCAGGAGCCTGGGGGCTGGGATTTAGCTCCGAGGGGGAGCTCTTGCCTGGCAAGTACAAGGCCCTGAGTTCAATCCTTAGCTCTGCAAACTCTGAAGAAGCCTCAGCCCCCTTCCAGAGGGGATATTTCAGCCCTTACGAGAATTTATTGCTGAGATTAGATGCTGCCAAAACCTTCAATATCGGCTCCCATCTAAAGCTGGGCTCAGGAAGACGAATGAATTCAGGCTGTCTGCTTAGGAGGCTTTCGCACACACCGGGAGGTGGCTGCCCGTTCTGGAGGATTGATTTGCAGGAACGTGGCAGTGACAAAACACATCTTTGCCAATGTCCCCAAATTGCCCAGACCCAAACTTCTCCAAGGGCAAGGGGAATGCTGTCTCCTTGGTAGCTTGGTGGTGGTGGTGGTTGGGGGTGGGGGCAAGACAGTGGACACAAGGTCTTTATCATTCTCAACCTTCCCCTTCCTTCATTTCCCCCTAAAACCAAGACGATTTTTATAAACTGGTAAAAGTGTCACCAGATGGAGGTGAGGTTTAGTGATGTGTCCCTTTAAATGTAGCAGCTCTTCACTTAGGGTCCTTGACTTGGATCACAGAATAAGAATTTCTGGACAGACACAATGGTAAGAAATTTTGTCTGAGCTTTATCGAGCAAGTAGACAGGCAGGCAAGCAGGCAGACATCTGGACAGCAAGCAGACAAACAGACGAGCAGAAGGGCAGGGGCATATTCTGGCAGAGTGTGGCTACTCTCATAGGGAAAATGAGAAAGACACACTGGAGACACACACATACACACACACACACACACACACACACACACACACACACACACAGCTCCTTGGGCTGTTGGGGTATCTATAGGGTAAGGCAGGGGGTCTGGTTTCAAAGTTGTATAAAACTAGGTGCTTTGTCTTTGCTCGAATCACACCTGGTATCAATTTCTGAGTTCCCAGGTAAGAACGCATCCTGCCAGAAAACGGATTCTCATCCTTGAGACCAGGAGGCGCCCAGATATCTGCATTTGGGGTAGAAGGAGGCTGAAGTATGGGGAAGCCCTTTTCTCAGGAAGGCATCCATCCTGTTAGACAAGTGTTCATTCTTGGGGTGAGGAACACACCTCTCAGGAAGGAGTGCTTCCTGTTGGCTCTCTTTAAAGCAAAGATGGCGCTTCTGTGTTTCTAAATACTGTGTCTCTGAGTTGCCATCACCTCAGTTTCCTTAAGTGACCCTGTTTCAATAAGATAAGATACGGTCTTCCAAACAGAACCCCTTTTTAAAAAAAGGGCAAAAATTGGGTAATGAATGCATGAGGGTTAGGAAGAAATGAAACAACACATAAAAAGCAAGCAGTAATGAAAGGGGTGACGCTGATCAATATACATTGGACTCAGCATCTGGCTTGTGTACAACAACCTAAAATAAATAAATAAGAAGAAAAAGCAAATAAGAGTGAATTATTTTTCTCTTCTTTGGTGCTGACCCTGGAGCTTGAACTCAGGGCCTGAGTGTGGTCTCTGAGCTTTTTTTTTTTTTTTTTCCTCAAGGCTAGTACTTTCCTTGAACCATAGCTCCACTTCTGACTTTTTTGTTTTGGAGGTAAGAGTCTCATGGACTCCTTTTTAAATTTTTTGGTCTGGGCTGGCTCTGAGCCACAATCCTCCCATCTCAGCCTCCTAAGTAGCTAGGATTACAGGCGTGAGCCACTGGTGACAGGCAGGACAATGTGTCTTAATAGTGTACTCAAATGGGGTTTAAAAAATGTCAATGCCAAAGAATTTGTAGGAGTTGGAGCAGGAGGTTTAACATGACCTTCAATGTCACAGGCCTTGTCTGCGTTCCTCCTCTGTGAAGTGGGTTTAGGTTTCTCAGGCACCGTGTGCCTTTGTTGGTTTGAAGCACTGAGTAAGGCTCCTCTTATAATAATAGCAGTGCTTTCTTATTCATCTTCTGTGAAGAAGCCAGATTCTTTTTAATTCTGGGGCTTGAACTCAGGGCCTAGGCACAGTCACTGAGCTTTTTATTTTTTATTTTGTCCTCAAGGCTAGCACTCTATCAATTGAGTCACTGCTCATTTCTGGCATATGCATATCTATCTATCTATCTATCTATCTATCTATCTATCTATCTATCTATCTATCTATCTATCTATCTATATCTATCTATCTATATCTATCTATCTATCTATCTATCTATCTATCTATCTATCTATCTATCTATCTATCTATCTAATTGGAATTGGAATATAATTGCAATTAAAGTCTCACAGGCTTTCCTGACTGGGCTGGCCTTGAACCTGGATCCTCAGAGCTCAGCCTCCTGAAAGTAGCTAGGATTTCTTTGCTGGTTTCTCACACCAGTGCCTGGCTAGGAAGTCAGCTCTTATAGCCTATTTCTGAGATGGGTGTGTGGCTCTTCTGTGTCCTGTCCCAGGCCAGTGAAGGCCTAGGATCCAGCGGGTAAGAAGAATTACACTTAAGACTCCAAGCCTTCACCTCTTCTTGCATGTGTGGTGTTCTGTCTCTTTGCTAGGAAGGATGGGGCCTGATTTCTCTATCCGTTACCTCTACTTCCAATCAGATTTAGTGATGGTGATTAGGAGCTCTTGTGCTAAGGGAAGTTGGTACCCAAAGCTATTGCCATGGCAACATGCCTTGGCTTGGCCTGCTATAGGAGGTGGGGTGTGCAGGACAGAGCCTCAAGTGGCAGCCAATCAACTCTTAGATGTGTAGGCAAGGCCCCTCCCCCAAGATCAACACCCACACTGGTTGGGCCCCTACTGGCCAGCTGCATGATGGACACATGCATTTCTGTAGCCCTGATGGGAGAGGGGGGTTGTCTTTGGCAGATGTTTCTCTCTCTCTCTCTCTCTCTGTCTCTTTGTCTGTCTCTGTCTGTCTCTGTCTCTCTCTCTGTCTCTCTCTGTCTGTCTCTCTCTCTCTGTCTGTCTGTCTCTCTCTCTCTTTGTCTCTCTGGTAGCATTGGATGCTACCAGACTGATTCTCACCAATCAGAGTTGGGAACAAAGACTTTGTCTGGGTCAATTGGTGCAAAAGTGTTTCTTTATCTGCAGGTCTTGCTCTGTGGGGGGTGGGGGGGCCAAAGCCTGGAGAAGCTGGGGGAAGGTCGCCGAGTCCGCTGAGGGAGAGCTTGCCCAAAGCCGAGGGCAACATGGAATCCTTGAATCCTCAACGGTGAGAATGGTGAATCTTGGCACCATCTCTGAAGCTCCTGGATCCAGCTATGCCTGAAACCACTGAACAAGACTTTCCCGCTACATGGAATAAATGACATCTTCTGGATGTCATTCTTCTGTCATTTTCTTGCTTGAGTTAACTGAGGCTGTATTTTGGACACCTGACAAAGAAAGTTCCTCCCGGCAGGATATCCAACCAGAAATATCTTGTGGTCTTTAATGAGTTATAAACATGCTCCAGTCAGAAAGACAAGAGTCTAGGAAATCATGACAGCTTCCACGAAGTGTCTGACAACAATGCAACCACATTTTTTCATATTTTCTAGGTAGCCAGGGGGGAAGGGGTAGGACACTGGTCCCTCACACTGCATGATAAGGTGGCATGTGTAACTGTGCCCCCCAAATCCTTCCCCAGTTCTTGGAAACAGTGACTCACAGGACACCGTGATTCTGAGAAACAGACTTAATTTACGCTCTAGATGAAAGAAACCAACCATTCCAGAGCTGGGAGAGGTGGCAACGATGATCTTATCCAAGAGTGAGTCCTGGGCTCCCAGGTGGGAAGTGGGATGTGGAAGGAAGAAGGGCAGTGCCCATGCTGTTGGCAGATCCTTGGCACACGGGAAACAGGATGGGCTCCGGGGGCAGAGGGAAGGCAGCGAGGACCTAAAAATTGGCGCGGTCTGTACATGGACCCACATCTGCCTAAGCTTGATCTTTCCCGGATCTCCGTCCCCGCTGCTGTGAGGGCATCCCGTGATGAAGGAAGGAAAGGGTCTTGCTTGTGTTT
The DNA here is from genome assembly GCF_023159225.1 of Perognathus longimembris pacificus. Taxonomy (NCBI): domain Eukaryota; kingdom Metazoa; phylum Chordata; class Mammalia; order Rodentia; family Heteromyidae; genus Perognathus; species Perognathus longimembris. The sequence goes on along the minus strand of NC_063183.1, from coordinate 5,138,379 downwards.
AGTATTTATGGCTTCTCCTGTATCAGAAGAAGCTCCTTACTTCATCTTCCTCATCCCCCACGAAAGGGGCACTGGAGTCAGAGTCTTGCTCCCTAATGTGATTAAAGAGAGCTGGTAGGAGCCTCCCTGGGCCATGTATAAAGGTGGATGTCAGAAAATGCTGTGGGATCGTTGTGTCACATACGCCGGGGTGTGGATGGGCTCTTCGCCTCCGCCTTGGTCTTGCCTCAAGAAGGGCTGGAGGAAAGATAGGATGATCACAGACCCTAGAGTGGCATGTTTTTCTCTTCCCCTGCCTCAAGTCTCATCATCAATGCCTCAGAGGCATGCTCTTCTGCCCTGGGAGGGAAAAACACGAAGTCAGGTCCCACCCACATTGTCAGCCTGAGCAAAGACAGGACCCGGGAATGAGAGGTCCCTGAGCAGCCGCGAAGCCTAGGGGTGCTGTCTGGAGATCTCAGACCCTTGCCCAACACTCGGTAAACAACTTCTCCTTCTCCTTCTCCTTCTCCTTCTCCTTCTCCTTCTCCTTCTCCTTCTCCTTCTTCTTCTTCTTCTTCTTCTTCTTCATTATTATTATCATTACTGTGTAGGGGAATGTGGTTATTTTGTAATTCCCCCCCCTCCCATATGAACTCAGGGCCTTATGTTCTCTCAGCTTGCTCATTTGGATGGCGCTTTACCACCTGAGTTGTGCCTCCAGCCCAGCACTTTGCTACTTCATTGGAGATAAGACTCTCACAGACTTCTGTGCCCTCATTGGCTTCAGACTGCCATCCTCAAATCTCAGCCTGGTAAGTAGCTAGGATTACAGGTGTCAGTCACAGGTGCCCAGCCCAAAATAGAATGTTTTTACACCTTAGTAGTCCTGTGTGTTCCTATCTGAGCCCATCACAACCTCTCACCCTGCCAGCTGCTGCTTTGCTGAAAGTGGCACTAACTTTTCTATTTACCTTCTGATTTAGTCACTCATCTTTCGTATTTTATTATAAAAATGATCTAATCAGGCTCAGGTGGCTCAAAACTGCAATCCCAATTACTCAGGGAGGCTGAGATCTGAGAATCATGGTTCAAAGCCAGCCTGGGTAGGACAGTCCATGAGGCTTTTATCTCCAATGAACCAACCATCAAAAAGCCAGAAGTAGAGCTGGGGTTCAACGCTAGAGCATCAGACTTGAGCAAAAAAGCTCAAGGACAGCTCCCAAGTGCTGAGTTCCAGCTGTAGCCCTGGTGTGTATGCACTGCATACACACACACACACACACACACACACACACACACACACACACACACACTGATCAAATGCACAGAAAAACAAAATGAACAGTGCCCCCACGTACTGCTTAACCATGGTAGAACAAGTAGACTTGCCTATTTTTAATGTTTGACTCTTTGCTTTCTATTGGCTGAGTCCTTTATTTAAGCGTTTTATTTTATATAATATCTACCAGGTAGGAAAGCAGAGAAATGGGTAAAATGGATTCCACACAGCCTCTTAAGTCCTCTCCTCCTTTCCATCCTTCCCCACCTCTTCCAACCTGTCTCTGGGTGGTTTTTGAAGCAAAATCCAAGACTTGATAGTGAATTTTTTTGGTCTATAAATATTTCAGGCTGCATCTCCAAAAGATAAGGGCTCTGTCTTAGAAATAGACTCACACCCTCACTCCCATAGGTAAAAACAAGGAACTCTCTCTGAAGAATATCAAGTGCTTGGTGCTTGAATGTCTTGATTTCCGATCTTCCCCTCTCTCCCCCCTCCCTCCTCTCTCCTTGCACTTGCTGCTTGTGATGGGATCCAAACAAGAGTCCCTCTCAGTATAGTGGAGTGTTTTGCTTAATTCTCTGGGTGTCATTTCCTTGTGTGTGTGTGTGTGTGTGTGTGTGTGTGTGTGTGTGTACATGAAATTGCATATGGCCTGTGCGTACGTGTGTACATGGGGGTGGGGGTTAAAGCTGAGCTCTGAACTGTGTGCACATCAGTGTCCTAATTTCACTCCAGTCCTGATTTCACTCCAGCCCTCCGGGCTGAGAAGATTGAACATGCAGGAGCGTAGTGGCAGGCGGAGTGGGCACGCAGTGAGCCAGGGACATGCGCTACTGTTCTTCAGCAACCTTTTGTGAAATCTATAGAGATTTCAAATAAAAAGCATCACAAGAACGATTCACGCACTGTATTTTTGGGTCCTGGAAAGAAGAACAAGATAAAGAAATGAATTAAGACTTAGAAAGGAGGAGATAGTTTGGTCCATGTTTGCCTCTAATGTAGCTGTCGAGTTAGGAAATTGGATGAAATATTCTGAACTCACCTAGTTCATGAAGGGACAATATGAAAGACTGTGGGATACAATTTCTGATAGCGGCTGAAACAAATTAAAATTTCTAGGAATGTACTTAACTTGTATCTGCACGACCTACAGAGAGAAAACCATTCCATTCACTAAGGGATATAAAGAACAAGAATAGGGCAAATGAAAGAAGAAACAGATTTATTATTATTAAGTAAGGTCGAAAAGATAGCTGCTTATCCTGGGTTGTTTTAAAGGGCAGTAGTGGGTAATTGATGTCATTTGACTAAGATCTGTTGGTGAATATTGCAATGATGTAATTTCCTTCCTTCCTTCCTTCCTTCCTTCCTTCCTTCCTTCCTTCCTTCCTTCCTTCCTTCCTTCCTTCCTGCCTTCCTGCCTTCCTTCCTTTCCTCTCTCTTCCTGTCCCTCTCTTCCTCTCCCTCCTTCCCTTTCTCTCTTCTTTCTTTTTTCCTTTTTTTTTTTTTGCCTATCCTTGAACTCAAGGCCTGAGTTTTCTACTTGAGCTACAGCTCCACCTTTCTTTGTGTGTGTGTTTAACTGAAGATAAGGGTCTCATGGACTTTCCTGTCCAGGCTGGCTTCAAACTGAGATCCTTAGATCTCAGCCTCCTGAGTAGTTAGGATGACCAGCGTGATTGCCCAGCTCTGTTTCTATTCTTTCTATTATTATTATTATTATTATTTTTATTATTATTGTCAATCATGGGGCTTGAACTCTGGGCCTGGGCATTGTCCCTGAGCTCTTCAGCTCAAGGCTAGCACTCAAGAGCTCTACCACTTGAGCCACAGCGCCACTTCTGGTTTTCTGGTGGTTAATTGGAGATAAAAGTCTCACAGCCTTTCCTGCCTAGGCTGTCTTTGAACCTCGATCCTCAGATCTCAGCCTCCCGAGGAGCTAGGATGACAAGTGTGGGCCACTGGTGCCTGGCTCTGTTTTCTTTTATAAGACACTGTTTCTCTGTGTAGTTAGTTCATTCTAACCTCAAACCCATGTTCCACCCACCTGAATCTTCCATGTGCTATAATTATAGGCAAGTCCTACCATAGCCAGCCTCATGTAGTTGGATTTTATGATTATATTTTAGTTATGTAAAAAAATATTCTCCTGATCTGGCAGTGTGCACAGATGTATTGTAAAGTAATGAAGTATCACACTTTCTACCCACTTCAAATAGTGCAGAATCTTATAAATACCAGCGAGATATCCATATTCTTATTTCTAAAGATATATAGCTATGTATTTAAAAGAATGAGAGTGTTATTTGGGGAGTCTGGGTGATTCCTTGGCGTTCTCCTCCCTTCCCCTCTCTAGTGGAAAGCTGGGGTCCCAGACTGAAGGTGAAGTGAGGCGGAGGGATGGGATTTTGGAGGGGGAAGGATGAGATTTAATTAAAGGGGGGTTGTGGGATTTTGGGGTGGGAGCCAAATGACCTAGGAGTTTATTCTGAGAAGGAAACCTTATGAGTAGCTTAACAGAATATTTCAAAACCCATGTGAATAAAGTGTGATCTGCATACAATGAAAGGCTTCCTGTTTTGTGGACTCCTGACAAATGAAGATGCCTTTGTTAAGTCAGAGCATCAACCCAGCACACTCCCACCCCACCCGAAGCCCGGTGGAACTGTATTTCAGCCATTTTCTGCTCCTCCCCTGGTGACCTCAGATCCGTGTTCTCATCCTGTAGTTCCAGTTTTGATTGTCTAGACCTTTCTAGATAAATGGAATCATGCAACATGTGGTGTTTCCTTATGTGTGTGCTGCTGGGGATTGAACTAGAGATCTTGTACCTGCTAGGTCAAGGCCCCGAGTTCATGACCCAGTACAGGGATGAAGAACAGAAGAAAGAAGGAAAAAGGAAGGAGAGAAGAAGAAAGGGAGGGAGGAAGAAAGGAAAGGGAGAAAGAAGGAAGGAGGGAGAGAGAGAGAGAGAGAGAGAGAGAGAAAGAGAGAGGAATAGTGCAGGGCTTTGCTCTACCTCCCCTCCGCTTGGGGGTCCTGGGCTTGTCCGCCCCTTCCTGTGTGGTCCTTTATTGCTCTCACGCGGGAGCGATGGCCACATGCAGCCTCAGTAGCATGTGGTCACAGGGTGCCCCAAACCCGCCAAGGAAGACACGGGTGTGTGGGGTCCCCTGAGAAGCCTCAGGGGCGTTCTGGTTTATTCAAGGGAGAGGCTAACAGTTATACCCCCAGAGGCGTGCGCAGGAGAGAGGCTACTGGATATTAACGATTGGCCAATGGACGGTCCATCAGGTGATGTCACGGAACTTCCTCTATGGGCAGAGACCACAGCCCCCCAAGGACCGGGTCTCTGGGGTCTCCACCATTACACATGTGGCTGAGCCGAGAGGCGGGGGCTGCTTTGCTTCTCTTCCGGTTGAAGCCGGAAGGTGGGAGGGGCTACCTTCAGCACTGCCCCAGGGCTGGGGGAAGGGCAGCGTCTCGGGATAGCTCTCATCGCCCTTTCCCTTTCAAGGCCAAGCTGAATCCCCAACAGAATAGGACATGGGATAACCTACCATCCTTTAATGGGATGATAAATCACCAAGAACTGGGAGTAAGGCTGAAAGAAAGATTTACTATTCACTTTATATCCTTTTGAATTTTTAAAAACTGGGCCCATAGAACTTAGTTAAAAATGTGTACCTATGAAGTGCAAATGTCCCTGCTGGCCCTTGATGGCGTCAGCTTTGATTGAAGGTGTGGCTCTCTGATAATTCAGGATTGCAGTTGAGACCCCAGTCCACACTGACCCAAGGCAGGTGGCAGGTAGCTTGGTGTGGTGTTGGGAAAACTCCCCCTGATTCAGTCAGCTGCTGCCGGTCACTCCTTGTGTGATCATGCAGCTTTCCCTTCCCTTCTCCAGACCCCACTTTCTTAATTTGTAATGAACCACCCTACCAGGAGCCAGGCTACCATCTGTTCAAAGGACTCCATGAGACTCTTCTTGCCAACGTCTGACTGCCTTGAAGTAGCCACCCAGTACATGTTAGCTATTATAATTAGACATTGAGTAAATGCTTTTGGAATTCCTGATGAACCAACAGCCATGGAATGTTCAAAATGAAGCAAACAAATAGAAGAGGACGCAAACATCCACACATTTCCCAATTCACACTGCCCAGGTACATGTCTTGGAATGTATTTTGACTCTAATGCAATGGAGCAGCCACGGGAGAGTCTGTCACCATTATTATTTTTTTAACTAGTTAACACCTATTGAGAGCTGCTTAGAAGAAATGCTTATTTCCTGTGCAGTCACGTTTTCACAAAGAGCGAACAAGACATGGGGGTAATATCATGACAAAGAAATTTTTATTAAGAGATTATTTAATGTTATTGATGCATCCTGCACCAAGAGACAAGAAAATGCACCGATCAATAGATGCCTAACATCAATGTTTAATCTACTTTTAGCCCCTTGCTGGAGAATTTAATTAGCTTGTGATCTGGGACACTGCATGGTGTACACAAGGCAAGGAATGTTCTGGAACTAAAAGTAGAAGTGATTATTTTGCTTTTAGCCTCTTAAGGAAAAGAATGGATTGGAAAATAGAGGGAGTGGTTACAGAGTTGGATATGCACAAGAGGAAAGTGAAGAATCTACAAGGGAAAACTTTCCTTGGGACTTATATTCAGATTATGTTATTTGCGTCACTGCTATTGCCATACATTGCAATTGGTTTCAATCCTTATTTTGTAGGACTGGCAAGAAAAAATTGAGTTTGGATGGTTGGCCCTGAATTTTGCTCTTATTAAGGGTGTGGTTTTAGGCTGTTGTTCCTCACTAAACTATATTTATGGGTGCCCACACATCCTGCAACCTGCCCTCTTCACACTGGAAACCCAGGAGAGCCTGTGCAGTTATGTCTAGACTAAGTCCGAATCCTGAGAGTCAGGAAGCAGTGATGTGAGCCACAGTCCGAGTTCAAGGACAGGGGAAGAGCCATGTGACACATCGGTAGAAGAGGCACCATCCCCTTAATCCTACTTTTTGTTTAAAGAGAGGTGTTGAGCCATGCCACTCACCCACAAAGAGATTTGTTTTTCTGTATCCACTGGCTCAAATGCCAATTTAACCCTGGGACAGCCTCCCTGACTCACCTGGAAATAATGTATAATCTGAGCACCCCTTAGTGCAGGCAAGTTGACTCACAAAATGAACCTGAAAACAGGTCCTTTGGAGAGTCCTTCAGAAAAACAAGGAAAGGAGAGGGCACTTCCCATGCTGCCCCGTGAGAATGGCGATGCTACAACCTCCGTCACCACCTGCCAAAGCCCAGCCAACCTTGTCCTTCAAGACCAGTGACTGTCCACTCCCCTGGCCAGTCAGATGTGAACTTGCTCTTGCAAACCACTTTCTGCCCCCTGGCACTTTGTGCTCCAAACAAGAACACTTAGTCTTCCCTAATGGTTGGAAAGCCAAATCCAAACTGTAAACCAAGCACTGCAGCTGTGTTGCTGGTGACTGGATGTCTGGTACTGGCCATTTGCCTTTCATGTATTCTTGGAAAGGTCATCATCTCTGGACTCTCAAGGTCATTTCCTGTCTCCTGTTTCCTCATCTCCAAGAGGAGAGCAAAATCATATGCTGCACTAGAAAAGAAGGGTCACACAGGGAAGGGTACTCTGTCATGGCCAGTTACCCGAGCAACCGTTATCACTAAGTAACTTGCAAGTGGAGGCTAGATCTTAGGATTCCATTCGACCCAATGGAATACTTTTAAATGAAGAAAGGGAGGAAGGAGGGAGGGAGGGAAAGAAGGAAGAAAGGAAGGAAGGAAGGAAGGAAAGAAGGAAGGAAGGAGGGAGGGGAGAAAGGAAGGAGGGAGAGAAGGAAGGAAGGAGGGAGTGGAGGAAGGAAGGAGAGAGGGAATAATGGAATGAAGGAAGGAGGGAGGGAGGGGTAGAATGAAGGAAGGAGGGAAAGAAGGAAGAGAGGAAGGAGGAAGGGATGGAAGGAAGGAAGGAGGGAAAGAAGGAAGGAAAGAGGGAAAGAAGGAAGAAGTCTGCTGTGGTCTCCTGCTGCTCTGTGTGGTCTTACTGAGGTGCCTCAGTGGGCCTCTCTCGTCTCCTTGGGATCCTGGCATCTTTGCTGTTGTCTGGGCATCTCCTCTCAGCCCTTAGGGCTGGTAAGATCTTAGGTGCAATCAATGCCATTCACAGTGGCGAATTACCTTGTTCCCGCACTGTGTGTTAGTGGGAAAGATTTGTGGGTGTATGTGTTGGGGGGTAGACTTTCATCTTTCTTGTGTTCACAGACTCCCCTCCATCCCTCCTCCTGCCCCCGACCCCATCCATCAGCTGCCCCGAGTGCATATATATTATCACACCTGCAGTCTCTGTTACCTTTTCTTCCTCGCTTGTTTCCTTTGAGCCAAACACGGGTAGAGAGTGACAGAGAGGGTGCGTAGCCTGGTTTGCTACAGCAGAGGAAATCTCCAAGATGTTATAAGAATGAGCTTTCTCATTCATGGTTCTTCCCAGCTGAAATATGATGGTGGAGAGCCCGGGAAATAGGCCCCCATCCTCTTTCCTGATGGAATAGAGCCATCTTTTTCCTTGTGGTTGCCGGCCGCCGTGCTGCAAGTTTAATCGGTGCCTCTTCTCAACTAGTGCATTTATCATAGGGAAGTGGTCTGCCATGGGAAATATTGATCAAAGGCCTGCCAGCTCCTCGGCTGGGCTGAAATGGAGTGTTTCAGTCAATCAATGGCTTGGCATTTGGTGGTGTGGAGAGGAGGCTGCAGCCTCTGTATAAGGCCAGGCTGATGGAGGGAAGGAGAGAGCTCTGGGAGGGAGGGCCCACCTCTGGCCCTCCAAGGAGAGAACAGCCTCTTCGGATTGGCTGCCAGGGCAGGGTGATGTCATGGGTAATGGTGCTGGACAGGAGTGGAGACCACTGGTGGGTGAGATTTGGAGCCTCATGGACAAGGACCAGGCCCTGTGGCTGGTGTGAGGGGAAGGTCACCACACTTAAGCCGGACAAAGCTGGTCTTAAGAACCTCTTGAGGTATAACTGATGTTCAGAAAATTAAGTCTAGTTGAGATAGTAGGAGCGGTAATGCTCTGTGTGACAAAGATCTTGTTGTCAGAAACTCCGATAACTTCTTTGCACAAAGTGTACTATAATTAATTAGAATTAATTATGGGGTCTCAGCAGTCATTTCAATATCTCTTTCCCCTTTCCCCTCCCTTCCTCTCTCCTCCTCTCCCCACTATCTCTCCCTTCCTCTCTCTTTCCTTCCTATCTTCTTTCTTCTTTCCTTCCTCTTGTCCTTCCATTTGTCTCACCTATGTGCTTCGAATATTTGCTTCCAAGTAGCTGCTAGTTGCCAGATACTGAGCATTTAGGGAAGGAGAGAGAGAGAGAGAGAGAGAGAGAGAGAGAGAGAGAGAGACAGAGAGACAGAGAGACAGAGAGACAGAGACAGACAGACAAGAGGAGTGGGAGAGAGAGAATATCAGAGGCATTTCCTTGAGTTGCTTTCATTTAGAGACATTTTCATGGGATGTTGTTTCACAGTTCCCCAAGCTCTGTAGGTCAGGGATGATGAAGAGGAGGAAGCTGAGAAGGGGAGAATATTAGTCAGGTGGGCTCCCAAGAGGAGATGTTTGAATAGTGCTTTGAGGAAGGACTAGAAATGCATCAGCATGTGTTTTGTGGGGTGATTACAGGAATGTGTATGCGGGAGCGACCTATGAAAAGAAGCCAAAAGCAAGTCAATGCAGTTGGCATAAAAATCATTGGGCCAGAGGAACAGATGGAGCCTGGCCCTCAGGGCCTGGTGACAACTGAGAAGGTGGTTGTAAGATGTAAATGGTGGGAAAGCTGATCACTGCACTATTCACCATAGCCAAGATGTGCGAAGAGTCTAGATACCCTACAACCGAAGAAAGTGTGATATCTATGTATCTATACACAATGGTATATATACACAATGATGTATGTATATATATATATATAATGATACCAATATACATAACATGATATAGATACACACAAATACATACATATATATATATTTATATATATATATATATATTTCAGGGAACTGCATGGGCCTGGAAAAATTACGCTAAGTGAAGTAAGTCCGGCTCCGTGGGAAGAAGGTCTGCTTTCTCCCATATGTGGAAGTTAGAGGGAAATGATCAATATGCATGAAAACATATCCAGAGTCATACACATATGTGCACAAACATACCAACTGAAGAATGATATGTGCAGGAGAGGCTTGCCAGGGTGCAATTCTTCTGAACAACGAACTCCTACTTCAGCTAAATGAATACCAGGAGGCTGAAATATACATGGTAGGGCCTGGGGGGAGGAGGTCAATCAAGGGCAGGGGGAAAGACCAATGGAATATGGAAAGCTGGGTGAACGCAGCTGTAACATTCGATGTACCGGTGGAGGCACAGAAGCAGGGAACTTGAGGGGAGGGGTGGGATTGAGTAAGAGGTGTGAGGGAACGATGGCGGGGGGACATTGAGCAAGATGCATGGAACTCATAAACTGATTCACTGAATTGAAACCCCTTTGCACCACAACTGAAAAGGAATCTACAGACAGAAGCGAGTGGACATGCTGTAAGAAAGGACGCGTTTCAGGGTTTGTGGTGTAAAGACAGGGACTTGAACACTTATTTCCTCTCACAGCAGGTCTTCCCGGTTGTAAGTGACTGAAGTGGAGGGAGCACTCCTACCGGGTATATGAGCAGCACTTAATAAAGGAACGGTTTATAGAAATAGACCAGCTATAAAGGAAACCACAAAAGCTATGGGCAGCGTAGAGCCCCAGAGACTGGGAACAGTAGAGAACCATTACTCCAGTACACCAGCTGGAAGTGGCCAGATCCTCCCCGATAAAGAGAGGGAGAGATTAGCAGCAAGAGGAAGGCAGTGTGTACTCCTTGATTAGAGGTCGCACAGCCTGCCCTCAGGAATGCCACCAATCAAGGCCAAGGAATAAATGTCTGCCTCCTTCTCCTCCCTCCTCCCGTCTCCACCGGAGCTGCCTGCCAGCCAGTTACCCAGGTGGGGAGTGGGGAAGTGACTGATTCAGCCTCCCAGGTAGCGATCAGGCTTCATGAGGGCCGTGTGGGCCACTCCAGAAGGCAGGACAGGCAGCCCAGCGGCTCTTGCTCAGACGGCATGAAGAATGCTATCATCAGCTTCTACGAGTGAAGCTGGCTTTGGGCCTTGCTGATTCAAAGGTGACTCTCAGCTCTCTGCTTTCCTAGGGGGCTGGCTGCATTTTTAGACCTGATGAATTGTCCCCAAACCTTGAAGCTCATCTCCATCTAACCAGCTCTTTACCCAAGGAGAGAGAAGACGTGTAACCAAGGCCCAAGTTGGGCTTTATTTTGGTTTCCTCACTTTCTCCATCTTTAAAATGGGATCAGAACAGGTTCCAGTGGCTCACTTTTGTAATCCCAGCTCTTCAGGAGGCTGAAATCTGAGGGTTGGAGTTCAAAGCCAGCCTGGGCAGACACATGCTCACAACTCCTATATCCAATTAAACAGCAAAAAGCCAGAACTGCGGCTGTGGTTCAAGTAGTACATGAGTGCCAGTCTTGAACAAAAAAGTTAAGGGACAGCACCCAGGCTCCAAGTTCAAGTCCCAATAACAACACACACACACACACACACACACACACACACACACACACACACACACACACACCACACCATTTTCATCCAATTACAGAAAGAGGGAGAAGAGAATAACAGCTTAATATCATAGAGTTAGAAGCCAGACTGGATTCAAAACCCAGATTACCCACTTCAATACAGCCAGTGGCCTTGGCTGTATTGTAATCCTTCAAAGTCTCGCACTCTGCACCTGTAAGGTAGAGATGAGGATAGCTTAATAACCCGAGATGAGACCTTTTTTTTAAAAGCAGTGCTGACATGTCTTAATTGCTGGATCCATGTTGGTTGGGGTTTTGTTACTTTCTTATCTCATCCCCATTCTAGAGGATGAGAAGTCTTTGGAGTCTCACAGCTGCTCTGTTAGAGAGCAGTTGACCCAAGGGTCAATGTCTAACCTCTAGTCATGGGAGAGAATGGCACTGATTTGCTTTGCGTTTCATGTTCCATTCCTATCCTCTTTCTTGCAATATATTTCCTGTGGAGGCCAACTCTCTCATTTTGCCAGGAAGAATTTGTCTCGCTCTAATGGTCCCTTTTGTGGGCCCAGAGGAGAGCAGTGGCAGTGACCTTCCTTGGGGAGCCCACACTTCCGGCTTTCACTGTTGGAGACACAGCCCTGATGTGTTTAACCTCAACATATGACAGGCATCTCAATACAGTTAAAGAGAGGAGAGATGGGCTCCAGGTAAGACTTACATGCAGTAATGACTTTCTTTCCCTGGGAAGAGGCAGGGGGAAATATTTCTTCTTCTTTTTTGTCTCAACATTTTATTTCATTTTATTTTTTGCTTTGTGAAGGAACCAATTGTCCATGAAATCAAGTAAAGGTGCAATACATATTAAAATACTGTGGGCTTCCTAAAATCAGTTAGATGCAACAACAATAAAAAAAGAAAGGAAAACTCAGAAGTAGTGCCAGTTGATGCCTCTGAGATTTATAATCATATTACATTGCTTGTAAGTATAGTAACAGCAATGACAAAAGTATAGAAAGTATGTGAACTTAAAATATGATGCTTAAAATATGGTAGAGTGCTAAAGGCTCTCAAATAGAATGAGGTGGTTAGAGTCCAGTCCACCCTCCATCCAACTCCCCATGGACAGATTGCATCCAGAGCAAGGGCTATGCTCCTCCATCCATCCAGACAGGGCAGGATGAGGCCATCTGCATTGGAGAGCCCAGCCAGCTCCACTTAGCCTTCTTGTTGTTGTATGGGAACTCAGTTGTGAGAAGCAGAGAAGCCACAGTTTGAGAGGTCGAATTGGGGGGCATTTATTGGAGAGCCAGAAGCTGCAGGTGGACTCCTGTCACAAAGACCTGCAGCCCCTTGAATACACTAAATGCAGTTATGAAACTGAGCCATGAGAGCAGGAGAGGAAAGAGCAGAAAAACAATACCAACAAATCAGATCAGCTCCAATGGAGAGCTGAAGTGGGACGCCATGGTGACCGGAGAAGAGACAGGAGACAGGAAACAGGAGGCATGAGGCATAGCATAATGGTATTTGAGCTAGACCAGGCCTAAATAGGGTCAGGGTCAGGAGGCAGGGTCACAGGAAACTCAAAAGTCTCAGGAGTTTAAGGCTCAGGACTGACAGGTCCAGTAACCTATCATCCAAGTCTCCATCGCTGGCTCTAGAAATTGAGGCGTGCCCATCACTTGGGAGGTGGGGCTTCACCTTCCTCCACCATGAAGACAAGATGGTGCCGGTTAAACCCAGTACCCTATCATCCACCATGTGGCCAAAATGGTGCCTGATAGACCCAGTCTCATTTCACTATTGTTTGGGTGCTGGTTAAGGTCTGTAGAAGTTTCTCCTTTGAGACTGAGTGGTAGCTGCCACCACCCCAAAGCTGGATAAACCCATGTGACTTCTCTCCCTCTTTCACATCTGAATTCCTTCAGTGGCCGGGAAGGGTTTGCTCCCCACCGGTCCAATCCAGGAGAACATTGACTTTTCTGCCCACATATGAAGTCAGGTGAACAGTTCAACTCCAAGTCTTTCCTCTAGTTCTCAGAGGCAAGGCTTATACCTTCCCTTCCCTGCTAGGTTGTGGGATGCTATAAAAACAACCACTGAACTTCGGCAGCTGTGTTGATGTCAGTTGGGCGATGGCTTCATTTCCCTGAGCCTTGGTTTTCTCCATAAAATGGGTGTCCAGAACCCAGCACCTATTTTGCCCATGGTGTGTGTGTGTGTGTGTGTTTATGGATGGACTGGTTCTTTGGTGCTTGGTGAATGGGAGTCCAGTTAATCTCTCTCACCAACTTGCCTAGGATTTTACAGAGAGGATATATATATATGCAAATTCAAGACATGCTGAATTGCAAGCAAGGGCAGGCCTGTAAGGCCACTCCCATTGCCTAATTAGTACAACCATCTTGGCAGCTGTGGTGCCTTCGGAGATGTCCCCTGGGCTGTGGGGGCCTCTGTGGAACTGGCTGGGAATTTCAGACAGACTCAAATGTCCAACATCAAACATTTCAATGTTTGAAAATAAGGCAGGCCATGTTCTCCAGTAGGGAGCTTCCTCTGCAAACATTCCCACACTGCTGATTAAATCCCTGTCCTGGCCTTATTCCTGGGACTGCCCCCTCTCCCCGCTTCCTCTCCCAACTTGGCTAATCTCTGTGGCACAGCCCAGGGGATCCCAGGCAGAGGGGTCAGCTTCTGCCTCAGTCCTCCTCAGCTTCTCCACAGTGCTCTTCCTGGCTTGTTCCCAACCACATGCCAGGCGCCATCCATAGCCACAGCTCATGGCCACAGGTGCTTGGGTTTAAGGGAGCCTTAACACATCTGCGGTCTCTCCTGTTCCCAGGGCATTGTGAATAGCCCGGTGCAGAGCAGCTGCTTGGTAAGGGTTGAATAAATTAATATTGAACAGATGCTAAGCACCAGCTTTGCACATTGACTTTGTGTATATGTGTGTGTGTGTGTGTGTGTGTGTGTGTGTGTGTGTGTGTGTGTGTATGCACACAGGTCCTGGGAGTTGAACTCAGGGCCTGGGCGCTATCCTTGAGCTTTTGTGCTCAAGGCTGGCACTCTACCACTTAAGCCACAGCTCCACTTCTGGCTTTTTGTTGTTGTTGCTTGTTCATTGGAGATAAGAGTCTCATAGACTTCCCTCCTGAGTAGCTGGGATGGCAGGCATGAGCCACCAGTGCCCGGGTGCACATGGGATCCATTGGATCCTGGAGTCACTTTTCCCAGCCTCTCCCAAGGGACCAGGGTCCTCAGAGGTTGAGATTTGTCGATCTGCACCCTGTCTGATCACATGGAGACATGGCAAGATTTCTGAAGGAGACACACCTTCCCTTCTCCTGTTCACTTTGGCTCCTTTATTGTATTGCGGTCTCCCTATCATTATGTTTCCTTCTTGATTGTTCTGGGCATCTGAGTGGGTCTAGGATGGGACAGTAGCCACCTACCACAGTGGGGTCCTAATGAGCTGCTCTACCAGGGCGGTCTCCATCCTCCTCCATGACTTCCCACTGTCCAGTTTGACCTTACTTCACTCCCACCCTTTCTCTCCCAGCCTTCTGGCACCTGTGAGTCAGTAGCCAAGAAATGCATGGATTCCTGCATCACCTTGCCCTTTGCCCTTGACCTTGTCTGGTTCTTCTAGATTGTTCTGTTGAAAACAGGGTCTCTGTTTACAAGCACTGGCCTTGGAACCGGCTTCCAGATAGACAGGTGTCTAATCTCCTCCAGAGGCCAAGATAATAGCAGGAGCTGGCTGGCTCTAGGACTGACAGGGCCCTCAGCAAAGGGGAGGCATGCTGGTTCCCACTGAAGAAATCCCAGCCTGGCACCCATGGCTCATGCCTGTTATCCCAGCTACTCAGGAGGCTGCAATCTGAGGACCATGGTTTGAAGCTAGCCTGGGAAGACAAGTCTGTGAGACTCTTATTTCCAAATAATCATCAAAAAGCCAATTGTGAAGCTGTGGCTCATGTGGTAGAGTGCCAGTCTTGAGCAAAAAAGCTCAGAGACAATGCCGAAGCTCTGAGTTAAGTCCCAGTACTGGCACACAGACACAGACACACAGAAGGTGAGATCCAGATAAGAATAGTTTAAGATTGGTTTGATGGCTCCATAAGTGATCCCGGGGATTTTGTTTTCTATTTCACTATCCTTAAAGCCACACAATGGATGCAGAGGTACCAGCTTTCTTTGCACATCCCAAGGAAGATCAAGACAAGGAGCAAGGGACATCAGGCTGCATGTATCGAGTCATTAACATTGTGATCTATGCCCCTCCCCTTTGGGAGTTCAATTCTTGGACCACACAGGTGTTGAGCACCTATCTAACCAAACACAGCCCAGCCCTGTTGAGTGAACATCTGGGCTGTTTCTATAACTTGGCTGTTGTGAATTGTGTAAGCACGTATAGAGGTGCAGGTAGGTTAATGCCTTGAACATCTGTGATTATTGGCTAGAGGTTCACGCTGTGGCCAGAGTATAAAGAAAGTATGTGGCCACCTTTGGTGAAATGTTGGCTCCCTGCCTTCCTCCCATGGAGCCCCACATACAAAGGGAACAACCCCATCTTGACGTTTCTTGTCTCTCTGGGAAGAGTCACATGACTCCCCCAAGAAAATGCCAGTCCTGCCATTTGCAGCAACACTTGCGCCTGTCATTCTCCGTGGATATTAATGCTCCCAGAAGCCTTTGGGGAAGCCACGATTATCTACCATTACCCATATAAGAGAGCCAGGGCGCAGCGGGTTTAAACAATCTGTCCTCCAGGCCCAGGGCTATCTTGTGGCACAATTGGGCTACAATTCCTCTCCCTGACCCTTAGCAATCACAATTTTCTCTTTCCTATCAGGAAGCTGGAAATTGGGGAACCAAGTCCAATTTAGGCACCTGACTTCAGCATTGATCAAAAGCAGAGCAAACATATGCCGCGGTGTTTGTCACTGTCCACAAAGAGATAACCTGACCATGGGATGCTCTGAGGTCACTCTGACAAGTGGAAAGTAGATCTGCTTGCTTTTCCCCTTTTGCTCCCTTCCCATCTCCCTCCCTCCCCTCTCCCTCTCCCAGTCCCTCCCTTTCTTTCTTCCTCTTTTCCTGTCTTTCCTTCTCTCTCTCTCTTCCCCACTCTCTATTCCTCCTTTCCTTACTCTCTCTTTTTTTTCTTTTACTTAGCACCATTTAATGTGTTAAAGAAAAGCTTTAAAATACAAAAGGCCCTCAAAATAAGAAACAGAAGTTTCTTAAGAACAATTCACATCATACATTCACAGGATTCCAAGTGAAAGGCATCTATCTCCTGCCCTAGGTTCCCAACCTCCCTTAGCTAACACAAAACACAATTGAAACCACAGATTTTTAACCAGATAAATGGGAAATTTTGTTTTAATACAAAAACAGGTTTTTCCTGTTGTACCTTTTTTTTTCCTGGTAGGAGTTTGATACAGAGCTTCACTATGTAACCCAGGCTACCTTTTGGACTCACAGTTCTCCTTCTTTAGCGTGTGTGTGTGTGCGCGTGTGTGTGTACGTGCACACGCCCCCCAGTCCTGGGGCTTGAACTGAGGGCCTGGGCATGTCACTGTTGCTCAAAGCTAGCAATCTACCACTTCCAGCATTTATGGTAGCTAACTGGACATAAGAGTCTCATGGACTTTCCTGCCTGGTCTGGCTTTGAACTTAGGTCCTCTTGCTTGCTAGGCTAGCATTCTACCACTTGAGCCATATCACTAATCTTTTGTTACATTTATTTTTCAAATTCAGTCTCATGCTTTTGCCAGGCCTACCTTAGACAAGGATCCTACATTCTCAGAATAGGTAGGCTCATCACCATGCCCAGCCTGGTTTGTTTTTTGTTTGGTTTGGTTTTTGCCTATGCTGGGACTTAAACTTAGGGTCAGGGTACTGTTCTTGAGCTTTTGTGCTCAAGGCTAGCACTCTACCTTTTGAGCTACCACCCTACTTCCAGCTTTTGGCTGGTTAATTGGAGGTAAGAGTCTCACAGACTTTTCTGACGGGCTGGCTTTGAGTCTCGATCCTCCCATCTCGGCCTCCTGAGAAGCTAGGATTCTACAGGTGTGAGCCTCCAGTGCCCAGCTATTTTCTTCTACACTATTTACTTATACAATGTCTGATGTTAAATACTGAATTTGAATCACAAACTTCCAGACTAACTTGTAAGAAAAAAATGTGTCCACTCAAAAGACTGTAAAACATTCCAGGTAACCCAGGAATAACTGGCCCAAGGGTGGAGGGCAGCCCAGCTCCTGCTAATGCGAATGTTGAACCACAGGGAGATGGAGGTAGGGGATCACAATGCAAAGCCAAGAGAAATTTTGTTGCAAAAAAACCCAACCCACATCTGGCTTATACTCATCTACAGTAACACTTGAATTATCAGAATTAAACTGGATGACCCTTTTCTGGTACTTTCCATATTGATGTCACATTATAAAAACACTCTGAGCATTACAATCAGCTTAGTGTGGTTTAGAAACGGAAACAAAACAGCATTGCTAAAGGAGTGCACTAAGCAAAGTGTGAGACCTAGAAAACTAGAAAAAAGTTTACTAGAAAAATGATTCCCTTGAGGAGGTCTGTTTACTTTGGGGCCGGCCTTCTCTTGGCCAGCAAATGCTCTTATTCATGGCCACAGGCACTGCTCCCAACAGGGGAGGCTTGGCCTCTGGAGCAGAAAGGCCCATCCTTGCACCAAGGACACCAAGTCCTCCA
This sequence comes from Perognathus longimembris pacificus, assembly GCF_023159225.1. NCBI lineage: Eukaryota > Metazoa > Chordata > Mammalia > Rodentia > Heteromyidae > Perognathus > Perognathus longimembris. The sequence continues at coordinate 5,120,709 of NC_063183.1, read as the reverse complement.
GCCGCACTGTACCCGTGAGAAGCTCGGGCCCCGATTCCTTGCAACCGAAGAACGCACTGTAGTTCTTACTGCGCGGCTCCCCCAAACACCTTCCGCTGAGATGGCCTGTCCTACAGGAGGCAGACACGCGAGGTTTCTTCCTGGTGAGCACTTCAAGCGAGCAGGGATTCAGTGACACTGGGTGGTGTTTGTCCCTGGACAACCCAAGCCCGCGGAGTTAGTTCACTTTCTTTTTAGCAATGGAGCATATTTTACTTTACCAAGAGTAAGTCAATAGTTGCTAAGTCCTCTAGGCCAAGACTCACCAGTGCCATCAAACACTGAGAGCAGGAATGCTAATTGAAAGTAAATCCTCTGGTCTCTTCTTCCAGCTGCTGGTTTTCGATGTGCGCTCCTGGGTGAGCCGCTTCAGATCTTTCTCCACGTTTGGGCGGTCCTCCAAGTCCTCGCAGAGTGACCTGGCCATGTCCAGCCTCCCGTAGTTCTCCGGGCTTCACCAGGCTGCGCACAACCTGCAGGCAGCGCTTCCTTCAGGGTGTACACTCGGTAGCCGTGGATGCGGCGGCCCGTGCCCGGCTCGCCGTCGAAGTTGAGCCACACGGGCAGCACGCCCCGCGGGCTGCGGTTGCAGAAGATGTTACCTCCCTGCGGACGGCTCGCGCTGAGTTCACCGAGCGCAGCACGGGCCGCGGCCGCCCGGCCTCCATCGCCGCCGCGCCGCCCGCCTCGTCCAGGGCCGACTCTCCCGACCGACCCTTCCAGGCCCACCTCCTCGGGGCCGTCTCCTTACTCTCTCTTGCCCTTTCTTTCGTGTATCTGTCTGTCTTTGGGTCTGCGTGTCATCTCTATATCTTTTTCCTCTCAAACACTATGATCTTTTTTTTTCCCTTGCTAACTCCTCCATTCTGTGGTGTCTCCTCACTGGTGTTCCTCCTCTCTGTTTCCCTCCCCCGCTCCCCCACACTGCCCTTTGCAGGTTCTGAAACTTCCTGGAAGGCAGAAAAGGCAGGATCTCCAACGCAGAAGGTGGACTGTCCACATGGGAAGCATGTCAGAGCACAGAACTCTGTGCCCAGGGACCCCAAATGGAGCTGGGGGACAGCTAGGTTTCATAGGGCTCCTAATAATTTCAACTTTCTCTGCCAGAGAGCATCGTCTTTGGACAAGCAAGAGCATCTCTTGGTTTCCTGATGAAAAGGAAGAGGAGCCAGAGATGGGATGAACTTCAACCAGTAGATCTGCATAGGAACTTTAATTCTGTCCCTTGTTGACCAAGAATCAATCACTTGGGGGCTGGGGATATAGCCTAGTGGCAAGAGTGCCTGCCTCGGATACACGAGGCCCTAGGTTCGATTCCCCAGCACCACATATACAGAAAACGGCCAGAAGTGGCGCTGTGGCTCAAGTGGCAGAGTGCTAGCCTTGAGCGGGAAGAAGCCAGGGACAGTGCTCAGGCCCTGAGTCCAAGGCCCAGGACTGGCCAAAAAAAAAAAAAAAAAAAAAAAAAGAATCACTTGCCTCTCTGAGCCTCAGTTTCCTCATCTGTACAAAAGGCACACACACACATCCTCCTTCCCTCCTACCTCTCATGGAAATAATTGGTATAAAAGTTTCTGATCCATGTGCTCAAGGCAGAATAATTATCATTGGGTTTTTAATGTAAGTGAGGGCGCTTCTAATTTTTTCATTTTTCTAGCCTAGAGAAAGTGTAGTCCTGGGAGTTGGGAAAAAAAATCTGTTAGAGCAAAAATCTCAACTTCTTGGTGTCAGAAAAAAATGAAAATAAGAAGAGAAAGGTGTTTCTACAGATGGGAACGTTTAAGGAACCGTGTGACACTGAGTCATACAGAAAGGTGAAATCTGACTCTCAACACAACAGCCTTCTTTTTTTTCCCCTCATAAATTTCCTTGCCCTGGTTCCCACTCTGCCTCTGCATATGGGTTGTCGTTACCCCCAAAGCAGGGTGAAAAGAGGCAGTGGGGTGTGTGTCATCAAAGAGAAGGATCCCCTAAGAATCTCTCCTGTGGGTTTTGTCCAGATGTCTGGATTGCTTTCCTTCTCATCCTGAGGAGATATCATGGTACCCATCAATGTTCCGGCACCGTCAGGAGTCCCGTCAGCTCTACTGGACATGGGTGGCCACAAATGGTGAGGCAGCCCAGCTCACATCTTCCTGCAATGAGTTCAAGTTGATAGGCAACCCTGCTAATGACCCTGCATTTCATTGCTCCTTCTCCTATCTTTCCTGACATTTCCTTTGGTATGGGATTTTATCATCAAATTCAAGAGCCAACCCAAGACATTTGTGCTTCACTGAGAAGATCACCATCCTAGCTTCCTTCCTTCCTCCCTCCTTCCTACCCTTCTTCCATCCCTTCCTTCTTTTCCTCCCCCTTCCTTCCTTCTTTCCTTCCTTCCTTCCTTCCTTCCTTCCTTCCTTCCTTCCTTCTTTTCTACTTCCCTCCCTCATTCTTTTCTTCCTTTCCCTCCCTCCTTCCCTTCCTCCTTCCCTTTCTTCCTTCCTTCCCCTTCCTCTCTCCCACCTTTCATTCCTCCCTCCCTCCCTCCCTCCCTCCCTTCCTTCCTTCTTTCCTTCCTTCCTTCCTTCCTTCCTTCCTTCCTTCCTTCCTTCCTTCCATCTTTTCTAATTTCCTCCTTAATTCTTCTCTTCCTTTCCCTCCTTCCTTCCTTTTCTTCCTTTCTTCCCCTTCCTCTCTCCCACCTTTCCTCCTTCCCTCCTTCCCTCCCTCCCTCCCTCCCTCCCTCCCTTCCTTCCTTCCTTCCTTCCTTCCTTCCTTCCTTCCTTCCTTCCTTCCTTCCTTCCTTCCTTTCTTCCCTCCCTCTTTTGCTCCTCTCTTCCCTTCCTTTCTTTCCCTTCCCTTCCTTTCTGTCTGGCGAACACTGAGCATTTTCACCTGTCAAATTACATGTTGGACACAGGAAATACAGCTTTAAAATTTAATTTGTTATTATAAAGTTGATGTACAGAGGGATTACAGTTGCAGGTAAAGAGCATGTTTCTTTTGGGGCCAGAGTTGTCCCTTCCCTCTCTCTCTCCGCCACCTGGGGGAATGCAGCTTCGTCTGTGAGGGAAGCTCTCTGCCCTCCCTTGGCCCCCAGTTTCATAGAGGAGGAAAATACATTAAAAATAAATAATGTTGTCTAATAAACTGGCTTATGACAGCTCTTTGTTGGCCCATAAATAGCTTTTATTGGCTTCTAACAAGTGTTCTTGTACTCACAGGTTTGTAAGAATATTCTGGTTTGGAATATTATAGAGCGAGTATGTTCTAAGGCTGGGCTCTGCTAGTCATGCCTGATTTAAGTTGTCAATCAGCCAGGCCCCGCCCATTTCAGGTGGGGGCTATGGTCGCTGAAGTCTTAGTGTAGACCACAGGAGCGCAAGGGGACAAGGGATAAGTCTAACCACATAAGCAGATTTAAGGATCTTTTGCTACTGACACATGCTCTGTGGTCAAATTCAGCATCTGTTGAGTAAGGACCCACTGGAAAAGACTGAGGATTTGCTAAACAGTACTTCCAAAGATAATTGGAGGGATAGACAAAGGGATTGAGGTATCATAGAGCAGTGTAGGGTGCCAAAGTATCTCACAATTATTATAATTATAATGCAAGTATTACCTTACAATTATAATACAAGTATTCTCACACAATGCAAAAAAAAATTCACACTTGCCCCACTTCCTGGTCTAGAGCTTCAAACTTGTACTTTACCCACAGAACTCCTCATCTCTGGGAATGTTCTGGGCGTCAGGGAAAACTTTCTTCCTTCTATTGAGCTGATGATTGAAAGTCTCCTGGATGGGGTGAGGTCACCAAAAAAGGGAAATCTGTAAGTTAGATGCTCGAGACATGTGGCCCTCCATTTCTTCTTCCTTTAGAGTTGGGGCTAGGCAGGCCTGGGAGCTGTCTCTGAGCTCTTTCACTCAAGGCTAGCACTCTACCACTGTGAGCCACAGCACCACTTCTGGTTTTCTAGTAGTTAATGGGAGATTAGAGTCTCATAGACTTTCCTGCCCTTGCTGGCCCTGAACCATGATCCTCAGATCTTGGCCTCCTGAGTAGCTAGGATGACAGGCATGAGACACCAGTACCAGCTCAGAAGGAGATATTTCTGGGGAAAAGAAGTAACAGCCAGATCTCAGCCATGTCTTCTCAGAGTGACAATGATCTGGTTGAACCTAGACATTAAGAAGGAGGACGGGGGCTGGGTATATGGCCTAGTGGCAAGAGTGCTTGCCTCCTATACATGAGGCCCTGGGTTCAATTCCCCAGCACCACATATGCAGAAAACGGCCAGAAGTGGCGCTGTGGCTCAAGTGGCAGAGTGCTAGTCTTGAGCAAAAAGAAGCCAGGGACAGTGCCCAGACCCTGAGTCCAAGCCCCAGGATTGACCAAAAAACAAAAGAAGGAGGACACAACATGGGCCGAGATAATGCAGGAAAGACCCAGAGCTATCCCTTTGTAGGTTTAGTGAACCGATTGATTCTTAGTGAGTTTATGTATTTATTTAATTTAAAATATTATCCTTAAGTTGTCATACAAAGAGGTTTTGATTCCACATGTCAGTTTGCAAGTACAATGCATCTTAGTCAGTGTCACCTCTTCCATCCTTTTCCCCATCTCTCCCAACCCCACCCTTCCCCTCAGTTTCACTAGTTCTGTTTTCATATACATACACTAAATATTAAGACTACCTTTCCCCACCCTTCCCCTCTCTATTGCTCTACTCCTTTCCCTTGATTCCCCACTGACCCCTGACAGCACACCTTCCAGCCTCCTGGCAGTCATTCTGTTAGACAGGAAGTTAGGTATTCCAAGGAGTTACACCACTGGAACCCTCCCTGTGTACATCCAGGTGCAAAGTCCCTGTCCGTCATCGTGTACTAACGTCCACTCAAAATGGATCAAAGATCTCAACGGAAGACCTGAAACCTTGAAACTATGATGGGAAGTAGGAGAAGCGTTAGAACTTCCTGGCAGCTGGTTGCTTGAGATTCATGCCTGTAATCCTGGCTATTCAGGGGGCTTAGATCTGAGGATCAGGGTTCAAAGCCAAGCTGGGCAGGAATGTCCATGAGACTCTCCAATTAACCATCAAAAAGCTGGAAGTGGTACTACAGCTTAAGTGGTAGAGTGCTAGCTTTGAGCACAAAAGCTCAGGCCCTGAATTCAAGCCTCAGGATTGGTGCGTGTACACACACACACACACACACACACACACACACACACACACACACAAACACACACAGAACTTCCAGGCAGAGCCAGGAACTTTTTGAGTAGAACTCCAAAGACTCAGCAAATTGGGAGAGAGAACTGACAAATAGGATTGCATCAAGCTCAAATGTTCTGCACAGCAAAGGACATAGTTGCTAAACTAAAACAGACAGCCTGCAAACTGGGAGAAGAAGTTTGTCCATCTGACAGAGGCCTAATATCCAGAGTAGACAAAGGGTTCAACAAACAAGCTGCTCCAACTATCAATAACCCAATTAACAAATGGGCCAAGGAGCAAAAGAGAGGGCTGATTCTTGAAAGCTGACGTGGATGGGACTGGGAAGTGCAAAGCCAGAGGCAAATGATCAGAGCATAGGGAGAGAGAAAAGAGCAGGAAGAAGATTTAAGAGAGAGAAGTTTGGGGCATTAAGTGATGGAGGAGGAAGAATAGAGACATTGAGTTCTGTTGCATCTATGCTTCACTGTCTAACAACCAGCTGCTGCTACTATTTATTTCACGATGACTCAGTGAGATATTAGGGGATTGAAAATGGCCCCAAACAGGAACAGAGTGAACTTCCTAAATAATGCCTGGGGAAATCGGCTTTACTCAGGGGGTACCAATTGGACTGAGAAAGGAAGTGAGCTCTCAAAGGCAATCTGTGATTACCAGTTGCATCGCAAACACGCAGCCCATTCTCTTCTTGGGAGTTATTGGGGTGTGATGGGTAAGGTTTTACACCCAGACAAGGGTGTGAGTCACACATTCCACACCTCCTGCATCTGTGATTTTGAAAAGAAAAGTCTTTCTGCTACTCCACAACCTTTCATTTCACCATTCTGGGATCCAATTTCCTCTGATATAAAAACCAAGGGGAAATTCTCAATGTGATTCCTATTTTTATTTTTCAGGGTAATTCAATAAGATGGTGGATGGAGTGTCCTAACTCCAGATTTGACAAAAATCAACTCTCAACAGACATATTAAATGGCTTACGATGAATTAACTCATTCCCTCCCTCCCTCTCCTGGCCACTTCCTCCTCTGCTTCTGTGAGCCAAGAATTAATTTCAGAATCCTCCTTTTATGGAGCAAGAAATGCAGTGCAGGGAAGTTACTACAGAACTGTCTGAGGAGCAGAGAGCATTTCTAGGATGGCAGGGTTTTCTTTTCCCCAAGGAGTTGGACCCGCACATGGAGCATTTGTTCAGCATGGACAGCTGGGGCCTCCCTTGTTTTCCCTGCAGTGAAGAAATGTCACTGGGTCGAGGCCAGTGTCTGAATCCTGAATCAAGCATTGCTCCTTGATCTCTCCGCTCACCCGCGACCCCATTGACTCTCTTTCCCTCACACCCCTGTGGAGCTCACAGGCAGGACTAGCCCTCCTGGAGGAAGGGGGACTGGGATCTTCTAGTATTGGGTGAATGATGGGTTACATGACAGAGCTGGGACTTGAAATGTTTGCCCTGAGTCAAAGCGAAGGTGTCACCCCATCTTTGATTCAGAGTATTGGCAGCCAGAACATAAGGCAGCCAAAGCTGGAAAGCCTAGACCATGTGTGGTTCAACAAACTTAGATCTGCGAAAACTTCTTTTTACAATACAGGTGTGTGTGTGTGTGTGTGTGTGTGTGTGTGTGTGTGTGTGTGTGTGTGCTGGTATTGTAGCTTGAACTCAGGGCCTATATACTGCCCCTTAGCTTTTTCACTCAAGGCTGGTGCTCTGCCATTTGAACCACAGCTCTACTTCTGGCTTTTGGCTGCTTTTTTTTAAAATTTTTTTTTTCTTTTTGGCCAGTCCTGGGGCTTGGACTCAGGGCCTGAGCACTGTCCCTGGCTTCTTTTTACTCAAGGCTAGCACTCTGCCACTTGAGCCACAGCACCACTTCTGGCCATTTTCTGTATATGTGGTGCTGGGGAATTGAACCCAGGGCCTCATGTATACGAGGCAAGCACTCTTGCCACTAGGCCATATCCCCAGCTACTTTGCTGGAATCTCAGGACTTTCTTTCCCCAGGCTGGCTTTGAACCTTCATCTTCAGAGCTCAGTCTCTTCCAGTAGCTAGGATTGCAGGTGTGAGCCACCAGCATTGGCTTTGTGCTGTCTTCTTGGTAGTGAATACAATGAAGAAGAATTCGGTTCTTGTGGCGTGTCCATTGTAACACGAGGGAAGGCAGCGGCAAACTCCCAAATAGAACTTTTATGTGGGGAAAGATGGCTCCTGTTTTCAAGATCCATAAACATCTCGGAGAGTTTGGGTTTCAGAAGCATAGACCTTATTATAGACACTCCTGGCATTTTTCTTTTCATTCTCCCGAATCATCAGGCCAATAATTCTGACATCCTAGTTTGGCTACTCATCTTCCTTCTTACATCTGTCCCCAGAAATACCCTCTGTTTGCTCGCTGTCTCTCAGGACTTCCTCCCGGTTCTAGAAATCCCTCTAGACCGTGTTGGGATGGAGAAATCGCTGAGTCTCTGATAAGCATCTCGCTTTCCTCTGAGCACAAAAATATACAGCACTGTATTATCTCTCAGTTGGAAAAGCATGTTTCCTCAGTGAGGGGCAATTTTCAGCTAAGTGCATCTTATTTAAAGCCTTAAGAATGGCTGCTTAAGCAAATGCAGGGATGGGGGTGGGTGGAGAAATGTATATGAAAACTATCCATTGAAAGCCTGTGGCTAAATATGTCAACTATGGAGGAGGGACCATTTCCCTAGTGGTGCCCGGAGCTCTGCGGGTCAGAAATGGTGCATCGAGGCTGGGATTGGGGGTCGGGGGGCAGGGGAAGGGGAGAGGCTCTGGGGTTTGATTTGCTCCCATTGATTTTCTTTATAGATCAGTTTGATACCAGATGTTATAAGGTTAATTTCAGATGATTAACTCCTCCATATCGAGATCTTTGATTTAGTTCTCCTTTCAAGCCCTTTCTCCTCATTGATTTTTCAATATTCTCCTTGCACTTTCTGAGCAGGAGGTAAAAGGCTTCGGGGAAGGCTCAAGGAGCAGGAGTTCCCCCAGGGCTGTTCAGTCTTCCCCTAAGGCTTTCTCCCTGGAGAGGTGGGTAATGTTGCTGGTGGCAGCCATTGGGGTAGCCCCCTACCTATCTGGGGAGGCCAGCAGTGGCCAACGACCTATCTGGGGGCTTGCCTGAGCAGACCCAGCCAATAGGAGGCAAGAGTGAGGATTTCCCAGCATGCCACACTGGGTTTGAATGCCAGTATGAATACTTTGCCATGGGCCTTGGATTTCCGCATCAGGAGGCATACAAGCACTTGCTCTTCCGGTGCTCCACAATCCATGTTTCCTTTGGTACTGGTACTCCATGACTTCTCCAGTGGTTCCTGCTCCCTCAATCTCCCTTCCTTTGCATATGCTGTTATACTGTCATCTTTTATTTCACTCAAGGCTGGTGCTCTACCAGTTAATCCACAGCTCCCCTTCTGGCTCTAGAGTGATGAATGGGAGTGAAGAGTCTCATGGACTTTCCTGCCCGGGCTGGTTTCAAACCACGATCCTCAGATCTCTAAGTAGTGAGGACTGGTGTGAGCCGCTGGCACTTGGCATGGAATATGATTGAAAGGGTGAGGAGAAACAATTCCAGTAAGTCATAATATTCAATGTACACGTGTGCAGATGGAGCCAGGTAACTTGAGAGGATTGGTGGGGGGATGGGAGAGACGAGGAGGAACCATGGAAGGGACAGCATGGGTCAAGATGCACTGAACTCAACAGGTGGACATGTTGAATGGAAACCCCTCTGAACAACTGCTGAGAAGACTTTTAGAAAGTTCCAGCACTGGGCTGAAGATGGCCACATTGCCCCCTCTGAGGGGCTGTGAGTCACCTCTTTGCTTTCAAGGTGGGCCAAGGCTGGCCCTGACCTGTGACTCAGTCAGGACTGAGTTCCCAAACCTACGAAAAGCTTTTGGCTTTCCCGTTCTTCACCTCCCATACCCCCATTCCGACCCTCACCCAGCGCTCCCACATTTGTGGGCTGTTTGTGCTGAACAAGGAGTATTACCTGGGTCCAACCCAGAGCTGGTGAAATTGAGGTCACTTGGCTCCTCGTCAGAGTTCAGGCCTTAGCTGGGAGATGTAAAAAAAAAAAAAAGTCCTTCCTACAGCAGCAGCAACCTGGAGGAGGCCAGCGATGGAGGGAAACGGAGCAGTGAATTGGGCGATTATGCAGGAATGGTAGGAGACTGGAAATTGGTTGGCGGTAGAGGGGAGGAAGGGGTGCACTGTGGACAGTGGGTAGGGAGTCTGCAGGGAGGTAAAACCCCTGCAGTCCGAGGTCCAAAGTCACAGTCCGAGGTCACAGTCCCCAGCCCTGTCAGGCCTGGCCTTCTGAATGAGATTTGCATATGAGCGCTCCATTGAGCCAACTCTCATTTGCCTCTCTGCCCTCAGATGTAGGGAAGCAAAGCCTTAGCATGCGTTATTTCCAAAGCCACTCATTACTTTTCTTTTTTTTTTTTTTGCCAGTCCTGGGGCTTGAACTTAGGGCCTGGGCGCTGTCCCCAAGCCCCTTTGTTGTCAAGGCTAGCACTCTACTATTAGAGACACAGCATCACTTCCTTTTTTTTTTTTTTTTTGAGTCATTTATTGGGGAGCAGAGTCTCACAGGGACTTTTCTGCCCTAGCTGGCTTCAAACTTCGATGCTCAGATCTCAGCCTCCTGACTGGCTGGGATTAAAGGTGTGACCCCCCAATGGCCAGCTATTCATTACTTTTTACTGGCTAGATCCTAGAGAAGAGATAGAGAAAGAGGAAGAAAAATGTTGACTGTAACACTATCTGAAATTCGCTTTGTCTGCTTTATACAATTGGCTTCTAGGACATTAGCCCTTTTTCCTTCTCTCAACTTATGATTTTGATGGAGGTGAACCTGTACTTGGGCTTGGCCAATGGGTTTAGCTGCTATCAGAGGTTTGGAAGGTTGTGCCCTTGGCATTGATGGATCTATGCCTATAATGGAAGAATCTTTTTTCTCTGTAATTCCCGCTGCAGGGAGAATTGAACTCTAATCTTCACCTCCTTCTAGACTGATCCCCTTTGGGAACTAAACCAATAAAAAGGAAGGACAGAGAATCAAAAAAGGCTGGTTAGCATGGAAGTTTGAGAGCCAACAAGTTCCTTCCTTTGATGGACTCAATATCCTAACCCCCAACAAACGAATTCCTATTTTGATTGACAACCGATTGAGCCGTGTTTCGTGTTTAGAAAGACTGTATCCTAACTAAAATATCACTCTTAAATTAAGGGAAGTTCCCAAAGTATAGAGAAAGAGAGGTTTTTGCAGGAGAGAATTCAGGTGAGCTGGGTGGCTGGGTTTGGGATTAATACAACAGAATTGTGATTTTTTTTTAAAGCTGTAATTCATTAGCCAGGCACTGGTGGCTCACGCCTGTCATCCCAGCTACTCAGGACGCTGAGATCTGAGGACTGTGATTTGAAGCCAGCCTGCACAAGAGAGTGTGTGAGATCCCTATGTCCAAAACAATTCAGAAAAAGCCAGAAGTGGTGCTGTGGCCTAGCTGGCAGCCTTGAGTACAGAGAGGCACGGGGATAGCACCCAGGCCCCGAGTTCAAGCCCCAGGACTAACAACAACAACAAAAAAAGCAGTGGTAAATCTAGTTCCTAGTGGATTTATAGCTGAATTCTCAAAGCCCTTTAAAGAAAACTCAAACCAGTATTCCTCAAATGTTTTCTAGGAACTAGAAACACAAGGCTCACTACCAAACACATTTTACGAAGCCAGCATTACACTCATGCAAAAACCAGGTAGGGAACTGTAGACCAATCACCCCGATGAACATAGGTGCAAAAATAGCAGTGATATATCGGATGCCACTGGCAATTATAGGTAAACCAGATGGCCCTTTACACCAGGGCTTGGTGGTACTAATATGTTACCCTTTCTGCAGTGTAACGTCTACTGCTCAACTACATTAATGATCTGGGAATCAATCAAAGGAAAACACAAGTTGCTCTACTAAAGAGCCATGGAACAAATAATCACCCCAGGGAGGTGAGACACAATCTGCATAAATTTGAGAATATACCCAGGGTGTTTCTGTAGTTTCCTTGGGACATGAAAAGCTGTAAGAGAATGTTGATATTATACAAGCAAAATGGGAAAAAGTCATATAATCTATGTAATCATATTTATTTTTTGTTGGTGCTAGGGGTTGTACCCAAAGCCCTGGGCACTGTCCCTGAGCTTTTTCCCTCAAAGCTGGAAATGCTCCCATTTGAGCCAAAGCTCTACTTCTGGATTTTTGTTGTTTAAGTGAAGATAAGAGTCTCATAGACCTTCTTACCCAGGCTGGCTTTGAGCTGTAATTCTCAGATGGCAGCCTCCTGGATAGCTAGGCTTGCAGGCATGAGCCACTGGCACTTGGCTGTCCATATTAATATGTTTGTAGCCCAAGAGAAAGCTTAGATTGATACACACACATACACACACACACACACACACACACAGAAATTACAATATGTTTACTGAAATCCAACAGGCACCAGTGAGGAGAGGCAGGCCACCTAAGTCTTTATACTTGTGATAGAGCACAAGAAAGGGGTGACTATCATTAAAGGTGAAGTAGAAGACACAAATGAGAAGATTGTAAGGACCAAGTCAAAGGATGCATCAGAGCATAGGATTCTTGCTGTTGAGAGCTCAGGAGAGTCTCTACCCATTAATAGGACTTTGCATATGGATCTCCAATGGATTTTGTGATAAGGACCGTTCTAGAGCCTGCCAAGGTTCAAAGGCAGAGCTGAGACACTTGAAGAAGCCATCCATTCTTCAGGTCATGCTTGGGACCAAAATGGCAGCCACCTATTGCTTAGTCAGGCCTGGAACTCTCCCAGGACCTCCGCATGGTACAAAGCAAAAAGCTGCCTTCCACTGGGAGATGGAAGCGAGCCCTTGTCCCAGTTCCAACCTTTCTTTGTGCACAGAATCAATTCTGTGAGGCCCTGGAGAAGACAGCACAGCCTCCAAAGCACTGGGCTGTTACTTGCCATAGGAAAAATATTGCCAGCCACTGACGAGGGACAAAAAAGAGAATTCTACCTTTCCATACTGCATAGACACAAAACACAAACAGATTTATGTGTACTTCAAATAGAATATGCAAATATTTTAGAATCTGGGAAAAATGTAAAAGGGAAGAGAGGCCAATGGGCATAAGTTCTAGGAAATTCATGCTGTACTGGGAGGCTTTTGTTGAAGAGGTTTTGTGCCTCTGACTGCTAAAAATGATTTCTTTTGCAAGCGCCTTATTGCTAGACCCAAACCAGCAGTGCTGTGACTTGGTAGGGCTTTCCCAAAGCAGCAGGTTCCTTCGGTGAATTCTGGAGGGAGCGGTTCTCCAGAGCTGTCTGTCTGTACTAGAGTCCTCTTATGGGGATAAGGGTTTGGGGGGCATTCCTGAGGATTGCAGCAAGATTTTCAGCACCGCCAACATGAAGGACAGAGACAGGTGCTGGTGGCTCATGCTTGTAATCCTAGCAACTCAGGAGGCTGAGATCAGAGGGCTTGTGAATGGAAGCCAGCCCCGACAGGAAAGTCCATGAGACTTTTTATCACCAATAACCTGCCACAAAGTCAGAAGTAGAGCTGTGGATCAAGTGGTACAGGGCTAACCTAGAGCACAAAACAACAACAGCAACAACAGCAACAGAAACTTAGAACCAGTGCCTGGGCCCTGAGTTCAAGACCAGGACAGGTACAAACAAACAAAAAAAGGTGAAGGATGAATTTGGGAAATGGTGGCATCATTTACTCCTGAGTTTCTCCAAAGTCAGCACAGCGGGCTTTCATTCCCCTCTCCCTGCTACCTCGGGGAATTAAATATTGACCATCTTGTTTCTTATACCAAAGTTCTGCCTTTACATTTCCCTAGAGGCCTTCCTCTCTTCCTACACAAGTCCCCAGGCTCTCAGAAGCAGAGCCCGCAGATTATCTGACAGAATCTGCTCTACACTCAGATGAGCTCAGCTTTAGGAACACAGAGACTCATATATTAGAGGTTGAAATCTGAGAAGCGTCATCTTTTGCAAGAATTTGTGGGGTTTGTTTTTGTTGTTTTTTTGCTGTGTGGAAAACAACTGGAAAATCTGAATAGCTTCTGGGTTTGCAAGTCAACTGTAGCTCAGGCCACCTGAACTGGGTTTTCCTGACTGCCTATGCTTCAGGCTGCAGGTCAACTGGGCTTGACTGTAGCTGGGATTCAGGTTCAGTTTGCTCCAGGTGCCTCATCCTCCATGTTGGCATGGCAAATCAGCACACCACCAGCAGGCCAAGGCAAACCTAATGTCTTTTGGTGAGTCACATCTGCAAAGATCTCTGGGCAAAGCAACTTTGATGGTTGAACTCAAACGTTAGTGGAACGGGGAAGTAGTCTATTCTTATAATATTTTTTAAAATGTATAAATCCAAATGCTTAGAACTGGGGCTATGTCCAACAATGCTTTCTGCCTGAGTTTTTTCTTCTGAAAACTGTGAATATTATCTGATTGAATGGTGTCTCTGTAAAATTTAAAGGAAATAAAAACACAAAACACCTTGCTTATTGATTCTTCCTACAGGCTGTCAGCCTGGGCAGGCAAGTCCATGAGACTCTTATCTCTAATTAACCACCAAAAGCCATAAGTGAAGGTGTGGCTCAAGAGGTAGAGCACCAGCCTTGAGCCAAAGAGCTAAAGGAGAGCACGTTGGCTAGGACGCCCACAGAAAGAACAATAACAACAACCCCCCAAAACAAAATAAAATTTCAACATATTCATTTTCCCCATCCTAATGATTTAATAACTAATCTGGAGTGAGAGCCATGAATTCAGGGTTTAAAAGAATTATTGTTATACCAAGCTTCAGGTTGCTGGAGAAGAGAGTGGGAAATCTGAATAATAATCAGTCTTTCAGTGAGAATTTGGCAGTGCAACACCTAAAGACTTCTCTTGAAATTCAAATTTAATTAAACCTACTAAGATGTTCCCCCACGAAGGCCAACTAGCTTGAAAAAGCAATGGTGCTCTTGAGATAAAATTACCCTGGAGACAGAAATGGCAGGACCATTGTCTAGCTGGGCTCTCTCAGATCTTCGGTAGAACAGGCTGGCTCAGCCCAGCTCTGGCTACCAGACAGGTTTGCCATGGAGTCTATGTTGGGGATTAAGACCCAAGGAAGGCTTGTTCTGCCTCAGCCTGGAGCTGTCTCGGCATTGAAATGGCGCCCTCTGGGTGAGAGGGTCTTGAAGAGCAGCTCCTGTTGGAGGCTCTCAGGCTGCAAGACTAGATAGACTGGCTTTGTTGTTGTCCACACAGCACGGGGATGAATTGGGGGTGGGGGGAGAGGAGCAGTTTGGGGTTCTTGGTCTCAGGCGTTCAGCCAGAAGCCCTTCAGATGTAAGAGGCTGATCTCCATGAATGACACAGATCCTTTGAGGACGGGTGATCAAGGCTGGGGACCATTGCAGACTGACAAGTAGCTTTTTTAGTGATTGGTAATTTGATACGGAACATTATCATCATCATCATCATCATCATCAGTAGTATTTTGGTTTATAGCAAACATTTTTTCTGAATTCAAATCCAATTTTTTAAAAAAATTTAAAAATTGTTCTTATAAAGGCGATATACAGAGGGGTTACAGTTATGTAAGTCAGGTAAGGAGTACATTTCTTTTTGGACAGTGTCACCCCTTCCCTCGCTCTCTCCGAGTTTTTTTCTTCCTGTCCCACCCATGAGTTGTAAAGTTCATTTTTACCATGGTATCCATGGCTACGTCTGTTCAGCTTTTGTCCCTCCACTTTTGTGCCTCCCCTTATCCTCCCAAAGATAGTAAATGAGCAACCAGAAGAAAGGGAAAGAAAATAAAAACAGCAAAAACCAAAATTTTATTTGGCAGATCAAATGCAGAACATCTTTGGGCAAATGAAGGGAAGGAAAGAAGCCAGAGAGAGAGAGAGAGAGAGAGAGAGAGAGAGAGAGAGAGAGAGAGAGAGAGAGAGAGAGAGAGAGACAGAGACAGAGACAGAGACAGAGACAGAGACAGAGACAGAGAGACAGAAACAGATAGAGACAGACAGAGAGTATCTGGACAGACACTAAACTGGCCTATGAGACATTAATGAATCTCAGTGGAGGCAGCTAGCACGGATGAGAAACTAAGGGAGTGCTCCAAAGAAAGTGCCATTTCCGGAGAAGGAGAGAATCACCAAAACATACAGAATTACCAGATGAGAGGAGAGTGTGGATATGGAAACTGCAGGAGAAGCTAGTGACTAATGCAGCAAGAATAATACAAAATACTCTGGAAATGAGAAAGAACATACACAGCACATTCCAGATAGGGAATAATTGTGATGTGGGTGGGTTGTGGGGTGAAAGAGGTCACATAAGGAGGTAGACAGCATCCCTGATGCCAAAGATTGTTCTAGCGCAATCCAGGAGTAGTGCTCATTACAGGCAGGAAGACTGTACTCACAGAAGGGTGAAGGTGGTAAGAATAAAGGACTCTAATGAACACACATTTGTCTCTCATGCCATTGATATAGTGTTAACATAAATATATTTCTTTACTCTTCTAAGAACAGCACATTGAGGTAGGAGATAGCATGATCCCAGTGTTACTGTTGGAGGTCCCGGGGCTCAGAGGTGCAGTGTCTTACCTACTGTGTTCAGGGTGTGTGACAGGGGAGAGAGGGCCCTCACCCAGTGCCACCAATCCAACCCAGCCACTTGTCAATCTTCTTGGCTGCTTAGGAAACCTGATAAGCACCTGACACTCAGGGAGTCTGAGGAACCAGGTGACATCTTAGGTGATGGATAAATTACTCTTGCACTTCTTGTCTGTCTATCTATCTGTCTATCTATCTGATCAGATATATCTTTGATCATATCTATGCCTATTTTAATCACAGACATGTATGATCATAGGATCATATATTGATATGATTATACACAATCATATATTATCTATCTGTACAACATAGATTTTGGTTTATGTGATATAGATCAATATCTACATAACTATATATTATAGCTATAGATTGTTATCTACCTATTTAGATCTATGTAGATAGATAGACAGATGATAGATGGGCTTTTTGTGTGTGTGCTGGTACCGAGCCTTGAACTCAAGAGTCTGGCCAGTGTCCTTTGGCTTTTTTACTCAAGACTGATGCTTGACCACTTGAGCCAAAGCTCTGTCTGTATTTTTGGTAGTTAATTGGAAATAAGAGTCTTAGGAGCTTTTTCTGCCCGTGTTGGCTTTGAACAAGGATCCTCAGATCTCAGCCTCCTAAGTAGCTATGATTATAGGCATGAACCACTAGTTCTTGGTTGGTTCTATATATTCTTTTATTTTTCTTTCTTCCTTTCCATCCAAGTTTGGGACTTGAACTCATTTCCTGACCGTTTAGGCTCCTTGGCAAGTGCCATGCCATCTGAGGCATTCCTCTAGCCTCTGATCTTATATGTTCTTAGAAGCCATTTCCAAAAAGTTCAGTCATCTCAGAATGCCTTCAGATCCAAAGAGAATAATCTCCTGGAGTATGGAAGCCCTGTGGGTTTCTTGGCAGGCCAGCCATCTTGAAGGAACAATGGAGCTCCTTACAGGCCAGCAGTTCAGATAGGGTGGAGACTCACATGAGCTCCCCATAACCCACAAGGGTTGGACTAATCACATTCACCTGAGATACAATGGGGAGGGGAATATTTACTGTTTATTACTCTGATCAGTTTTCTAACAATAGTAAGGACGCCAAACCACTTGTAGCTCAAACTTCTCAACCTGAAGATCAGTAGGGATGAATTTGTGTAAAGCTTAATTTTGCTTAACTCCCCTCACCCTTCTTTTTTTTTGAGAATGAAAACTCAGGGGGAGGAAGAAACTTCAGAATCTTGACCGTAATATTTCTTTTCCCAATACAAATTCAATCTTCCATTGTTACAGTCAGCCAGGAGACTAGCCATGTCTTATCTTTCTCCCCAAAGAAATCCATGCCTTGATAAATCCAGACAGGAGTGCCTACCAGCCCCTCATACACTCAGGTGTTCTAAAGCAGTTGAAAAGAATGCATGCCTATGGATGCCCTAGTGATGGAAGCCCAGGAGAGAATAAGAAAAAGAAAGAAAGGTAAATCTGGTTAAGAGAACTGTTCTCTAGTGAGCGGTGTTCCAGGGCATCTGCTCAAGGGGTTATGGTGAACTTGACCCTGAAGCAAGACAGAACTGGTGTTGAAATGACGTGGGAAGAAGAGCGTTCAGGTGGCATCATGGTTGAGGCAGATCTCCAATAATGGAACAGATGCACCATTCCCCAGCTCAGTGCTAGGACCTTAGGTCTGCAGACTTCAGGGCAATCATTCAGTCACATGCGCAGTTTACATCTCGGCTTCCTTCTCAGTCCAACGAGGGATGTGGCATAGCTTCCTTAGAGTTATTCTTTCTTTCCCACAAAATGTCTTTGGAGTGTGGACTCTGTGTTTTGGGCTCTTCTGGGCAATGAGGACTTAATGAAGGGCAAGACCAAATAGCTCCTCTCCTTCCACTTTCGGTTGCTTATGCCTTATGATGACAGTCATCTTAAGGAAGGAGGAAGAATGAACAAGAATGATTCTTTCATCCTAGGCTGAATATGATGAAAGGGAATAAAAGAATGTAACGTAAGGGGAGGGTGATGTAACGGCCAAGGCTAAGATGATTGGGGATGTTGATATTTAGCTTGAAGCTGGAATGGTGATGAAGTGGCAGCCTTTTGACCAAGTGGGCTATGAGTATCACAGAAAGTTGCAGCCAAACTCCTGAAAGTGGAAGCATTAGTGTGTTAGAGGAGTAAGTGAAATTATGCATGTAGAATATTAAACATTGTGCTTAGTTCTTGGGTACATGTTAAATGAATAGTGCAGTGTAGTGATGACTGGGTTATTCATCTTTCCACTGCTGTGAAAAAGACCCTATGTAAACCACTTAAAAGGAATATGCAGACTGGGTGCTGGTGGCTCAGACCAGTAATCCAAGCAACTCAAGAGGCTGAGATCTGAGCATTCTGGTTTGAAGCCACTTGGGCAGGAACGTCTGTGAGACTCTTAGTTCCCACTAATCACCAAAAAGAAGCTGAAAAAATCCTGGTAGAGGGTTAGCCTTGAGCACAAAAACTCAGGGATAGATCCCAGGCCCCAAGTTCAAACTCCAGCAGTGGCATGAAACAAAATAAAACTGAAAAAAGGAGGATGCTTTGTTGAAATTTAGTTGTCGAGATTCAAGTGCACGGTTGCCGGTTCTGAGGGGTTTCCTTGAGCCTGTGGTGAGACTGAACGCCATCTAAACGCCATGGTGTTTAGCAGCATGTTGTGAAAGAGGCCCTTCTCCTACTGGTGGTAAGGAAGCAGAAAGAGATAAGAGTGTAATATCCCTTTGGGAGACCACACCCCCAATGACATCACTTCCTTCCATGAAGCCCCACCCCCTGAAGGTTCCATCACCTCCCAATAGTGCCATCAGCTTGGGCACAGACCTTCAATACTTGGAAAACATTTGAGATCCAAATCACAACAGTGATGAGGACGACCACTATGATGATGATGATGATGACAAGGATGAAGGAGAGAAGGAGAAAGAGGAAGAGATTATAAATAGTTGCTCTGACCCTGGGAGCAGGAGGCAACTTCTCTGGAAAAGAGTCCAGCAAGAATCAGGTTATGATCTCTACATTGGACACTGCTGAAAGGGAACTAAGCAACGCATGGGTGGAAATGGGAAGGAAGGAATGAGTGAAGGAGGGAACAGATGTTGCTAAATAAAAGGAATGCAATGTACATATCATCCAGAAATGGAGAAGACGATCTTATTGTTAAAGCTCATAGACTTCATAAGCTATGTAGAGTAGAATGACAATTTTCATCATTGCGAAAGTTAAAATGTATACTGTGAAATACATCTAATAACTTAATCCCAGTTTTGAAAAAACAGAATTAGTTATGAATGCTGTTGTTCAAAGCTGAGGGCTGAGATAGGCACACATTTTGAGTGAGTGTCACTGGGGATCAAAGCTCCTGAGGTCACCTGATGGTAATCTCAGACAACACAGTCACCCACCCCACCAAGCTCCATTCACGCTCTGGAGAAGGGTGGAGTTGGAGCTACGGGTTAGAGATGATGATGCACCCTGCCATGGAGCAAATCTTGATAGCCAGAGCCCCCATTTCCTGTGCTCCACTTCCCATGGAATCCAGCGTCCAGGGAACCTTCACTTCCTCTGTTTAGGAAGTCCTGGTGAGCCTAGTCCCAGCTCAAAGGGAAGCTGCAGCTGAGTTGATAAACTGTGAAGGTGCCCACAGAGAGATTGGCAAGGGACCTCCATTATGAGGTTCCCAGGACCTCATTGGAAGCCCTCATTACTGTTCTGAGAAGGTTGCTGCAAGTCTTCTGTTCTCACAGAGTCTCCTCCTCTGGGAGCTCAGATTTGTGTGGTATCTGCTCCATGCATCCCCCTTCCTTTCCGACACTAGGCCATTTATATTTGATGGTGTTGGGATAAATTATGCACACACCCCACTGAACACCGACTTAATGAGGGGATTTCATTTCTGTTCCTTGCTTTGGCTTTTAATGGATTCTAGCCTTTGAATTTTAGCATTGGCTCAGCAACTTGAGGCTGCGGGAGACACAGAAAGAGAAGCCAGACTCCAAGAAGGAGAAAGCCTCACTGGCATCCAGCCCCCTGTGGATCCACTCCAGGTGGGATTGAACTTTGGTGAACGCACTGGATAATCTTCCACGAGGGTCAGAGACTGAGGGAGGAGGGCAACTTGAACTCCAGGAAGTAGAGTGACCCTGAGGCCAAATGCCAGGTCCCAGCTAAAGAAGAACAAGTTCCAAAGGAAAATGCTCACCACAATGGAAATGGTGCCGTGAGTTAAAAAATAGAGTGGTAGGGGCCCCGCCCAGCAAGATTCCCTCATATTCTCTAAGTTGTTTCATTTTTCTTGTAGGAGAATTGCTTTTCTATTTTCAGCTAGGGTGGCACAGGAGATCTGTGCTGTACCTCCTGCCTCCAACAGAAGACTAACCAATCAGATTGTCCCCTCCTGCCTCCAACAGAAGACTAGCCAATCCGATCTTCCCCTCCTGCCTTCACCAGAAGACTAGACAATCAGATCATCCCCTCCTTTCTCCAACAGAAGACTAGCCAATCAGATCTTCCCCTCCCCAGGACTAAAAAGCTGGTTCAGCAGTAGGCATATGACCTGAGAGAGAGCATCAGTCCTCGGAACTTAGCCAGAATGTTTGAAAGGAAGATGTTTCCCTTGGTTTCTGTATTTGCTAAGAGGAAAAAAACATACATTTATAGAGAGGCTAGTGGATTACCATACAGAGAGGGGTCAAGCTTCAAAGCTGATTAAGGTCTATCTCAGGAAAACAGAATGTACACATTATTCAAGTCCCCAGGATTCAGCTTTCATTTTGTTTGTCTATTCATTCATTCATTCATTCATTCATTCATTTATTGATGGTCCTGGGGCTTGAACTCAGAGCATGGGTGTTAACCTGGAGCCTTTTTATGCTCTACCACTTTGAACTGTGATCCTCAGAATTCAGCCTCCTAAGTAGCTAGGATTACAGGTGTGAGCCACCAGTGCCCTGCTTCATTTTTTATTTTTATTAAATTTATTTTCTCCAGTGCTGAGGCTTGAACTCCAAATTTGGGGAGCTGTTCCTTGGCTTTTTCACTCAAGCTGGCTCTCTACCACTTGAGACACAGTTCTACTTTAGTATTTGGGGTGGTTAACTGAAGATAAGAGTTTTATAGACTTTCCTGCATGGATTGGGTTTGAACTGAGATCCTTCTGTCTCAGCCTTCTGAGTAGCTAGGATTACAGGTGTGAGCCACCAAGTAACTGGCTATATTAGACTATTTTGAGTTGGCCTTAGTATCTTTAAAAAGAGAGGTTTGGCTTATATGAAACCTGAGGATAAACTGAAATGGTCAGTGTAAAAAAAAAGCATGAAGAAGTTTAGGGAACAAGGAGCCAGGACATGATGGAGGATGAAGAACTATTTTCATGGGTTACTGGTTTTTGGTGTGAAGATAAATCTGTTGTTCACAGAGACAGGATTGGTCTGGTCACATCTCAGCTTTTGTGTCTTTCTTATCAGAGTCACTGCTTGTAACCATCACAGGAGTAAAAATGTTTGCTGTGAAATTGATCCATATGAAAATAATTCCAGGAGAATGAACACAGAAAAAGGATTGGCCACAGTGTCACTCTACTGGACAGAACATTGACCCAAGAGCTAAATGGGCATAGGAGATTTTATGTTTTTTTAGTCTTTGTAGAAATAATTTCTCTATGAACATATACCCACATTTATTAGGATTTGATTAAGATAGTAAAGCCATGTCTTTGTTTTAATACCTACATCAGGCAAGAATAATTCCCTAGAATCTTAGTTGGAATGGACCCCCATTACAAGAGACAGATTGGCAAGAAAAAGACAAACAGAAGTTTATTAACATCATACTTCAAATATACATGAGAAATAACCAGGGAATCAGTACTTCTCAAAGAGACAGCTTTGAGTTTTTGTTTATAGAAAATCGTCAGCAAACAAGCACTATATTCTCAGACAAGTGACAAAACCAAGGAAAAGGACTTGAAATCTCCAGGCGCAGCAACTTGGGGAAAGGCTAAATTTGGAATATTATGTCTTTGGGCCAGCATGTGCTGTGACAATACAGAAGAATCAAAGAAGCACCATCTTGGGAAGATGATGTTTCTTTAATTCATTCGTGTGATGCTTCCATCCATAAGCAAGCTGGGGCCACCTTGCCTAGCATCCCTGAGCTGCTGAAGGGTGGATGGCTATAGACTTTTGAGCTCCGACTGAACACAGGATGTTGAGTTGGGTTACAAGGTGAGTGTGACGTAACCAGGGAGTAAAGGAGAGTAGGAAAATTCAAACCCATACACACCACCAAACACACACACACACACACACACACACACACACCACATGTGCACACGTGAGATATTTTAAGGAATTAAAGAGTCTCCATTGGGAAAGTAAGGATAAGGACACCATTACTAGCTAGCTCCGATACTTCAATGAGGGTTACAAGAAGGAAGAAGGATATCATCTGTACTTTGTAGCCCCTGAAAGGCTACAAAGAAGTAATTTCCTGATGCACCATAAACAATGATGTAGGCCAGGCGCTGGTGGCTCAAGCCTGTAATCCTAGCTACTCAGGAGGCTGAGATCTGAGGATTATGGTTTGAAGCCAGCCGAGGCAGGAAAGTCCATGAGACTCCTATCTCTAATTAACCACTTAAAAAATGGAAGTGGAGCTGTGGCTAAAGGTGGTAGAGTGCTAGCCTTGAGCACAAAAGCTCAGGAACAATGTCCAGGCCTGAGTTTAAGTTCCATGACTGACAAAATAATATTAATAATTTTTATTACCTAATTAAATTTTAATTATTAATAATGAATAAAATATTTAAATGTTTTTATCCTTTTTTAATTTTTTTCTTATTTATTGTAAAAATGATGTACAGAGAGGTTACAGTTTCATACGTTAGGCATTGGATACATTTCTTGTACTGTTTGTTACCTCCTCCTCATTCCCCCTTGCCCCCTCCCCCTTTCCCTCTCCCACCAAGAGTTGTTCAGTTGGTTTACACCAAACAGTTTTGCAAGTATTGCTTTTATAGTTGTTTGTCTTTTTATCCTGTGTCTCTCAATTTTGGTATTCCCTGTCACTTTCCTAGTTCTAACACCAGTATATACAGTTCCCAATGTACTCGGATAAGAAACAATGATAGTACAGGTACAACCAAAGGAAGGGGATAGAGGAGGATCATCAACAATAGAAGCTACAGTTTCACATGGTATGTTGAAAATAATTACAACAGTGATATATCACTCGTTTCCATAACATAAAGTTCATTTCACTTAGCATTATCTTATGAACTCATAGGGGCATAGCTATTAGGCTCTTGTGATCCTCTGCTGTGACTAGTCTAAACCTGTGCTAATTATTCCCTATGAGGGAGACCATAGAGTCCATATTTCTTTGGGTCTGGCTCACTTCACTTAGTATAATTTTTTCCAAGTCCTTCCATTTCCTTACGAATGGGGCAATGTCATTCTTTCTGATAGAGGCATAAAATTCCATTGTGTATATGTACCACATCCTGATCGATTTGTCTACTGAGGGGCATCTGGGTTGGTTCCAAATTTTAGCTATGACAAATTGTGCTGCAATGAACATTGTTGTGCTGGTGGCTTTAGTGTGTTCTTGTTTGTGGTCTTTTGGGTAGATGCCCCAAAGTGGGGCTGCTGGGTCATGGGGGAGCTCGATGTTTAGCCTTCTGAGTAATCTCCATACCACTTGCCAGAGTGGCTGAACCAGTTTACATTCCCACCAACAATGAAGTAGGGTTCCCTTTTGGCCACATCCCCTCCAACTAAATGTTTTTATTCTTGTTAATAGAATTTTATTCCATCTTCCTGGATTTCTAGGCTGTCAAGTCTTTCTTCCTCCATCCTTCTCTCCCTTCCTCCTTCCCTTCTTCCCTTCCTTACCCTTTCCTTCCTTCCTTCCTTCCTTCCATACTTCCCCCTCCTTCCCTCTTCTTCCCTTTCCCTTTCCTTCCATTCTTCCCTTCTTCCTTTCCATGCCTTTCTTCCCTCCCCTTGCCTCCTTTCCTTCCATCTTTGCTTCCTTCCCCTTCCCTTCCCTCCTCTTCCATCCCATCCTTTCCCTTCTCTCCCTCCTTTTCCCTCTCTGTCCTCCCTCTCAATTTCTAGGGATGTGATCCAGGGCCTTGTTCATGACAGGCTAACAGTTCACCACCAATTTATATCTTGACCCTGTAGTTTTCATATCACCTTTTCTGGTTATACAAGTATCTTTAACATATATGATAGCCTAAGTTAAATTCCCGACTCTCCATAGACTAAATGTATGAAAACGCCTCATTTTCTTAATCTGGGAAGTATAATGTAGCCACATCATTTATTGCTTTTAACCCTACCCCTTCCTTGCATCACAGGGAGAATAATACAATCCTAAGGTGGTGAGACAAGAGAATGTGTTCATGGTTCTTCATGGAACTGTGTGTTGTCTTCTAGGTTAGTCGGGTCTGTAGATAAGAGGTTGGGATTTCAGGTGCATAGACTATGCATGTGCTATTTACTCTCCGTGTGTTGGCAGTCTGCTCGGACTGCTAGAAATTGTACTCATAAAAATCATCAATATCTCAATAATAGATGCTCCCTCTTCCGGGCTCTGAAGGCTGGAATTGTGAGGTCAGAGGCTGGCAAGGTCGGGTTGGGGGGGTGAGGGAGAGTACTCATCTCAAGTGGAGCAGCTACCTTTGCTCTGTGATGTCACGGGACCGAGACAGGAAGCCCTGCTCCTTGGCTCTCTCTTCCTCTTGTTATAAGGATCCTAACCCTACCATGAAGGCCCCATTTCCTTGATCCATCTAAACAAACTTAATCCTCTCCCATAGTAGGGTTGGTGGTGGGAGGGGCGTGATGAGAACTTCAACAATACAGATTTTTTTCAGTGTGTGTGGGTGCACCAACATTCAATCTGTAGTAACTAGTTGTAAGACTTTCCAAGACCGTGCATGTGGAAGCCCCAGGCTTAGGGTTTGGTATACACTAGACACAGAGAATGTGCTTATGGTTCTGGACTTGCTAGAAGAGAGAGACCTATTATTAACAAGGTTGAACTGATAAAGGGTAATTCCAGCTAGCTGGTTCCCTTGGGAAGCCCCAGATACTATTAATTGAAGTAATTCCATAATTATATGAGAGGTCTATCTTGTGTAGACCCTGCAAGAGGGTTCATTAATTTACCATCCCATGTTTTATTAAACTTGAATTTTAATGAAAAAAAAAGTCTAAGCCAAAGAGATTCGTGCATGAGGGTGTGTGTGGGGCGGAGGGGTGGAGATGGGAAAGGAAACAGTATTTCTATCACAGGCTCTGGGAATCTGAACCAACAAAGAGACAGAGGCTTTCTAATTTTCCCTAGCAGTGATAATCTACTGATGCACAGAACAAAAGGTTTAAAAAAGATGGTCTTCACTGAGGTGGTGGGTTTGTCATCAGTGAGGAAATGTCACCTGAGAGAGTGACACAGGTACACAGATGCTGGACATGAGGAAGAAATGGGCGATGGGCGCTAGAACACAGGCCTGGCTGCAGAGAGGCCCCTGGGGGTTTATAAGAGCATGGGTAAGTGTGGGAGTTTGGACTTATTCCTGAGAGATGGCTCTCCTGCAGCTCAGTGCACTGGGAGGAAGGAAGACCTTGCAGGAGGCTGAGCACAGTCATTCCCCACCCCCCGCCCCCGCCCAGACCTGAGACCATGCCAGAGACAAAGCTCACACCAGGTGTCGCTCAGTCATACCCCAGCATAAACAAAACAAAACAAAAACCAACCAAGTCTCAAGTTAAACCACCTTGCATAATGAATTATTTGGCTGAATGAAGTTCAAGAGTAGAAGCTTCTTTAGGAACAGTTGGGTGCAGATGCTCAAAAGATACCTTTAGAATCTGGCGTCCTTTCTCTTTTTGACAATGTTTTCTCAAACATAGGCATTATCCTCGGCAAGTTCTTATCACAACCCAGGAGGGTGCTTGGCAATTCCAAGGCTTCAAGTTCATTTCCTACCAGCCAAATCACCCCATAGCCATCTGTTGGTTAATAATCTCGTGGAAGTCCTGTGGTTTCATCGATTGCCCTATCTTCAGTTACATCCCTACGGCCTACTGAGTGTCCTCAGAGACAGCTGAGGGTTCTGATTGGCCTGCATGGAGATGGCTGAGGGCTTTGATTAGCTTGCATAGAGGTGGCTGAGGGCTCTGATTGACCTACATAGAGGTGGCTGAGAGTTCTGATTGGCCAGTTTTGATCAGGTGGTTTGCCCAGACTTAGAATCAATGTGTAGCTCAGGCCTATGGAAGCCACAGTCATAGAGGAGACTCGGGGTAGAGGAGACTCAGGGTAGATCCGCATGGGGTAACTGGACAGCCACTCTCAAAACAATGGCAGCCAACCTGGAGCAGATTCGGGTTCTTGGCTTCTAATACAAAAGGAAAGGAGTTGGCTTCCATGACCTGGTGGGGTTAAGTCCTGAACTTTGTGATAAAGTTCAGAGTCAGGATGTATGACAATAAACTGTGAATTGTAGGTCACAGGATAAAGACCAAAGTCCAGGACAATGCAGAATGCATGAGAATCACCTTAGCTAGCACTGTAATTATTCCTCCACTTACGCGGTAGGTCCATAGTTGGTGCTCAAAAAGTTCTAGTTAGATCCAGGTGGCAGTGGCTCACACCTGTAATCCTAGCTACTTGGAAGAACTTATCAGTTGGGTTGAGATTCTGGAGACCCACACTTCAAATGTCATTGCAACACAAAGGTCTATGAGGATTCCAATTCCAAAAATAACTGGTAAGAAGTGAGACTGGGGGTGTGGCTCACGTGGCGAGCGCTTTCTCAGAGGAAGCAAGTTGAACAGGTAACACCCTGAGTTCAAACCTCAGAACCACCAAGACATAAAGGTATGAATTAGATAACGAATGAAATTATAACTCCTATGACTGATACTGGTGCCATTAATCTGTGGCTGATCTCAGTTTTGGATAAATAATCTCATAGGGCCGGGGGTGTCAGTCAATTTACAGGACTTTGCTTGTGTGCTTGAGACCCTGGGTTTGATCCCCTTCAGTGAGAAAAAGAAAAATCAAACCAAGCCACTACAGTAAGGCAGCTAGTAATTGAGCAAAGCAGCCTAGCTAATACTTATGGAATGGTTGTGTCAAGTGTTATAAATATCACCATCTTGCATTTAATCTTTACGAAATCCTATAAAGACAGGGCTTTCTCCTAATCCTCGATTTTATGAATGAGGCTAGAAGAGGTGAAGTGGTTTGCTCCACACTGTTGTTTCAGTTAAGTGAGACTGTCCAAACCATCTACTAATTCTGGTTTCCTGACATCAAGAAGGTCAGTGGTCAGTACAATGTGGGTGGAGAGGGCAGGTCCTGGTGAAAATTCTCCTAGTGCCTGGCCACCTCATCCTTCTTGTGTGAGGCTGCTGCACATCTTGAAAGGCCTCTACTCTCTTTTCTACATCATCTTGGATAGGGAGAGGGAGGATGGGTATGGGGAAGGTTCTGGGTACCCTAGCTCACATGGCTGGCTGGCGTTAGCACACGTGGATGTCCTGCTTATGGTCCACTAGAACAATTAGTGCTGTGGTCTCTCCCCTTTTCTACTCCAGTAGGTCTAAGGAGTATGGTTGTTTTGTGTGTTCCAGAAATATTTCATCCAACAGTGTTGGAGGATAATGCCAATCATAAAACTCGTATGCTCACACCCCGATACACAGCTCACTCTGGTCTCACACTCAGTCACACATAAGCACTTCTGCATTGCTTGCTCCTTTCTAAAGTTCTCTTGATCTCCCCCCACCATTTCCTTAAAATTATTTTTAGTATTATCTTTAGTTGTGCGAAGGAGTTGCCATTTAAGGAAGTACTTTGTGAATGTGGTCTATCTTGATCAATGTCACCCCTTTCAACATTCTCACTCATCTCTCTCCTACCTACCCCTCCCCTCACTCTTTTTAATTTTGTAGGGTATATATTGGATCATTGTCTGCTTTCTCCCCCTCTTCTCTTCATTCATCTATCACTTTGTCCTTAACCCTGACCTCACTTTCATTCTTTCTTTCTCTTCCTTTTTCTCTTTCTCTCCTTCCCTTCCTTCCTTCTTCCTTTCCTTCCTCCCTCCCTTCCTCCCTTCCTTCCTTCTTTCTTTCCTTCCTTCCTCCCCTCCCTCCTTCATTCCCTCCTTCCTTCTCTCCCTCTTTCCTTATTTCCCTTCCTCCTTCCTTTCTTTTATTTTTGTCAGTCCTGAAGCTTGAACTCTGGGACTGGGTACTATCCCTGAGCTCCTTTTGCTCAAGGCTAGTGCTCTACATCTTGAGCCACAATTTTTCTCACTTCCAGCTTTTTCTGTGATTTAATTGGAGATAAGAGTCTCACAGACTTTCCTCCCAGGGCTGGCTTTGAACCATGCTCCTCAGATCTTAGCCTCTTGAGTAGCTGGGATGACAAGCATGAGTTGCCACCATCCGACCCCATTTTCTTTCTGTGTCTCTGTCATGTTCTCTGCTGGGAGACTCCCCCTCTACCCATGGAGGGAGGGGTTATGTGAGCGAGGTCAGGAACAGAGTCATTATGTGTGGTGCGGCTTCCAGACCAGACCTGGAGACGGATGCTGTCAGACACAACTCGCAGAAGAAATTCCCTCGGCTGCAGAGAGCCCGAAGCTGAAGTCATTTGATGATCTGATTCCAAGGAGATTCAGTGATATTAGGTGACTGAATATAAAATTCGCTTTCTAGAACCATCCCCCTTCCCAGTTGCTTTGATCATTAGATTTGTTCTTAATTTCACACACAGACATTCTGTGGGTTTTGGGTTTTTTTTTTTTTGGCAGGTTAATTAAACCTGTCTTTAATTCTTTTTTTTTTTCTTTCTTCCTTTTCCAATTTTGTCTGAGCACTGGGGAAAAAAAAGATCTGAGTCTCTAATCTCTGTCAGCGCTTGTTATGGAATATTTCAACATTCAGAATCATAAACTAGTCCTTCATTAAATTTCTTTGGAAGTGCTTTATTTCAGACTGCCAGACCTCGCACCTCACTACTTTAAGCAATACTAACGAGAGGGTAGGGAGGAGGGAGAGTCGCTTAACAAGAAAATTGAACAATAAAAAACAAAACTCTCAGGAAGTCAGCTATTTAAGCATTCAAAGTAATTGATATAGAAGAAAAAAGTATGGTGAACTAGAGTTATATCCACACCATCTACTGGTCATTATTTTTTATGCTCACATAACCCTGATCTAAAATTACGATGGTTTGATACACATGCAATGAGACACAATTACCTTGTTACTACACATCCAAAGGCCACTAGTTCCAATCCCCACCCTGATCCTTGTCTCCAATCCCCTCCATTCCACTGAGGTCTAGTTTTATATTTTGTAGTAGATGGAAATTTCTAGGACGTTGTGCCCTAGGAATTCCACATGAAATATAAGCCTTAGAAAATACAGAACAGAGAAGCAGAAGGCTTGAAAACCAGCAAGACAGCTGGAGGTTAAAAACATGAAACATGATCCCCTGAAAGGCAGGGGTGGAGAGTGGAGAGGGCAGGATAAGGAAGAATATCTCTTTGTATTGGTGGCTGGCAGAGGTGGGGTAGCCTTCACCCAGCCGACACCCTCTGCTGCCTCTCATGAGCGCAGCCCCAGGTGGCTGGTGGGCAGACACTGTGGCTGCCTGCTAAATCTCAACATCCAATTTGCAGAATATCCAACACCCAAACAAAACCCAGATCAAACAACTGGGTCTGAGTCCAAGCCGGAGAGGCATGCATGCAAGTGATCTGCCCTCCCATCCCTTCTGTGACTGTGAGCATCCGTCTTTCCCCAGTGCTGTGAGCTTCAGTCTGCAAAGCCCTTCTAACCTCTCTCTGTGAATGACACCTCTCTCTTTTTGTTTTGTCAGTCATGGGGCTTGAACTCAGGAAGCTATCTCTGAGCTCTTTCACTCAAGGCTAGGGCTCTACCATTTTGAGCCACAGTTCCACTTCCAGTTTTCTGATGGCTAAATTGGAGATTAAGAGTCTCACAGATGTTCCTGCCCTGCCTGGCTTCGAACCTTGATCCTCAGATCTCAGCCTCCTGAGTAGCTAGGATGACAGGCATGAGCCACTGGTGCCCAGCGGTGCCTCTGTCTCTGTACCCTTTGTGAGCCAGGCTGTTTCTCCCTCTCCCATCTTCCATTCTGGGAAGACCCATGAGCACTGATGGCACTGACTCCCCTCTGGGAAAGAGGTGTCATGGTCTGTTAGGAAGTCACCACCTCCCACTGAGTGATGGGTTTAAGGCCAAGGATTGTGGTTTCCTCCCAATGACATCTTCCATACCAGGTGCATATTATTATACACAATAGCAGGCATTCACTGAGTGGATGCCACACACTCAGCACCTGTTGCTCATTGTAAGGGGCTGTAGCTGCTTGGCCTTCCGAGTTCAACGATGGTGCTCATGCAGGCTGTAACCCAACAGCAGAGGATGGAAGAATCTTGGCTTTGCTGGAAATATCAAGAAAGAAGAATGGCTGGAGTCGGTTGCTCATACCCGTAACCTTTTATGTAGTTACTCAGGAGGCTGAGATCAGAGGGTGGTTGGAAGTCAGAAGAAGGTCTAAGAGTTTCTTATCTCTTACTAACTACACAAAAGCTGGACTGGGGGCTTGGTTCAAGTGGTTGAATGCCAGCTGTGAGTTAAAAAAAATACTGAGCAAGAGTGCAAGGCCCTATCATCAAAAACACCAATAACAACAGATGCTGGTGTGGCTGTTGGGGGAAAGCCCCTCTAACACACATTGGTGGGAATGTAAGTGTGTGTGACCACTGTGGAAAGCAGTGTGGAGATTCCTCAACATCACTAAACAGAATTTACCCTAGATCCAGCGGCTCCACTCTTGAGCCTTTACCTGAAAGATTACAAATCAGGGTACAAGAAAGTCACTTGTACAACCATGTTCATTGCTACCCTAATTCACCATAGCCAAGTTATGGAAGCAACCCAGGTGCCCCTCAATGAACAATGGATGCAGAATATGTGGCATATATTCACAGTAGAATTTTACTCATCCCGTAGGAAGAACAACATTACATCATTGGCAAAGAAAAGGAGGGACCTCGAATCATAAAAGGGGTGACATCGATCAAGATGCATTGTGCTTACAGATGGATTTATTGAATGGTAACCCCTTTGTACAACTATTTAATGATCATAAAGATGTAATTTAAAAGAGAAAGTTCAAAATAAGAAATACTGTTGAAATATATATGTGTGTATACACACACACACACACACACACACACACACACACACACACATATATATATATATATATTTCTTTTTTTCCTAAAAAGGAGTGAAAGGCTATGAGTTCCAGACCAGGTACCAGCATAAAAGAAGAACACACACACACACACACACACACACACACACACACACACACACACACACACAGAAGACTGGATCAGGACAAAATAGATTGAAGTGGAAATAGGCAAGGGAAGCAAAGTAGCCAAACTAGATTGGGACAGGATGTGTTCCAAAACATCAGAGTCAACTTCCCATACAAAGTGAGGGCATTGTTTCTTGAAAAAAACAAAAACACAAACACAAAAAACATCCATTACCTCTGTCTCTGCATATGGAACTGCAGAACTGCAGGCCCAGATATGGTGTTGGGCATGTTCTAGTCTTAATAGAAACATTTTTGGAAATCCTTGACCTTCTGCTAAACATTTAGGAATAAAAATCGTGGGAGATGACAATATAGTTTCCCAAGCCCATGTGACCACCCAGAAGTTCAAACTTTCAACACCCATAGGCCACATTAATTAGTTCTCTAGTTCTCTTCTATTTTTATCCCTAGTCCTGCCTTCTTATCTCAATGTATAGTTTCCTTGGTGCAGAGACGTGATTAAGTGTGGATTTGTTAACAAGCCACTTTAATAGCATCTACTGGCTTTGAATGCCGGGCAACTCATTTTCGACTGTAGATATCTTTGTTGTTTTTATGAGAACTACTGGCTCTTCACGACACCCTACTCTGTGCAGAATGGGAGGCCCACCCGACCCCTCCCAGGGCCTGGGACTCCTAAATAATGCATGTACAGTCATGTCTCATATTTTATTTCCTGCACACAGTAAAGAATTATGAGTTTATTCATGTCATTCAGGTTGATCTAGTGAAATCTGATTCTGGCAAGTGAGCTGCAATTTTTAGGAAAAACTTTCCTTCCCATGAGACTGAAGACTAGAATTGCCATGGACTGCCCCTCAGAGAATAATCTAGAATATCTGAGGATAATGCTAGATAAAGAAACACAAACCCAAGGAAGAGAGAGGCTTGACTTTAGACACCAGCGCATCCCACGACCAGACTCAAATGTGTTTTCTCATTCAAAATTAAACTTAACTCAAGTCTGTCATCCTAGCTACTCTGGCAGCTGAGTTAAGAGGATTGTGTTCAAAGCCAGCCTGGGCAGGAAAGTCTGTGGGACTCTTATCTCCAATAAACTACTCAGAAAAAGCCAGAGTAGTGCTGTGGCTCAAGGGGTAGAGCACTAGCCTTGAGCACAAAGAGGCTCAGGGACAGTCCCTAGTCCCTGAGTTGAAGCTCCAGGACTGACAAAAGAAAAAAAGAAGAAGGAAGGAAGGAAGGAAGGAAGGAAGGAAGGAAGGAGGAGCCACCAAAATTAAATCTATTGGCCAAACAGTGGTGGTGACTCATACCTGTGATCCTAGCTACTCAGGAGGCTGAGATCTGAGGATTGTGGTACAAAGCCAGCCTGGGCAGAAAAGTCTGTGAGACTTATCTCTAACTACAACAAAGCCAGAAATGGAGCTGTGGCTCAAGTGGTAGAGCACCAGCCTTGAATGAAAAAGCCAGGTGATAGTGACCTGAAGTTCCAGCACCAGCATGTGCAAAAGTGCACGTGGGTACCCACATGTGCATACACATATACACACCAAACACACAAACAAAACCAAAGGAAGCCTATTGCAGCTGATTTGCAGGTGGTTCTAAGGAAAGTGACCCCTGTGCAGTTAGTTTTGAACTTTTGCTGCTGGGAGAATGTGGCACACTTGCTTTGTTGTTGTGAAAAGTCAAAGAGGGATTCCTAGCATCAGATGTATGTCCCAGCGATCTGGCCAGCGCACCTGGGTGCAGAGCTGCTTTGGGTGTCAGCCCAAACCACGTCTCCTCCATCCTTCTTTTTCAGAACTCTCAGCACCCCTATGCCTCCCAATGCTGCCATTTCATTTTTTTTTCTCCACTGCCTAGCCTCTGGCTACAGCCTGGTGCAGTGCAGCTGGCCCCTGCTTGGAGCACTCTGGGGGGAAATATCTGGACAGAAGTCACTTTTCTCCATGGTCCCATCCTCCCAGGACCACACGGTTATGAAGCTCTTCACCAAATGAAATTTCCTAGGCTGCAGTAGGAACGCTGTGGCTTTCTGTGTCCTTAAGATGAGTCTCTGGCTTTGCAAAAAATGTTAGTTCCAACTGAGCTGAGTGTACCTGATCAACTTCCCTCCCAGGGAAATCAACCACTGCCAGGCTGTCTGTCACAGAGGCCACTCTGCCTCAACTTGACCTTGCTTGAAGACAAGCACATCACTCTTCCATGGCAGGTTAGGGGTACTGGGGGTCAGAGCCCTCTCATGAAGCCCAGGCTCATCTTAGTGTGACTTCCATTGAATGCCTTGCTTCTTTCTCTTGGTCCTGGTGTAATTCAACAGCCATGTACTCTTTTCCTTTTTTTCATTTCTTTATTGTCCAAGTAAAGTACAGAGGGGTTACAGCTTCATATGGAAGGCAGTGAGTACATTTCGTATCCAACTTGTTACCTCCTCCCTCATTTTCCCCCCACCTTCCCATTTCCCTACCCCCCATGAGTTGTACTGTTGGTTTACACCATATAGTTTTGTAAGTATTGCTGATGCATTGGTTTGTCTTTTTATTTTTGGTCTCTTGACTTTGGTATTCTCTTTCCCTTCCCTAGTTTTACTACACATATATACAATATCCAGGGTAATAAAAATCAGTTACAGTGATATCAGGGGTAAAACCACGGCAAAGAAATACAAAAGAAAAAGGACATAATTTCACATGGTATGTTGAAAATAGCAACAACAATGATAAACCACTTGTTTCCATAACATGGAGTTCATTTTGCTTAGCATCATTTTATTTCATATGTACCTAGCTATTGAGCTATTGTGATCTTCTGCTAGGACTATCCTAGACATGTCATGTGCTCTTTTTCTTTCTCCTTCTCTTCTTCTCCTTCTTCCCGCCATTTGCTGATGCTGTCTTAAAGATGCCTCGTATTAACAGGACAAACATTTGGGCTCCTTGGCACAAGTTGAAACTTTCTTTTTTTTTTTTTTTTTTTGGCTAGTCCTGGGCCTTGGACTCAGGGCCTGAGCACTGTCCCTGGCTTCCTTTTGCTCAAGGCTAGCACTCTGCCACTTGAGCCACAGCGCCACTTCTGGCCATTTTCTGTATATGTGGTGCTGGGGAATCGAACCCAGGGCCTCATGTATACGAGGCAAGCTCTCTTGCCACTAGGCCATATCCCCAGCCCCTGAAACTTTCTTAATAAAGGCCCAGAAACGCAACAAATCAAAGAAAGGTTGGACAAATGGGATGGCATGAAACTGCAGAGCTTCTGCATGGCAAAGGACATAGCTTGCAAGATAACTAGAAAGCTCACAGATTAGAAGAAGATCTTCACTGGCCATAGGTAGAATTCAAAAGATTAAGCTCTCCCAAAACAAATTCTCAAAGAAACAACTGCCCCCTTAATAAATGGGCAAAGACTCAAAGAGTGACTTCTCTGAAGAGGAAATGAGAATGGCCAAGAGGCACATGAAGTGCTCAATATCCCTGGCCATAATAGAAATGCAAAGCAAAACAACTTTGAGATTCCTCCTCACCCCAGTCCATTATCAAGAAAACTAACAACAACAGATGCTGGCAAGGATATGGCCAAAGGGAACCTACTACACTGTTGGTGGGAGTGTAAACCTGTTCAACCACTCTGGAAAGCAGAATGGAGGTTCCTCAAAAGGTTAAACATAGAGCTCCCCTATGACCCAGCAACCCCACTTTTGGGCATTTACCCAAAGGATTTCAAGCAAGACCACCTAAAGTTACCAGCACAACTATGTTCATCACAGCACAATTTATTCTCACTAAATAATGGACCCAACCCAGATACCCCTCAATATATGAATGGGTCAAGAAAATGTAGTATATATACACAATGGAATTCTATGCCTCAATCAGAAAGAATGACCTTGCCCCATTTGTAAAGAAATATAAAGACTTGGAAAAAACTCATGCTAAGTAAGTGAGCCAGACCCAAAGAAATATAGATTCTATGGTTTTCCTCATTGGTACTAATTAATACATGTCTAGGATAGTCCTAGCAGAAGATCACAATAGCTAGTAAATATGAACACATAGGATGATGCTAAGTGAAATGAACTCCAAGTTATGGAAACAAGTGGTTTATCATTGTTATTTTCAATGTACCATGTGAAATTATGTCATTTTTCTTTTGTCTTTCTTCCCATGGTTTTACTCCTGATGTCACTGTATCTGATTTTAGTACCCTGGGTATTATATATACATTTATTGGAACTAGAGAAGGGAAGGGGAACATCAAAATGGAGAGACAAAGGGTAAAAGGCAAACCAATGCAACAGCAATACTTACAAGACAATATGCTGTAAACCAAGTGTACAACCTGGGGGGGGGGAAGGGAGTTGGGGAGGGGGGAAGGTGGGAGAAAATGAGGGAAGAGGTAACAAGTTTGATAAGAAATGTACTCACTGCCTTACATATGAAACTGTAACCCCTCTGTACATCACTTTGACAATAAATAAAATTTTTAAAAAGATATCTCGTAGTATCTCATTTAAACTCTTGTGTCAGCAAAAGTTGTGTGATTGACTTTGTCACCATTCAGGAGTGGAAACCGAAGCTCAGAGAGGTCACGTGACCTCTTGCCCCCTGGGATGTGTCCTAGATTGTACAGCTGGCAGAAGAAAATCCAGCCTCTGCCCACATGCTGTGTTCATCCAAACGAGTTGAGGCTTAAGGAAATCTGATGACATATGATCAGAGACCCTGGAATGGCCTAATGGAAACACAGTATTGCCTCTAATCTCTTCAGTGAGTAGTTCAGGAAATTATTCACAAATGTAACCCAGTCTATCTTGATCTTATTTACACCACTGCTGGTCCCTTGGGAGCTCTAGTGACAGTCAAGAAAGTCTGTCTGTCTGTCTGTATGTATGTATTTTGTTGATCCTGCCTGGGGCTTAAACTCAGGACTTGAGAATTGCCCCCTGAGCTTTAGTGCTCAAGGCTAGTGCTCTACTACTTGAGCCACAGCACCATCTCTGTCTTTTGGTGGCTAATTGGAAATAAGAGTCTCATGGACCTTTCCTGCCCAGTCTGGCTTTGATCTGTGATGCTCAGATCTCAGCCTGCCAAGTAGCTAGGATGACAGGCAGGAGGCATAAATGCCCAGCAAGAGTCTGCTTACATGTAATACTCGGTGGATGTTGACTCTTCGGAAACACAGCACCATGGCTTTTCTGCAGGCATGTCAGCCTCCCGTGAGCCTGGCAGTTAGTCATCTGCACTTTCCACAGCCATCTTCAGCCGTTTGGGTCATGCCTGTGCTTCCCCTGGAGGCTGAACACACAGTCCATCACCGGGACTCCCTCACAGTCTTCCCGGTGAGCTCAGCCAAGGAGAAACCCATGCAGGAAATCCACGAGGGGGAGGAGGAAGAACCTGAGCTATTTCCTCCTGCTTCACTTGTCCTCATATTTGTCAAGCATTTCTAGGCATCTTCGGAGCAGCCCTCCTTCCTCCAAGCCTTATCTTCACTAAGATCCAAACGATACATTCTCCCCCCTCTTCCTGTCTTTAGGCTGCAGGTGAAGTCTCTCTCTCCTTCTTTCTTTTTTTTTTTTTCTTTTTTCAAGTCCCCAGGTGCCTCATTATTTCTTGCTGGTCCCCTTAACCCTGCCCACACTTTTCATAGATAATCCTATTCTTAAAGGTTTGAGCCATCTGAGCAGAATTCTATTTTCTAGCAGGACTCTGACGAGCCACACACAGAGTTTGTGTCAGAAGAAAATGTCTGTGTTCCCAGAGCAATTGCCAATCTATTTGCCTATGTGTTGACACTGAGCTGGGAAAAAAGGGAGAGAAAGGGGTTTCCAAGAGCTCTGGACTTGCTTTACATATATTTAGCCCTAAAGCATCATCAGAAGAAAAGAGAGGATCATGGGTAGGACAGCACCTGTAACAAAGTTGAACCCGCCACCTACCAATCACCATAGATTGGTCAGAACAGAAACTCAGACTGATTAGGCAAGGCTATAGGGAAGATGGGTAGGCAAAATTCTTTTCCTACTTTATGTCACTTTTCCCTCTGAAAAGTCCTCGAACCAGAAAAAAAAAAGTGACAGAAAAAACCCATTGAGGCTGGGCACTAGTGGCTCATGCCCGTATTCCTAGCTACTCAGGAGGCTGAGATCTGAGGATCACAGTTCAAAGCCAGCCAAGAGAGTAAAGTCTTGTGAGATTCTACCTCCAATTAACCACCAGAAAACCAGAAGTGGCACTGTGGTTCAAGTGGTAGAGTGCTATCCTTGAGCAAACGAGCCGAGGGATAGTGCCCAGGTCCACAGTTCAAGCCCTATGATTGACAAAAAATCCTATTGAGCCCATTAATGGGCTGATTGATTAGTGTAGCTTAATATCATCTACTGCTCTTCATTTAAAATGGATTCTGGGTGTCTTATGGCTTTCCATCCATATGCCCCTAAAACATTTGTTGGAAGGTTCAAGCCAGGTAACACTGCACATATTGCTTTCTTCTGTCTCACTTTGGCTTTTTGTACTCGTTTCCAAACATCTCACCAATGATTCTAAGCATGTTTAAAGAGTCTACAAAGGGGCTGGGGATATGGCCTAGTGGCAAGAGTGCCTGCCTCGGATACACGAGGCCCTAGGTTCGATTCCCCAGCACCACATATACAGAAAACGGCCAGAAGCGGCGCTGTGGCTCAAGTGGCAGAGTGCTAGCCTTGAGCGGGAAGAAGCCAGGGACAGTGCTTAGGCCCTGAGTCCAAGGCCCAGGACTGGCCAAAAAAAAAAAAAAAAAAAAAAAAAAGATTTAAAGAGTCTACAAAATCTCCAGGTCTTACGAAAAAGAAAAACCCACAATTCCACATGCGAGTAACAAGGAATCTATATTTTCTAATATTATAATTCTGTGCGTGTATGTTTCCCATGTCAATTTACATATAAAGTGAAAGAGCCGCCTCTCTTTTTCATCACTGTAATGAACTGAGTGGTGCTACTGTTGGTGCTGGTTTTTGTTGCCTCGGCTGAGGACAAGGGCTTGCCTGGTGGCCTTGGCTGGCTGTGCACGTGTGTCCTTGCTGCCTTGGCCTCCCAAGGGACGTGATGACAAGCATACCCGTCATTCCTGGCTCCCAAGCAGGCGGCTTGACAACAAGCTGTATTTAAGCTCAGCGTTCTGAGCATGGGCTCGGCCCTGGACCCCATGAGCAATGGGAACGTAATGGAAGACGATGCGAGGGAGGCAGCACCCACCAAGAAAACCCAGCAAGTCAGAGAGACACAGGCCCACGGTCCCCTGACTGACCTAAGGGCCACCATTAGGCTCCACCAGTAAAAGGCCCCTTCTCTCATGTGGGCGGGGCCAGCCCAGACCATAACTACACTGTGCAGGCACCTTTCTGCCTCCCATTGACTTTTCCAGACTGTCCCTATTCCTTTGCCTTCCTTAAATATTTTAAATTATTACTAGTTGTACAAAAGAGTTTCGATTCAACGTGTCAGTGTATGCGTACAATGCATCTTGATCAATGTAACCCCTTTCACCATTCTCCCCTATGTTCCTATGCCTTAGATCAAGATTCCTTTAGTCTTTTTTTTCTTCCAATTTTTTTCTTCTATTTTCCTCCCTCCCTCCCTCCCTCCTTCCCTCCTTTCTTTCCTCCTTCTTCCTTTCCTCCCTCCATCCCTCCCTTCCTCCTTCCCTCTTTGTCTCCTTCCCTCTCCCCTCCTTTCTTCTTTCCTTTCTCCCTTTCTTTTTTTGGCTTGAACTCAGGGCCTCACACTCTTGCATAGATTTTTCAACTCAAGGCTGGCACTCTACCACTTGAGCCACATCTCCAGGTTTTTTTTTCTTAGTTAATTGGAGATAAGAATCTCATAGACCTTTCTGCCCAGGCTGGCTTTGAACCTGGATCCTCAGATTTCAGCCTCTTGAGTAGCTAGGATTACAGGTCTGAGCCACCCATACCTGGCTTGTCTAGATTCTTTAGGTCAAACTGGATTTTTGGCTGGCAACACGTTAAGTACCCTTTACTGATTACTAAATGAAGTCTGCACAATATCCTTACAATGGAACTAATACACAGAGACACACAAATCCACAGAGACACACAGAGACACACAGACACACAGACACAGACACGCACATACACACACACACACACACACAATTTTACAGGTGATCAGATCAGTGCTCAGAGGACTAAACTGCAAGTTTCCAAAGCTACAGAGCCGGGACTGGATGCAGGAAGCTGGGACGCTGCTCTAGAGTGGATACATTCAAGCACAGGGCCATTCTGCTTTTCATGAAAACAGAATTTGGTACCCATCTCTCTCTGTCTCCCTCCCGCTCCTGTCTCAATCCAGGCCAAATTCACACTTTAGGGGAGCCATATTCCACAGTCTTCTCATTCTAGCCAGCCACAGGGTGCTCAACCTTGAAATCCCTTTCTGTGAATTCTGAGCTTATTTTGCTCTGATTTCCAAGGCCAGCACTTGGCATCCCACGCGTAACCTGAGTCCCTGCCATCACTGCTTTGATTCTCCCAGTCAGATCATGAATTTTGAACAATAACTTGTATTTTGGCCAAATTCTCCCTACCCCCAGGGATAAGAGCCCACACCAGAGAAAATCTGCTTCGAAGCCAAGCTTTTCCCTTCTCTCTTGTCACATCTTTGGAGGCGACTGCTCTGACCCAAGCAAGTGATGCCACAAACAGAGAGAGAGAGAGAGAGAGAGAGAGAGAGAGAGAGAGAGAGAGAGAGAGAGAGAGAGTCCAACAACCAGCCACACCTGAGGAAATGTTTCATTCATTGTGTGTGTTGCTATGGTGACCTCTGATTATTTTTGAACGGGGGAGAATTAATCCTACTGAATTTTCTGTCCTGATAACTTAAGAAATTAATTTCCCACGTTATAAAATTCAAACGCACAGTCTGGCGAACCACGGCTTCGCGAGCTAACCCGGTTCCTCTCATTCTATCTGGACTCAGATTTTGTTTTCCTGATGGCAAAGAGGCAGCGCCGGGCAGGAAGTGTAGTGCAGACCGTCCAGGCCCTTCCTGCTTGGAACAACGGCTCCGGATTGGCACAAAGGAGCCGTTGATATCCTTGCAGGTTTGTTAGAAATTTCCTGAAAGGTCAAAGCATGCTGAGAGAACGTTGTGATTTATTTTTTCTTGTTTATAAATTTTCACAACCTGTCTAGTTTAGCCCAGAGGGATTGTCAGTCCTTTGGTTCTTTTCCATTCAAGGTACTGCCTTCTTTGGACTCTGAATCAATAGCCTTTGGAAGAGCGGATCCAAGAGTTATGCTCTCCTAACTGGACTCCACAATCCTGTGACTCAGGAAACACTTTTTCTTTTTCTTTTTAATGTGTGTTGTGTTAATTTCCCTAATGGACAAGTTTGGCCTGATGTGTCTGTAATGCCCCAGGCAATTCTTCTGCCCCTAAATCAGGTTATTTCTACATTTTTCACATACCCTCAAGCATTTGACTCTGCAAACTTGTCTTTCTTTTCTTTTCTTTGTTACTAGCCCTCTGCCCGCCTTCTTTTCTTCCTGTACTGGGGCTTGAACTCAGTGTCTTGGAGTCCCTTGGCTTTTTTACTCAAAGCTGGCACTCTACCACTTGAGCCACAGCTGCAGTTTGGGCTTTTAGTTAATTAGAGATCCTCAGATCTCAGTCTCCTGAGTAGCTAGGATTATAGGTATGAGCCATCAGAAAGTCTGTGAGATTCTTTTTTTTTTTTTTTTTTTTGGCCAGTCCTGGGCCTTGGACTCAGGGCCTGAGCACTGTCCCTGGCTTCTTCCCGCTCAAGGCTAGCACTCTGCCACTTGAGCCACAGTGCCGCTTCTGG
The DNA here is from genome assembly GCF_023159225.1 of Perognathus longimembris pacificus. Lineage (NCBI taxonomy): Eukaryota > Metazoa > Chordata > Mammalia > Rodentia > Heteromyidae > Perognathus > Perognathus longimembris. Next base: position 5,079,513 of record NC_063183.1, on the reverse strand, counting down.
CCGTTTTCTGTATATGTGGTGCTGGGGAATCGAACCTAGGGCCTCGTGTATCCGAGGCAGGCACTCTTGCCACTAGGCTATATCCCCAGCCCCTGTGAGATTCTTTATTTCCAGTTTAACACCAAAAAGCCTGGAGTGGCACTGTGGCTCAAACTGGTAGAGTGCTAGCCTTGAGCAAAAGAGCCCAAGGACAGCACCCAGGCACTGAGTTTAAGCCCGATGACCACAACCACCAACAACAAAAAGGTAAAACAAGGGAAGGATGCAATTTAAATCCACAATGAAATAACTGGAATATTGGCAGAAAACGTTCTAGGAGAATGAGCTTAAGGCAGATCTGTTGGTTTGGTTACCACAGCACCAATAACGGACACAGGGATGGGAAAATTTGGCATGCAGATCTCAGTCTGCCAGGTACAGGGATGGGTTTAATCAGGCTTCATGAACATCCATATTGGAATTTCTGGTGGACCCTTGATTCTCACAGAATTATATAATGTCTGGTCTATGTGCCTATGTAGGTGAACAAAGATGGTGTCAAGGTCACGTGGTATCTTCAGATGTGTTGCTGTGTCCTCAAGCTGCCCTTTTGCCAAGGGGCTCTTAGCTAGATTCTATGCTGTAGGCAGAGAAGGCAGAGGAACAGGAAGAGGAGGAAGAAGAGAGGAAGGGGAAGGAGGCTGTTTGTGTTTAGAGGTGTCAGATAGGCCCCAAGTTGACAGAGTTAGCCAAACAAGACTTGCACTGGCCCCCACTGAAAGCAGGGGATGGGGATCAATTCGACACCGCAGTTTGAGCCGCACTTGCCAGTGATTTTTTTTCCCCAGGTGCTAGTAGGTAGAGCAAAGGATGTGTCTGTCTGAGAGATTCTGGAAAAGCTTTGCCGAAGGGGTGACATTTGAATTGGCTCTGAAAGAAGAGAAACAATTCATCAGCTAGTCAGGAAAGACATCTTTGGTAAAGGAAGGATTTGTGTAAAACAGCCCGGCTCCACAGAAGAACATGACACATGCAAAGGGACCATTTTATCTGGAAGTGACAGAAAATCCAGTTCAGACTAGATTAGACCACAACGAAGCAGATATCAGCGACCAAAAGGGATTTTAAAAAAAATTTGGGCTGGGAATATGGCCTAGTGGCCAGAGTGCTTGCTTCCTATACATGAAGCCCTGGGTTCGATTCCTCAGCACCACATATATAGAAAAGGCCAGAAGAAGCGCTGTGGCTCAAGTTAGCAGAGTGCTAGCCTTGAGCAAAAAGAAGCCAGGGATAGTGCTCAGGCCCTGAGTTCAGCCCCCGACTGACAATAAAATAAAATAAAATAAAAAATTTAAGTGATGGGCAAACTCAGGAATATATTAGATTTGGGAATGACTGAAGGTAGGTGGGGTATTCGATGATGCCAACAGTCTCTCTTTTGCTCATTCGCTTACTTACTTGCTTGCTCCATCTGTGTTTCTATGTGTATATACATATATCTGTCTATTTTTCCATGTGTCTCTCTTATTTTCTCTGCCTCTGTCTGTGTCTTCATCTGTGTGTATCTGCCTGTCTCTATGGATGTAAATCTGTGTGTGTGTGTGTGTGTGTTTCTGTATGTTAGGATACCCCCAAATAATAACAAAAGACACCCTCTAGCAGCCATCAAATTGAAAGAAAGGACATTTTTTAACCAACTGCTGTAGATCTCAGTTTGCCGGAAGCTTCTCTCTGGCTTGCTTGTTCAATGTAGCTATCCCTAAATGAATCACAAGGTGGTGACTTGTGTGAACATGAGCCACAGAGCAACCATTCACATGGAGCTCACTTCCTCCTAGCGACAGGAAGCCATGGTGCGAGCCCTTAGCTCCTCCACCAAGGCTTCTTTACTCACGCTCTTTATTTATGTTGTTTATTTTTGTGCCAGTGCTGGGGCTTGAACTCTGGGCCTGGATGCTCTCCCTGGGCTTTTATTGCTAAGACTAGTTCTACCATTTAAGCCACATGTGCACCACTTGTGGGTTTTTCTTTGTTTGTTTTGGCTTGGTTTCTTTTAGAAGTTCATTGAAAGTAAGAGTCTCATGGACTTACCTGCTCTGGTGGCTTCAAACTGTAATTGGTAGCTCTTAGCTGGGATCTCTTGAGTAGCTGGGATTGCAGGTGTGAGTCACTAGTGCCTGGCTAGAAATACTTCAATTATTTTTTTCATTTATTTTTATCTTTAGGCACATGGTAAGGCCCACTGGCTGTGAATACGATAAATCGAGGTCCCTCATTCCCAGCCCTCTGAGGTCATGCCCATGGTTGCAAGACAAAGGAAGCTACCGGCTGTCCTGCAAGCCAGAGAAGCCCATAGTGTGGCAGATCGCCACACTGAGAGTATTTATAGCAAGCAGAGTCCAGCATGGCTTTGGGACCGTGCACACGAGAGCACGCTCCAGAGTAAGCCATATGGGGCAGGCTCCTGGGGCTCTGTTCTCTCCTCTCGCTCACACACTTCTGGTCCACATGGCTTCTTCCACTCCCACCTGCTTTCTTCCAGGATCTCCTCCTGGTCCCGTGCTCGAGGCTTTCCACTTACTTCTTCCACTGAGATGCCCACTCAGCGCCTGGAACCGAGGTACTGAAGCCCTGGCTCTGCTTCTCTCCTCCATGCTCTTCCCGCCATTTCCTGGGCCCTCAGAATCATCACTGGCCAGCCGGTTCACATGGCCACAGCGCCTCCTCCAGGCAGCCCCCACCAGGTCCGTTTTCTGAAGCCTTCATCCAGACTGGGGGCCACATGGCGCAGACTTCACGGGATTCTCTTTCCAGGACACAGAACCATGGACACCTTGAGTTTTATTTGATTTTTTTTCCTCATCTTTCCATTGTTATGGCCAAGAGGGCTGGCCTGTGGCAGAACTCAGACATTCTTTGTCCGCAGAAATAAAAAAGAAAAATCGTCCAACAGACTATTTTCCCTTTAGGAAAATAATTCCTGAATGCTCTATGGTTATTTCTATTTACAGTGTATAAAATCCATGGGGATTCATGTCGAATGCTTTGGGACTGTCTAAGAGGCATGTCCCTCGTCTCAGCGTGGGCCCAGTCCCTGCTAAGCAGTCTGGATTTTCAAAGCGGACTCTGGGACTCCTTGGGGCCCTTTGCTGGGTTTCCAGTTGTCTTTCCTTTCCCTGTAGTGCATTATTTCCTCTGATCCAAGGACTGACTGATCTCACAACAGAACATGTATATGTGTTCATCATCAATCTAATTTCAGTGCTCTGCTCCGACTCAGATATCTATATCTACCTATATGATATAGATATATCTCTATCTACATCTATATACCTATACAGAAAGATATATCTGTATATAGGATATATCCTATATATAGGATATAGATAGATATCTGCTCTTACTCAGATCTATCTACCTACCTACCTATTTATCTATCTTTTTTTTTTTTTTTGTCATTCTTGGGACTTAAGTTGAGTTGGGGCTATTTCTGAGCTTTTTTGCCCAAGCCTGGCACTTTCCCACTTGAGCCACAGTACCACTTCCAGCTTGTTGGTGATTCATTAGAGATAAGAATCTCACAGACTTTCCTGTCCCTGATGGCTTCAAACCCTGATTCTCAGATCTCGGCCTCCTGTTTAGGATTGTAGGTGTGATCCACCTGCATTGAGCTGTCCTTTGCTCTCTTGCTCAAGGCTGTCACTCTTCCACGTGAGCCAAAAATCCCCTTCCTCTTATAATTTTTTTAAGAATGTGAATTTTACTCTGTATTTGATGATAAGTGGATTCATTTGATAATAGGATAGAGTTTTCTCTTACAATTATGACAGAATTTCTCTTGGCCGCTCCGAGAGTCACCCAGGGTCTCCCACCTGTGAAGCATCTAATCCAGTTAGACTAGAATTCCTATTTAAGAGCAAACCACAGCACATAAAACCAGAATATGCCCAGATGACCCTGAGTGAGGTACAGCAGGAGTGGAGTACAGCTAGCTGACAACAGGGTGCCCAGACATTTGTTAGAACTGACCGTGAAGGTATTAACTCTGTTTGTGGCTTCATTCTCACCCCTCTGCCTGATATACAGCTCATTGCCTCTGTATGTACCCCCCCACCTTACACATTTCTGGACATTGGAAATTTTTATATATGTCAACTTGTTCTCTGCCTTCAGAGTTGTTTCCTTAATTAGCACGATGTTCTCTGTTCTGAGATGCTTTTTTTCCCCCTATTTGGAAAACTCCTTTTTTCCTTGTCATTTTAATTTTGAAATCTATTCTGCCCCACTGTGACAGATTTAATTATTCCTTCTTACGCACTGCCTCTGATCCTTTAACATCTCTGTATTGTAAGTCGGTGTGACTATATTTACATGGAAACAGCGTTTCTTCCACAAAGTCTGCGCCTTAAAGGGAATAGACCAGTCTCATGAGCTGCAGGGTGGAAGAGATAAAAGGGCTGCACACAGCCAGGGTTGGGTTCTTCATCTACTTCTAGGATTGTGGGCAAATCATTGATCCTGTTATGATTTTGTCTCCTTCCTTCTTAAATATAAACAAGCAAACATGCCAATGAGGGCTGCTGTAAAGATTAAGAGAGAAGCAGTGCTTTGGGTTATTAAGCCTGTGACCTTAGCGACTCAGGAGGCTGAGGTCTTCGGATCAGGGTTTAAAGTCAGCTCAAACAGAAAAGTCTATGATCTCTGAGGAATCTTCAAAAAGCCAGAAGTGGAGTTGTGACTAAAGTGGTAGAGCACCAGCCTTGAGTGGAAAAGCTAAGGGACAGTGCCCAGGCCCTGATTTCATGCCCCTGTACTGGTATAAAAAAAAAGAAAAGAAAGAAAAACAGGAGAAGAAGGGAGAAAATGAAGTAAGGAAGTGGCGAGGGCAGATGTTTGAGATAGAACGAATGTTACCACTATCAAGACCACTCTGCATCTTCGATGTCCAGCCCCCCATTTCAGAGTGTAGCAGGAATCAGGACAACTTCATCACTCCAAGGAGGGGTGGGATCCGTGGATCTTGGGTAGCAGGGGTCACTGGGAAGTGAAGCAGAAATTACGAGTGGTAGCTGTAGAAAATCCAAGAATCTCACCTTCTGGGAACCTAGACTGAAGGCAGGCATGGGTGTGTGCAAAGTTGCTCATTGTAGAATTGCTCATTGTTGCTCATTGTAAGCACACATGAGAAGCCTGAGAAGCCCCACGTCGAGCCCACAGAGTCAGCTACAGTGCATCTGTCTGTATCAATGGCGATGTATGTGACATGAGGTAAGGTAGAAATGATGTTTGGAGCTGGGCACCAGTGGCTTACGCCCGTCATCCTAGGTACTCAGGAAGATGAGATCTGTAGGACTGCAGTTCAAAGGGAACTCAGGCAGCAAAGCCTATGAGGTGTTATCTGCAATTCACCAGAAAAGGCTGGGCTGGAGGCATGGCTCAAGTGGCAGAGCACCAGCTGTTAAGAAAATGGCCATAAAAAAGTTAAGAGGGAGTTTGAAGTCCTGAGTTCAAGCCCCAGTAATGTCAATCAACCAGCATATAAATAAATGCCTACTGGAAAAGATGTATGCTTAAATATTAAACATAAGAAAACATATAGAAATGGTTATCTTGGGATCCTTATTTGCATTTCACCAGCAGGTAAAATATATTGAAAGTAAAAGAAAGTAAAGAAGATGTACTTACATTTTATGACTCTCTTGTCTTTCCTTTTTTATTTAAAAACAGAATCTTTTTTCTCTTGTACTGGGACTTGAAGTCAGGGTTTCAAGCTCTTGATTTCTTTTTCAAGGCAGATGTTTGACCACTTGAGCAAAAGCTTCACTTTCAGCTTTTTGGTGTTTCATTGGAGATAAGAGTCTCATAGACTTTCCTGTCTGGGCTGGCTTTGAACTGTGATTCTCAGATCTCAGTCTCCTGAGTAACTAGGATTGGAGGTGTGAGTCATGGGTGCCTGGGTGAAAGTCTGTTTTTAATGAAGTAATTCATTTGCCTGCCTAGGTACAGAAACTAGTCCATGTCATACATCTCCATGGAGCACTTACAGCAAGCATGGAAGAGCAGGGAATATATTTACAAGACTAAGCGTGTGCCCTGAGGAGCCACATCTCATGGGATGGACAGGGGCACACATGCGCACCCACACACTTGCACGCGCGCACGCACGCATGCACGCACACACACCCTGAAATGTGAAGAGGAGGCAGTGCCATCTGAAAGCAAGATGTACCAGCTGTAGGATGGGGAGACCTGGGGCTCAGTTACAGATGGTAAAACTCAAGTCCAATCTCACCATTGTGAACCCCACAATGTCTCCCACACTCTTAGCATACAGACATACAAATATATGTAAATATATATACATATACACAAATGTATAGGTATGCTAATTATATATAGCACACATACATATTACATAGTACAGGAATACACATGTCTATAGTACATATACACACATGTATGTATATTGTATATATCTATACACATATGTGCATATGGGTATATGTACATATATATCATGCACATTTATATACCCATATACATACACACATTATATATGTATACATAATTGTTTTGGCTTCCCTCCTCATTTTATTTTTTAAATGTATTAAAAATTATTTTCAACTAATTTGTTTCATCATCATCATCATCTGTAGAAAGGGGTTACAATTCCATAAGTCAAGTTATGAGTGCTGTGCTTCTTGGTCAGGCTCACCCCCCCTTCCGTTGCTCTCTCTATTTCCCCCTCCTGTCCTTCCCCCTAGTCGTGTCCTCTGGTTTTTACACAATGGACAGTGGCTATGATGACTTCATTTGCTGTCCCTGGGTCTTATTTTCAACTCTCAACATGGTTGTGAAACAAAACAACAACCAAGGTCTTCCTGCGGCCTCCAGGGAACTGTGTGACCTCAGTCTCCTCTGACCCTCATCACCTCCCACTAACACCTGCCTCCTCATGTGTTCCCCCAGCCTCTCTGCTCTCTGCTGCCCTTCCTCCTGCCAAGCATGCTGGCCCCAGGGCCTTTGCAAAGAGCTCTCTCTGTCTCTCTCTCTGTCTGTCTGAGATGCCCCTACTCCTCCCCTTACATCTCAATGGCCAACTCTTTGCCCTCAGCCCCTTGTTCACAGCTGTTTGTAGCAAATGAGAGAGGAAGTGAGCTCCAGGAAAGGTGATGTCATGGTTTCCCCCGCTTCCCTGAGACACCGTGTCCCAGCCGCTGGTCCCCAAGGGGCAGGCAGAGCCATAAGGCACCTATGGAAGGGTCTCAGTAAAGATCAGCCAGCTCCATCTGACTAGAACCTCTGCAAATCAGTCAGGACACCTCAACACCGCCCCCCCCCACCTCAACCCCCGCGCCTTACCAGGGGAATTTGATGTATTTTAGTAGGAAAGCAAACTTCATCTCTATACTTTGCAGGCTAGGTTGTCAACAGTCAGGGAAGAGGAAAAGAAAAGAAAAAGAAAAGGAAATATATCTCAGCTATTTTTGTATCCAAGAAAGCCTATAGATTTTTTTGAAATAAATAAACCCAGAAAAACAAAAGCAACCGGTTTAACAAATTAGATTTTGTTCTTGTCAAAGGAAATGTTTTTTTGTTTCTTTCTTTCTTTCTTTTTCTTTTTCTTTCTTTTTTTTTTTTTTTTTTTTTTTTTTTTAGCCAACCCTAAACTACCCTCCCTGTGCTGTGAAAGTCTCTGAATGTGAAATTCTTGGAGCTTGAAAAGGTCTCTCACGCTAGAGAAAATGCTTCCAATAATACAGAGAAACAAGATTCATTAAAAGCTATCTTTAGCATTATCAGCGATTTTCTTATTATCCTGTGTCCTTCATAAAGTGCCTCGCAGGCCTCTACTTTGAATTACAAAAGAGGAGGCAAAAGAGAAAAAGCAAGAAAAGCCGCCTTGCTCTTTCCTGGGGAATTGCTTCCGTGCATGACAAGCCTGCAAGAGAAAGACCTGGGAATTTCAAAAGATAAATTCAAACGCAGAGCAGTGGGGCATTGTCAACAAACAAACACACAAAGAGCATGCCACAAGAGAGTACATTTCCTGAGGAAAAAAAATTTAAAAAGCGGCATCTTCTGGGTGTCAATGAAGTGACCCCTTTGCAAAGGTCTAATAACAGCAGAGAAGATTAAACACGAGGGTGGGGGCCGGGCGACCCCAAGAAGGACAGAAATCCTACCATGGAGTTAGCTGTCAACCAACAGGTGCTCAGGGAAGACGCCAGGAAAGGGCCATGTGGAAAAGGAAGCAATGAACCGGAAAACCCTCCTGCCAGTTAGGTTTGCTGTCACCAAGGCACAGGGGATGGAAATGGCATACGTCCCCTGAGCTGGGCAGGGAGAACAGGAGAGAGGCTCTGGTCTTCACAAAGCCAGAGCAGATGCCATCATCCAGCATCAGGGGTTGGTCTGCCATGGGTGGGAATGAATCACATAGTGGCTCTGGAAGAACCAAATCGATAAGCAGAGCCACCTGCAATCTTGACCTTTTAAGGGAACACGTGGCCATACTTGTTTCTCTTGGGAGCTTGCAGCCTTATTGTGGGATACGTATTAGTGAATTGCCAGGCAAGCTTTACTGGGTACCAGGTGTTGGGCTAAGCATTTCGCATGCATGACCTTGGTTTAACTGCAAGGCTGCATAGAATGCCACGGAGAGACAGAAATGCAAGCAGACAGCAAGGTGGAGGGCCAGCAAAAGTTCTTATGATTCTCACTGACAGATTCCTCGGTGAACACAAGTGTCTTGGGGCATGAATGAGAACACGAGGTCAGAGACCACCATGACTTTCCTATGATTGAGCTGAGGACAAGGGCGGGGTGGGGGTTTACAACTCTGACTGGAAGTTTTAGTTCTTTCTGAACCCAGCCTCCATTTTTGCCCCTTTTCCTTTATTTGCTTATTTATTTTTGGATAGGACTGGGATTTTAATTCTGGATCTTGTGTTTGTCAAGTAGGCTCTCTACCCTTTGAGTCACATTTGTGGCTGAGAGCCTTGAATCGATGAAGACCTCAGCCTCAATGTCATTGCTGTGTGCTCATTTGTTGGCCATCCATGGAGGGTCCCCGAGGATGCTGGAGACGCTTCTGGGGGAAATTCTGGGCCCTTCCCTCTTGCAAAGTAAGATCGGTAAGGTCCTCTCCCTGAGGGCTACATGCAGATGCCCCCACCCATTAAGTCTCCACCCAGTTACCTGGGTAACCAGCAGACCTGAAGGCAGTTACCTCCCCCTTCCCTGAAGTCACATCCTGGCCACACCTCCCCATCCCTGCCCTACATAAGGCATCTCCCCCCCCCCTTGCCTACCTCGTGCACCTTGAACTTGGGAGCAGGTCAGTAGAATAAACTTTTCTCTCCTGTCTGACGACCACGTGGCGCTCTCTTTTACCGGCTACCTACTTAAAAAAAACCTAACAATATCATCAGGGCTTAGCTCCTCCGGAGGCCCAGGAGTTAGCCCTCCCATCAAATTCAGAGTTGCCCAACACAAACGCACATCTACTGTGGAAGGTAGGTGAGCAAGGTGTTCTTCTTTTTTCCGAAGAAAGGGGAGAAGCAGGGTATTTAGGACCAATAAATTCCAAGTCTTTGTCCCAGGTAAGGGATGGAAGGCAAGACTTCCAGACATTTCCAGTCTTGATTTCTCTTCTTTGTGTGAGGAGGGCCCTAGGGTATAATATCGCACTATGGCAGTGGGCTGAGCAACCAGAAAGGCACCAAAGACCAACACACACCTGCAGACTGCTTTTAAATATGAAAAAAACCTTTTGAAATAGAGGGAGTAAAAGAACAATATGAACATGGAATCAGCCATTTACATGTTAATGCTAATCCCTGATATTATAGGTGAGTAAATTCCTTCACAGGGCATATATTCAGTGGAAGGTTGTTGGGGTCAGCTGCACCTTTAAGGGGCCACAGCTGACCTCGGCCTGTCCCTCCCCTTCCTGTCTTTAACAGGAAGAGAAGCCCCTGTTCCTGGGGCTAGCATGTGTGTTATGGCGGAGGGGTACCCCAGGGGCCCATCCTTGGGGACTGGACCTCTGCCCACAAAGGAAGTCTGACATCATTTGAGGGACAGCTCCTTGGGACCAATCAGGGGCCCCTCTCTTGTGCCTGCCTTTGAGGTATATCTGGGAGGCTCCTCATTTGAATAAACAGAAGCCCTAGAGGTTTTCTCCAGGGGCCCACGCATCCGTGTCCTTCTTGGCGGTTTTGGGGCACCCTGCGACCACACGCCGCCGAGGCTACCTGTGGCCATCGCTCACACATGAGAGCGATAAAGGACCACCCAGGAAGGGGCGGACAAGCCCCTTCCCCCCCAAGGGAGGGGAAGTAGAGAGAGTCCACAGAAGGTAAATTAACATAGGAGAGAGATACTTGCACACCCATGATTAATAGCGGCGATATTCATCATAACCAACATAAAAAACCAGCCTAGATGTCCAACAACCAATGAGTAGATAAAGAAAATGTGTTATATATACTCATACACAATGGAGTATTATTTGGTCATGAAAAGAGAAGATTGAAATTATGTCACTTGTGAAAATATTTAAGAGTGGAATTGGATATCATCATATAAAGTAAGAAAAGCCAAGTTCAGGAAGACAAAGGGTTCAAGTTTTCTCTCATATGCAGAATTGAGACCTAAAATAATAATATGACATGACTGCAACGGGGAAACTTGTTTGTGGGTTGGGTAGATCAGACAGACAGAGAGACAGACAGACAGAGACAGAGACAGAAAGAGGAGAGTGGCTGGAATAAGTATTATAGAAGCACATTGTATATATGTATGAAAATAGCAAAACAAAACCCACCAAGAAACCAATAAAAAAGGAATGAAAAGCTATGAAAAAATAATACAGATCAAATAAATCTGATAAAAGCACATTGCATGCAAGTTTAAATATCACAATGAAACATCTCTGTACAATTAATTCATGCCGATAAAAAAATTTCAAGCCCCTCACAAAAGATAAGGTCATTACAATTAAGAAATACTTTTAAGAGTTCTCAAAGGAAAAAAAAATAGAGAGGAAAGCCAATGGATATTGTTATGTACAGTAAATGGCATTTAGAAAAAGAAGTTTATAAAGTTCTGAGTCTATCTGCAAAAATTAGCTTAAAATGGTCCTGATATACACTATGAAAATGCACTCATAAGTTTGAAATGTAGACAAAGGAAGTCCTGTCATGAAAAGATACAGAGTAACATGTGCTAAAGGGTGACTCTCAGAGCTTCCCCATACAGCAGCGAAATGGTGCTTTATTCCTAAGACAATCCTCTTAGACAATGTGTGCACCTAGTATAGAGACTTCCTGCTGGTGTGTGTGTGTGTGTGTGTGTGTGTGTGTGTGTGTGTGTGTGTGTGTGCGTGCATGTATGCTGGTACTGAGACTGTAACCCAGCGCTTTCTACTCTCTCTTGGTTTTATTTGCTCAAGACTGGTGCTCTACCACTTGAGCCACATCTCTACTTCTAGCTTTTTGGTGGCTAATTGGGGATAAATCTCCTGAGCTTTCTTGTTTAGGCTGGTTTCCAATCTCAGCCTCCTGAGTAGCTGGGATTACAGCAGGAACCACTGATGTGGAGCTTCGACTTCCTGCAGTTTGAAAGGACATCTTCCTGTGTGAGTACACACTGTATAACATACATCCAATTTGCTTTCCAAGGGGACGTCACAGAGACACAGCCGAAGACTAACACGATACACCTGAGCAGGTGTGGATCACTCTGCATCTACAGCGTCACCTTGATTTGCCATGAGGACCCTTTCCCACAGTCTTGTCACACTCTGACAATGTGGGAAGCTATGGAAACAGCCCAGATGCCTCGAATAGATGAGTGGACCCCCCCCCCCCCAAGTGTGCTACCTGTACACAGCCATTAGAAAACGTAAAATAATGTCCTTTTGCAGGGAAACAGATGGAAGTGGAACAAATCATGTTAAGTGAGATAAGCCAAGCTCAGGGAGACACATGACAAATGTTCTCTGAGATGTGGAAATTAGATCTAGAATGCACTGGGATAGGACAAATTATACAGGAGTCTAATACTCCCACATAGTGAGACCAAAAGAGGATTCTCTTCGGAGAGAAACACAAAGGTGCAATGCCTACGCGCCTCTTTGTATTTATAGAAAATAATAGACATGCTGGAAATGAACTCCAAGATATGGAAACAAAATATGTTTTTTTTTTTACTTCTTTTTTTAGTGTTTTGATGATTCTGTCTTCTTTACCTTATCTATGGTGTAGTGTAGTCACGTATCTTTGAAATGGGGGGTCCACAGAACTCAAGGGGAAAAGGGTGAAAAAGTAAAAAGTACAGCCATGGAGCTCCGTGGGCACGGATGAAGGAGAACTATGCAGCTCTGGGTGGAGATGGGTGGGAGGGACTGGGAGAGAGTGAGGGAAGGGAAGACATTGCAGGAAGGGAAATGTATGTATTTCCTGCATCGTGTCATTGTAATCCCTCTATACATCACCTCTATAGTAACAATAAAGTAAATTCTTTTTTTGGCATTCTAATAGTTATTATTCTTTCCCTTTATTGTCAAAATGAAGTACAGAAGGGTTACAGATTCATATGTAAGGCAGTGAATACATTTCTTGTTCAACTTGTTACCTCCTCCCTAATTTTCCCCCCTGCCTCCCCCTCCCCCTGCTTTCTCTCTCCTCCACCCATGAGTTGTACAGTTGGTTTACATCAAATGGTTTTGTAAGTATTGCTTTTGCAATCATTTGCCTTTTTATCCTTTATCTCTCGATTTTGATATTCCCTTTCCCTTCCCTAGTTCTAATACACGTATATACAGTATCCAGGGTACTCAGATGAGATACAGTGATAGCGGGGGTACAACCTCAGGAAGGGAATACGAGAGAAACAAAAGAAAAAGTACGGTTTCATATGGCATGTTGAAAATAGTTACAACGATGATTTAACACTTGTTTCCATAAAGTGGAGTTCATTTCACTTAGCATCATCTTACGTGCTCATAAGGGCATAGCTATTGGGCTATTGTGATCTTTTGCTATGACTAAACATGTACTATAAATTCACTTTTTAGAAAAACAAAGAAATGTGGGCAGTGGAAATGGCGTTGGACACACCCAACAACCCCACCCCCCTAGCTTGGCCCTCTGGATGGCAGAGTGGACTGGATGCAGTGGCCTGGCTCCCTTCATGCGCCCCAGGGAGAAGCTCTGACCTCATTCCAAGTGTGGTGTCTGCCAGGTGGAAGCATCGTCCATGGAGCCGTCTGTGTTGGGGTGGTTCCCTTCCGTTCACAGCGGGCCTGGGTGGCCACTGTTCTTCGCCCCTCCTTCCTGAAGTGGAACGCTGTCTGCATCCAGGCCCAGAGCGCAGGGAGACTGCACAGGGCTGTCAGGGAACAGCTCTTTCCAGAGGAAAAAGAGACTTTACTCTGGTCCGATGGCTGCCTCTGCCTGGAGAACTCCCCTGGGCTCCAGAAACTTTTGATGGGTGGAAATTACAATCCTCCGGATCTGGGAGCTCTCAAATGCTGCCAATCTAGCCCACCCCTCCCAAGGCCCTCATCCCCCTCATCTTTCTCTGACAGTGGGTGAGCCACTGTCTTGCAGAGACCTCTCCTCATAGCTAGAATGGCTCCCTTTCTTGGGGTGGGTGGGGAAAGCTTCCTGAAGATCCAGAAAAACCTTTGTCTAACTCCCTCACGATAGTTACACATAACAACAGAATGAAAGCATCCAGTGTTGCACTATGTATTAGCACAAAAGTCCTTTCATGTGTTTTTATAAAACTTTCATGACACTATTAAAACTATTCCACTAGGAAAAACAGGCTCCGTGGGTTAAATAATTCACCTAGGATTAAACAGTTCCTTTTTCTTCCTTTTTTTTTTTTTTTGGTACTTTAAGTGGTCTGAAGCATAAACTAAGGGTTTTCTACAGTCAGTCTGTGCAGAAACCATTATCTTTGTTGTTTATTTTACTTTTGTTGATTGTGGGGCTTAAACTCAAAATCTGGGTGCTGTCTGAGCTCTTTTGCTCATGGCTAGTGCTCTACCACTTTGAGCCACAGTGCCACTTCTGGATTTCTGGTGGTTCACTGGAGATAAAAGTCTCATAGACTTTCCTGCCTGGGCTGGCTTTGAACCACGATCCTCAAATCTCAGCCTCCTGAGTAGCTAGGATGACAAGCCCGAGCCACCAGTACCAGCTTTGTCCAATCCTTTTTGCAACTTCAGAGAGCTAATGGAGGCTACCTTGAATGCCATTCTCTCTCACCTCCAACTTTATAATTCTAGCCAAACAGATCTCTGTTGGAGTTTACTTTCCCCCTTGACTTGGCTTCAAAACAGTATTCAGAGAATCCATGCATACCTTTTCATAACTGTGTGGCCCTAGAAGAATCCTTTGCCTGGCTGAGGACATTAGCAGCCGGCCTCCTGGAGGTTAATAAGGATGCTCAAGGACATGACCAAGGGCACAGCTCAGACCCTTGGGTAGCAGCAGCCTGGGACTCCTCCTCTTGTACCGGAATCATGGAGGCCACACATTAAGTGCTCGTCGTCATAATGAGAGAAAATGATATTATGTCTTTGTTTCCAAAGAGAACCAAACAAGGACAAAGCACCCTACATGCTTGCACAGCTAAACTCTTTTTTTTTTTAAAGCCAATTCTTTTGTTTGCTTTGCTGTGAACCAAATGCACAGAAGAAAATGCTCAGTGCTAGCAAATAACCCCCAAGGGCTTGCCAATGAACACTTTGAACACTTTGCCTAAAAATAAACTCAATTTGCCAAGAGCCACCCGCTGTTTCTAATAGAGTGGCTGGGCCCGGGGGAGAGAAAGAAATCGGAGTCCAAAGCCCCTAGGGATTTGTCCTCTTCCATTTTTTTTCTGTCTCGAATCTCCCCCACTTTGAACATCTTCTTGAAATCAACAACACAGAGGCAAAATTTGCATACACCAAACGAGATGCACTTATTTCAAGAATACAAGAGTCAGGGGTCATACACAGACCTCCATAGCTCAGATCCTAATAAGGACATGACCTGTCCATCCAACCAAGTGACTTTCTTGCAAGACACAGCTGTCCTTCCCCAGCCATTCTACAACCCAGCCAATCACAGGTCTGATTTCTGTTGCTCTAGATTACTTAATCTATTTTAGAATACCAAGCGAATGGAATCCCATTTTCCTTCATGTCTCGCTTCCGTGATTCATCCTATTGCTTAGACTTCCATCCATACTCTTTCCTGATCTGGGTCTAGTATACAGCGATTAACAGTTTTGATTGCACAAATGCACCACTGTGTTGGTAGGAATGGAGCTTGAGTTCAGAGCTCTGTGCTTACTGCTTTAGCCATGCGTGCCTCCAACCCACTTGGCTCTGGTTATGTTTGAGATAAGGTCTTTAATTTTTTTTAAATGATCATCTTTGAGTAGTTGCACAAAGGGGTTTCAGCTAGACATGTCATTTTCTGAAGATAATGCGTCTTGATCAATATCACTTCTTGCATGATTCTCTCCCACTTCTCCCAACCCCACCCATCTCTTCTTTTCCCCCAATTGAGATGGGATCATGCATTTTATTATACCCCTGTCCCACGAATTATGCTCCCTGCACAGCTAGGATGTCACAACTACAGTGCCCCATCCAGCCTTTCCTTGTTGAGATGGGGCCTTGAGAACTCTTTGCCTGGGTTGGCATTGTACTGAGATTCTCTTGATCTCGGCATTCCAAGTAGCTGGGATTACAGGCATGAGCTGTCAGTGGCCAGCCAAACATACCACTTGTAACAATGCAATCACCTGTTGATGTCTGTTCCCATTTCTTTGTTGTTGTTGTGGTTGATATGAGAAATGTTGCTATACAATGTGGCTGTGTAAAGCTTTTGGTGAACATGGAGTTTTATTTCCCTTATAAACACAGTAGCTAGGTGAGATAGAGGAGGTGTTGAATGCAAAGTATAAAGGCTGAGACCCTATCAAGCCTTCCAACCCTCTTCCTTCAAATTACCTTTGCACTGCATCCACCTGTGTTCTTTATAGATCAGCTTACATTCTGTAGAATTTTATTATTGAAACAGCTAAACCATATTGTAAATGTATGGTGTTTTTTTTTCTTTTCTGCTGGCACTGGGGCTTGAACTCAGAGCCTGGGCCCTGCCTTTTAGCTTTTTCACTCAAGGCTAGCACTCTGTCACTTGAGCCACATCTCCACTTCTGGCTTTTTCCCCCCTCGTTAATTGGAGATGAGTCTCAAGGACTTTCTTGCTTGGTGTTAATTTCAAACGATGATTTTCAAATCTCCACCTCTTGAGTAGTTAGAATTACAGGCATGGGCCATCTAAGGATCTTTCTGTTTCTACCAGCACCGTACAAGATCTAATAACTTCCTGTCACTCCCAATTCTTTGCTTGGCCATATTGGGGTTTAAAACCAGAGTCTCTCTCTCTCTCTTGCTGGGCCAGCATACTAACTATGTTGTGACATTCCTAGTTCCAGTGTCTTCCCCAGTATTTGCTATGATCACTGTTTAATTGTAGGCAGTGTAGTCTGCATGTTATACTGCCTCATTATAATTTCAGCCTGAATTTTCTCTGTGATAAATGGTGTTGCCTGTCTTTTAATGGGCTTATTTGTCATCTCTCTATCTTAAAAAAAAATTGAGGCATCTGTCATCTTCTAGTTGAATTGTCAAAACTCTTTGTACTTTGAAGATACACATTCTTTGATGGATATACATCTTGTAAATATTTTCCCCTAGTCTGTAGATTGCCTTTTTTTTTTTTGCAATCATCTCTGAGGACTGGAAGTTTTTAAATTATGATGAATTCTAATTTATCAGTTTTCTTTGGGGAATTGAGTTTTTGGTGTTATGTAAAGTAGCATTTCACCAAGGCAAAGTTACAAAGTTTCCTGTACGCAATCTCCTAAAAGTACTACAGTTTGGGGTTTTAGTTTGATCTGCAGTGCATTTTTAGTTCTGTGTGTGGGTATGGGTCAAGATTCAGGGTTGTTGTTTTTTGCATATAAATATTTGAATGTTTCAGAATCTTTTCTTTGAAAAACCATCACATTTTATTGAATCATTTGGGAATCATTTTCTGAAACCAATTGATCATAAATGCATGAGCCATTTCTGGACTCTCTTCTGCCCCATTGATTGTTTTTAATGACTGAATTGCTTATGCATTATTCTGAGAATCAATCGGTCATGAATGCGTGTACCTCCTTCTGCGTCATCTTACCTTCCATTGATTATTTGTGGCCCTCTAGTCCATATTTGCATTTTCTTAACTGTACCTGGTCTTGACTGCTATGTCTTTATATTTTCTTTCTTTCTTTCTTTCTTTCTTTCTTTCTTTCTTTCTTTCTTTCTTTCTTTCTTTCTTTCTTTCTTTCTTTCTTCTCTCTTTCTTTCTTTTTTGTTGCCAGTCCTGGGGCGTGGACTCAGGGCCTGAGCACTGTCCCTGGCTTCTTTTTGCTCAAGGCTAGCACTCTGCCACTTGAGCCACAGCGCCACTTCTGGCTTTTTCTACATACGTGGTGCTGAGGAATTGAACCCAGGGCTTAATGTATACAAGGCGAGCACTTTACCACTAAGCCATATTCCCAGTCCTCTTTTCTTTATTTTTAAATTCAAGAAAGGAAAGTCTTCTGTCTTTTCTCACTGTGTGTGACAGTGTCTTGACTATTCTTGTGCCTTTGCCTAATCATGTACAATTTTCAAGTTAACTTCTACACACAAATACTGATGAAAAACTGAGGGGGAAAACTTGAGGGGGAAATGGACTTCTTATCTCATCTTCTTTTATGATGAAATCTCTCTCCATTTATTTAGATCTTCTTTGGTCTCTTGTCAAATTTAATCCCTCTCTGTCTTTATCCCTATCTTCTATATCTGAGTCTCCATCTCTTTCTTGATCTCTAACTCTCTTCTATCTGTCTGTTTGTCTATCTGTCTCTTAAAGTTTGCCTTACAAATTGTGTACATATTTTGTTGTATTTCTATTCATTGTATACATTTGCTGCTATTGGTTAAATTTTACTTTCCAAATTGCTCCTTCCTGGTACCTATAAAAATAGATCTTTCTGTTGATCTAATGTCATGCAATCTTTGCCAAAGTGATTTGCTTGTTCCTAAAATTTCTATGAAGATTCTCTGGGATTTTTCAATGCCAGCAAGTAGGTGATTTGGGAAGAGAGTTGCTTTTATCTTCTCAGTCATATAATTTTGCTTTCCTTGCCTTAATGCAACAGAGAAGAAGGCTTTTGTGCTCTTGACTATGGATTGTGAGAATAAGCAAATAGCTCTGCTACTGTGAAGGGAAAGAAAGCTTTTAGTTTGTTCAGCCATCCACCAGGATGCTATCTGTAGGGTATTTGTGTTTATTTGGGGGTGATTGCTATTTATAAGGGTGACAAAATTCCCTTGCCTTTCTGAATACCACTGGGTTTTTTTTTATCATGAGTGGAAGTTTAATTTTAACTAAATATCACTTCTGTTTTCTTAAGTTTTAAGACATGGCCCATCCCATTCTGTGTTTTAGTGTATGAATACAGCAAATTATATTAATTATTGTTTGGGTTTTGAACCATCCTATTATGCTTTGGCTAGCTCCTACTCAGTTTCCATATATTTCCTTTCCCACATATTACTGAGTTTACCTTGCTGATGTTTGGTTTAGGAATTATCTGTTTGTGTAGCATATATATTAGCAGCTGTTGTTGAATTCTTTGAACTCTAGGTAAATGACAACTTGTTCTTTAAACAATGACATAGAAAATGTTCTTGGTCCCTTAGACGATGTTAATGTTTTAACTCATATGTAGGCCTATACAAGTCTCCTCATTTTTTTCTGGCTACTCATAAGAGTTTTGCTTTCTTTTGTTTTGTTACTTCTGTATTTCAGCAGTTTGGCTAGGAATTATATATATTCATTATTACATATTCATATAGGAATTATATATTCATATATAATTATATATAATAACATATTATATACAATATGTGATATATAATTGTATGTGTATATAATTCAATTGGCTTTTTCCCTAGAATTCTTGGACCTGTAAGTTCATATTTTGAAACAATCTGGGAAAAATTGAGATAATTTTGTTATCTGTATTTTCTGTATCAGTCTAACGAAATCTCCTCCCCTATTGGGTTCTGAAAAAAAAACCCACAGGTTTTATTAATCTTTTACTATCTTTTTCCTTTCTGTTATGTCTAGCAATTTTTAAAAACTTCCTACTAGAAATTATGAAGGACTAGAAATTATGAAGGACTTGTCGGTATCTCAGCTTCTGTGCTCTTTATTTGATTTTAGTTTTCACTAGATAATACAATGATTGAATGACTCTGTAGGTCTTTCATAGGTTTACTTGTATGCATTGTTAAGGCAGATCTGCGAAACACCCAAGGGTTTCAGGCCCTCTCTTCCTTATAAGATCTCACTGTCCAATATCTGTCTCCCTACAATCCATGGACGACATCATTACAGAGTTGTCAGGGCAGGTCTAGAATGGGCCTCACTGTAGGGTGTGGTTTGAGTGTGGGATAGTGCCTGTGTTAGTCTGATCCCCAGCGTCTGGTGCTATTAGATCTCTGACCCTTTAGGAAGTAGAGCTTTGTGAGAAGTCCTTAGATGACTGGAGACGTGCCTTTAAAGGGAAGCTGTCCCTTTTCCTCCTTGATTTTAGCACATAACTTGAGGAGGGTGTGTGTGTGTGTGTGTGTGTGTGTGTGTGTGTGTGTGTGTGTGTGTGTGTGTACTGGGGCTTGAACTCAGCTGCCTGGGCACTGTCCCTCTGATTTTATTTTATTAAGTTTTTGCTCAAGAATAGCAACTTTACCACTTTACAACTTGAGCCACAGCTCCACTTCTGACTCTTTGCTGATTAATTGGAGATAAGAATCTCAGGGGGCTGGGGATATAGCCTAGTGGCAAGAGTGCCTGCCTCGGATACATGAGGCCCTAGGTTCGATTCCCCAGCACCACATATACAGAAAACGGCCAGAAGCGGCGCTGTGGCTCAAGTGGCGGAGTGCTAGCCTTGAGCGGGAAGAAGCCAGGGACAGTGCTCAGGCCCTGAGTCCAAGGCCCAGGACTGGCCAAAAAAAAAGAATCTCAGGGACTTTTCTGCTGAAACTGGCTTCCGATTGCAATCCTCAGACTTCAGCCTCCTAAGTAGTTAGGACTATAGACATTAGCTACCAGTGCTCAGTCAGCTTGGTGGGTGCTTTGAGCAGTTTTGCTCTATCACACTCTTCCATTATGATACATTGCCCTGTCATAAGCTCCACATGATGGAGATAATTGATCACAGACCGTGACCTCCAAAACCACGAGCCAAAGTAATTTTTTCCCTCTTCAGGAGTTAGCTATCTCTGTTAGCGTGCCAACAGTCACGTCATGAATTTGTATTGTACCACCCCTAAAATGACCACTTTAGAGGAACACTTATTTTCATGGAAAATCACACAAGATGTAATGTAAGTGGAGGAAAAGTTGAAGATGAACCAGTCTCCAGCGTGTATTAGTCAGGATAGGGTACAGCACGCCTCAGTGACAGACTCCCAAGAGACAGTTGCCTCGTGCCACAGAGGTTTATATCTTACTCGTATCCCAACAGGATATGGATTCCCCAGCCACCCTGAACCGCTTTTCTTTGACTTGTGGCTTGGGAAATCGAGGATGTGTCTACCATAAGACTAGATGCAGAGAATAGGCACAGAGCATTGTGGAGGCAGCTCACAAGATAAGGTGTAGAGACTTCCATCTCTTTGCCTACACTCAGTCACATGACTCAAATACCTTGGGGATGGAGGAAAGTGGAGGGACATAGGGATATCTAATGAACATTGATGGACTCAGACACAGCCCGATCCCAGCTTTTAGACAATCAGTCTGCATTTCTTTCTGTGTGCTGCATGTCTACTTACCATGAGTCTGCCCATCCTCCACGCCTCCATCTGTCCATCATCCAGCTGAGCTGAACAAGATATTGGAAGGAATTCATCAATATGCTCACTGTCATTCTATATGGACAGAGGCTTAGACTTACTGAGGGCAAAAATTAGTGAAGTTCACTGACAGATGTCAGGGAAGATGGATAATTTGCAAAAGTTGCCTCAAGGGTTCAGAATTTTTAATGAGAAAAGATGACAGGAAAGACAGAATGAAAGAAAGATGGAGGGAGGGAGAAAAAGAAGGAAGGAAATAATTTAACAAACTAGAAGGGACATTGGTAAAGAGCAAGACCATATTAAGTTTATCTTGTTTTGAATTTTCTAAGTGAATTACATTGTAGGTGCACTTATATAACAAGAATCAAAAGATATCCCATTTAATTTTAAAAGAGCAAGCCAGCACACTTCAGTAATCTCCTTGATTGAGGGGGAGGGTAATTTGGGTTCTCAGCATGCTGAGTTATAGACTGTTTGCAAAGAGAGGTAACTTTATTAGTTTTAACTACCATCTTGGACCTGCTTTAATGAATAGGTAGGAATGATTTATAATTAGCCCAGTAATTGTTTCTATCTAATTGAATAATTTAAACATGGATTTGAAAACTCTTTTATGTGCTTCTTAATAATGTCAAGTCAGATTTGTTTAGTATCACAATTTTTTTTTGTTCCAGTCCTGGGATTTCAACTCAGGGCCTAGGCACTGGGCTTGTGTTTCTTTTTGCTCAAAGCTAGTGCTCTATCACTTTAGCCACATCTCCATTTCTGGGTTTTACTTATTTATTTTTATGCTGGTTAGTTGGAGATGCATCTGTAAGACTATTGTTTCTGCCTAGGCTGGCTTGGAACTGTGGATACTCAGATCTTAGTTTCCTGGATAGCAAGGATTCAGTGTTCGGGTATAAAAAATTCTTTATCTTGCAAGTGCAAGATCACAATTCAGGCTTCTAACAGTGCTCTTGGGTATTTTGTTTTTTTTTGTTTGTTTGTTTGAGTTTTTTTTTTTTTTTGCCAGTTCTGGGGCTTGAACTCAGCCTGAGCACTGTCCCTGGATTCTTTTTGCTCAAGGCTAGCACTCTACCACTTGAGCCACAGAGCCACTTCCAGCCTTTTCTGTTTATGTGGTGCTGAGGAATCGAACCCAGGGCTTCATGCATGCTAGGCAAGCACTCTACCACTAAGCCACATTCCCAACCCTTGGGTATTTGTTTTTTGATTATAGAATAGTTACAGAAAGGTACAAGGTCAGACGGCAGTACATGGGAGTATGAGGATTTGAATTCAGGATTGTTTAACCTCAAAACCCCAACTTTCATTCCTGTACCAAGTTGTCTTCTCAAGGGTCACTGAAGTGTTCTGGAGAAAAGTCAAGGAAGGTCAGGGAAGCTGTAAGCCTATGGAGGATGGCAAGACAGGCTATCACTGGACAATTTGGGAAACTGGGTGGAGAGCTGGCATTTGAATTGGTCTACCTGCAGACCTGTAGGGACTAGCATTTCAGACACAAGGAACAGCATGAGAAAAGACAAGCAGCACTTAGGTGCTGGGCAGAGAGCTGCGCTGCTAAGTGGGGAAGCACACTTAGGTGAACAATAGGCATAACTTTCCAACCCTGGGATTTAACCCCCTGGGAGGGGATGAGGTTGGGATCAGGTGACCTTGCATGGTAGAACCCAGGGCAGGCAGTGGGAAGGCACATTGATGTGTTTTGATTTTAAAGAGATGCGATTTTTCTAATCAGATTTCCCAGAATTCACCTAGAGACAAATGTGAACATCCTACTCTTTGTCTGAAACTGTTGACCAGGGGACCCAAGAGGACAAACCACTTTCTGTCCGTTCTAGTTAGGGGTGGGGGCAGACCTCCTTACCACACTGCTACACAGATGGGGTTGCTTGGGACTTCGATCCCCCCACTTGCAGAATGAAGATGCCTTCTCTACCTCTCATGGCACACCTCGCACCCCTGGCCTCAGCATGAGGACAGACCCCCCTCCTCTATGGAAGGCTGCTGATTCAAGATGGGGGGAGGGTGGGCACGACTAGACACTGGAAATCGATTGTTTGAGAGACCCAAGCCAAGTTTCAAACCTAGGGATGCAGACAAAGGCAAAGGCAGCTCACATTGTTATGAAAGACTTTGTAATCAGAGAGACCTGGGTTTCAAATTCTGCACGTGACCTCTGACAGCTGTGTGATTTGGGGTCTAGCTTATTTATCTTCTGTGCTTATAGGAAGTTCTCACTTCAGAAGTTTCTGTGGGATCTCTCAGGTGTGTGAAATACTAGGCTAGTACCAAGGTGGGCCAGAACTGGGACAGAGACACTAAATGTGTCATCTGGGTATACTCTCAGGCACAGATAAGAAGAAAATGAGTCAGATATTTACACTACAGTGGCAGAGGGGACTTCTGGGGCCACGCCTCTAGAAGTTATAAGTTCCCCTACCTGGAATTACCCAGGAACTCTATTTCTCAGTGTTGCATGGTAAGCCCTCCACATTTACACAATGACACATAAAAGGAGCTGGTCACACATCGCTGTTTATATCTTTTAGGACATACATGATTGTTTGTGGGAAGTTAGCTAAGTAAAATATGATATAGTCACGCCAAGGGAAAAAAGAAAATAAAGTAGATCTAGAATATATAATTATCTGGGTATTATCTCTAAGGCATTTTTTGTTACCAAGTGAATTACAAAGCACTGCATGGGGCAGGATGTAACATACATGTGCATGTGCGCCCACATGCATACACACACACACACACACACACACACACACTGTAATGATAAGAGACAGATTTGAAAACGTTCACAAAACCACTAACAGGCTTATCACCAGGGAGAAGCAAGAGATGGGCTGAGACTAAGATTTAGATTTGTGGTCAGAGAAACTTTTATATTCTTGCTACTCTTAATAGTTTTTATAACAAGGAGAAGATATTCAGATATTCACATTGAATGTATGCAATGCAAATTTAGTTTTAGAAAACATTCAGACCAGACTCTGTGTGTGTGTGTGTGTGTGTGTGTGTGTGTGTGTGCCAGTCCTGGGGCTCAAACTCTGGGTCTGGGTATTATCCTCAAGCTTGCTTTTTTTTTTCTTCTCTCAAGGCTAACGCTCTACCACTTGAGTCATAGCTCCACTTCCAGCTTGTTGGTGGTTCATTGGAGATAGGAATCTGATGGACCTTCCTGTCCAGGCTGGCTTTGAACCACAGTCCTCAGATCTCAGCCTCCTGAGTAGCTAGGATTACAGATGTGAGCTTCCAGCAACTGGCTTTCAAGGGTTTTTTTTAAAACATGTCCAGTGTCCTGACAGATTTTTTTCTTTCTGGTACAGGAATAACTCCATATAGTTTTGATATGTGGATCTATAGTTAAAGAAGTCTACAAAAGAAGTTTCAGAACCGACATGGGTGCTCATTCGATGTAAGAGAGGATGGCAAGTTTGTACAAGCTACCAACTGAGGAGAAAGCCAAAGAAAGGTAAAGGGAAGCTAGAAAGCAACCACATTTGTGGACATGAACAAGTAAACACCCAGGTAGACCGCTGCTATGGAGGGAGAGATTCCACAGCAAGCCAGAGATTTGTTTCCTCTGTGACCACAGTGGCAGAACTTGAGCCAACAGAAAGGGAAGACAGTACTTAAAGCCATGCTTACCACAACCAAAGTTTTGCTGCAGAGGGGTTGACTCAGTCCCCTGGAGCTCCAGGAGATGCTGGAGCCCCCCAAAGCTTTCAAGGGCTTTTGGGTATCTTTGGGTTTCTTCACTTTTCCTACTAAAGCTGCAGGCTTGGTAGCCAGATGATCTGAATGTTGGAGCATCCCCCTCCCCCAAGATCAGTTCAGGGGTCTCCATTACAGTTTAATTCTAAGAAAACCAAAGCAAAGCAAAGCAATACCGAAGTCAGCAGAGTGCAGAGGCTCAGAAGAATGAACTTTTCTCTTTTGGTTCCTTTGAATTTCCTGGTGGTTCCCTCAGGCTGATGATATCATTCCCGGGCTGGGGACATCACCCCCAGGCTGGTGACATCACCCCCAGGCTGGTGAAGTGTCCCTGGCCATGCTCTCTTCATTCCATTGGCCAGAGCTGGTCACATGGTCAACTCCAAGGGGACCCGGGGAGGAGGCACAGCGCATCCCTTGTGTCTAGAAAATGGCAAGCCAGGCATATTGGGGGCAACCTCACAGGTGATTTACCATAACCAACACTTGCTTTGTGGCCTTGAGCAGTTGCTAACTTCCCTGGGTGTCAGTGTGCCCATCTTCAGAGTGGAAGTCTTTGCAACACACATACCTGACC
Source organism: Perognathus longimembris pacificus (assembly GCF_023159225.1). Classification (NCBI taxonomy): domain Eukaryota; kingdom Metazoa; phylum Chordata; class Mammalia; order Rodentia; family Heteromyidae; genus Perognathus; species Perognathus longimembris. Next base: position 5,054,245 of record NC_063183.1, on the reverse strand, counting down.
TGGCCATGAGACAGACACACACAGGTAGCAAGTCTTGCACACATGCAGAACACAGGATACCCTTGCAGTCATTCTTGGCTTCTATTACAGTTTGTAGTTCATGGATCCCTGTCTCCTGAGTGGGTGGATGGAAACTTCTCTCCTCACCTAAACCAGCAAAATGGATCGAGCTACCTCCTCTCTGGTTGATCTTTCATCCTCTGGGAATGAAGATGCTTTATCCAGCCATCAGCTGTATCAGAAAGAGATGCAGGCCAGTAAATCTGGAATGCAGATAGTGTTTGGTTGTTTGGTTGTTTTCATGGAGAGATTGTATGTGAAGGTAAGGAGAGAGCCCTGGGTAATTTGGAGAGCTACAGTTTGGGCAGAGGGAAAGCACAGCAGGAGAGATGAGGTGAGTCTCCTAAGCTCCCTCGTGCCAAGGACCAGGGAAGCTCACGAGGCGGAGACAGAAGGATGAGCAGGAGGCAGACAGCAGATGGGAGTTATTTTTAAAAAGAGGCAGTTTTAAAAAAGTCGTGGGAGGAGAACACTAGAGACAGGAGAGCCAGAGCTACAGGTTGGGGTACAGTTGGGAGTCCTCTGGAGGAAAAAAAAATTATGTTATCCTAAGAGGAGTGAAATCTTGAGATACTGAGAAAGATGGTCCTAGAAGCACTTCTTTTTTTCCATGAGGGGGAAAGGAAAATCAAGTTTCAAGGATAAAAACATCAGCAAGAGTCAGAACACTGTTTCCAAGGGACTAAAATCCTACGCTGATTGCTTTCAATAGAAAGGAAACTTTATTGGTTCACATAATTTGGAAGTCTAAGACTAGGTAGGACTTCAGGCAGAGCTGTCTCAGAGTGCTAAAAGACATACAGGAAGGCTGCCAGCAACTCTAGGCTTGTGTTTTACTTTGCCATCATCTTTATCCAGAAAGAGTTCTGGAATTTTCCCTGACTCTGGTAATCAAGTTAAATCCATAAGTGGTTATCATAGCAGTGTGTGTGTAGGGGTTTGGGGGGGAGTGGCAGTGTGATTTTCTAATTGGCTAGGCTTGAGTTACATGACCAAACTCAGCCCATAAAAGAGAATAAACTTTCCTTGAACAGCATGACCTGAAATGGAAAGTGACTAATTCCAGAGGATCAGTTGCGATGCTTAAAGGTGAGGGGTGGGGTCAGACAGCAGGCAAACTAGAAAAGCTGTGAATGATGTCCAGAAGTATTTCTTTCTTTTGTTAGTTGTGGGGCTCAAACTTGCTCAAGGCTAACACTCTACCACTTTGAGTCACAGCACCACTTCCTGTTTTCTGGTGGTTCATTGGAGAGAAGAGGCTCATAGACTTTCCTGCCTGGGCTGGTCTTGAACGGTGATCCTCAGATCTTAGCCTTGTGAGTAGCTAGGATTATAGGCATGAGCTGCCAGTGCCCGGCTAGAAATATTTATTTCATGATGTGTGCAGGTAGTAGAAGTTGAACTCAAGGTTTCATGCTTCTGCTTGCCTTTTCTAAGCTCAAGGCTGGTGCCTTACTCCTTGAGCCCACAATTCCCTTCTAGCTTTTTACTGGTTAATTTGAGATAAAAGTCTCCCAGACTTTTTCACCCAGGCTGGCTTGGAAGCATGATCCTCAGATCTCAGCCTCCTGAGTTGCTAAGATTATGGGTGTGAGCCACCGGCATCTGGTCTGCTGTGAGCACAGCCTCTGTTGTTACTAGCACACCTGGATGGCTTTCTGTGTGGAACCTGTCACGACCCATCCTGTTGTGTAGTTACCATAACCCACAATCGTATAAGCAGCCTGGTTGACCTTCCTCAGACTTCTGGATTTCCCAGAGGAACTCCAACCTGTCCTTGAATCTCTGTAAAATGGGAAAGAGAGAGAGAGAGAGAGAGAGAGAGAGAGAGAGAGAGAGAGAGAGAGAGAGAGAGAGAGAGAGAGAGAGACTGTGTAGTTGTCAAGAGAACAAACTCACATGGAGAGTGGTACTCCAGAGACACAAAAAATCTAATGTTCTCTAGCAATGAGAAGACTTCCCCCATTTTGGTTGGATGGACAGAAGGTAATACCTTACTAAACACATTACTTTTAACCATTCTTTCTCCACTGAGTATATTAATGCTGGTAAATAAAGCCCATTTCCCATGACTCTTGCTCCTGGAGCCATTGCTCTATATCCCCATCCACAAAGTCATTGGTTCATCTCTGTCTCTTCCCTTCCCCAATGAATAGATCCATACCATTGCAGCCCCTGCGTTCCTTGAAGTGGGGTTCTGGGGGAGGCAGTCAATCTTACTTATTTATACTTAAGGAAAGTTTGATGGGTGAATGAATGGTATATGTTTATTTTTTGTCCCTCACCGAGCTGGAAGAAACATTAGAAATTTATCCAAAGCATTGACTATAAAAGTGAAGAAACTTCAAGATGGAGGGAGCAAATGATTCACCACACAACATTTCCAGGTATGTGAGGATGAAGGTGTCTGCATTCTCAAGCCAGAGCTCTTTGCATTATGCTCTGACCTCCAGGGGGCGATTTTACATGCCTTGGCATTTTACAGGCATGAGCTCATGGTCTCTGCTTTGGCCTTTTACATGGCCGAGTTCATGGTTTCTGCCGGGTAAGATGTCTGATACTCATTTTAATGATGAGGAATCAGAGGGTCAGGTGAATGATTGCGGAAGTGTTTTCCCTGGCTCTGTGAATGCTTCATCCACCATTTGTCTTCGGCACTCTTTCCTGTGGGTAGAGATACTTGGAGAAGCCTCTGGAATCCAGCCTGCTGCCTTGCAGGGACATTCTTTCCCATCTCACTTCTTCCTCCAGGCAGCAGGCTCTGTAGCCTGAAATAGAAACGCTGAAGTACAAGCCAGTGCTGCGAGAGCCCTCAGCACGGAAGCCTTGCTTCACCCTGCCGAGGAGAACAGGAAAGCCCAGGAGCTCACACCACAGATTCTGACTTGGCAGTGGGAATGAGGCAACTCCCTTGTGCCAATCAGACCCCAACACACAGCTCTCCCCAGCTTCCAGTCCAGGCTTGTGGGAGAAGGGAAGACAGGAGAAGTTGTTCCTTGGAGAACAGACAGATTGGTAGGGAGACTTCCCACCAAGTCTCTTTCCTTTCTTCCCTGGAAACCCAGTAAAGAGGGCAGAATAGAACCATTCTGGATCATAATGATCTCATCCCAGACCTGTCATGTCTGTGTTATTTACAATATCACTTGACCGTCACAACAACCTCATAAGGAAAATATTATCATTGTCTTACACATTATCAGTGAAGAAAAATCTTCATCCTACAATAATGATCCACTTACTTAACTCGTTTTGGAATGGACAGAACATACAGTATTGTATCACCTGGGCAGGCTGTATACTTCACCACCAAATAAAAGTATCTTGTGATAAAAAAAAAATCAAAGTCACCTAGTGATTTGAGTTCTCTCTAGCTTTGTCACTAAGTCACAGTTATGTTCCTTATTTGTAAAATGGAACCTATCAGATAAGATGGGGTGGTGACCAAAGGACATTACATAGGCCAATACATATTCTGCACTATAATTTTATACAGAGGTGACATAGTAAGCTTTGGAATGAATATATGCTCTCAAGTCAATCTTAAACAAATACATTTACTAGCCTTCTGCCTCCCAACGAATTATTTAAGCTCTGTGAACCTCAGACTTGAAATTAGAAGTGAATAATTTTCGTCTGTTGAATAATTTCTCCCTGTTAAACAATTGGGCAATAATTGTTACTTATTAAGAACTGTTGTGAGTATTAAATGTAAAATCAAATGAAAACATTAGGCACAAAGCTTTTCAGCGCTCAGGAATTCTGGCTTCTACTCTTTCCCCTTGGCTAATTTGTTGCCTGCCTCTTCAGCAATAGTGGAGCCTGAAGTTCACTGTGGGAGACCCTCCTTTGAACGCCATGTTGCCAGATGAAGGTGGAAAGGTAGGTAGAGTATGAGAACAATTTTTTTAAGACAAAGCAATGTAGTATTTATTCAGTTATAATTTCATATACGCAAACAAATGGTGAACAAATCCAAGTTAGCACATATAACTTTTAAAGCCATAGGAAAGACAAAAGATTAAGGAGAGGCAAGAATTAACCTTCAACTGTTCAATCTTTTAGTTTTCTATGTCCTTTCTCACTTCCTAGGTAGGTAGAGTATGAGAACAATTAAAAAAAAACACACACAAAATGTTTTCAAAACAGACAGGGTATTCAGACTGGGAAGGGGACAAATCTGTATGGAATTTCTTAAGAAAAGGTGGCATACTCAGGTATGGAGATAATATGCCTAGTGTTTTTTTCACTGGTAGAGTATCAGGGCTACTTTAAAAGTAGCGTTCATTAAAAGTAATGGGTAATAGAGCTGAACTGTAATTTCACCACAAAGCAGAAGGTGTCAGTGTTGCTCATTTTCATGTTTATGAAATTCCCCCATCTGTGCCTTGTCATGGGCTCTGGAAAATTAATGAATAAATGTTTATAATTCCACACAACTTTTTTGTTTTGTCTTTTGTGGGCTTGAACTCTGGGCCTGGGCACTGTCCCTGAGCTCTTCAGCTAAAGGCTAGCACTCTACCACTTTGAGCCACAGCTCCACTTCCGGTTTTCTGGTGGCTCATTGGAGATAAGAGTCTCACAGACTTTCCTCCCTGGGCTGGTTTTGAACCATGTTCCTTAGAGCTCAGTCTCCTGAGTAACTAGGATTAGAGGCACAAGCCATTAGTGCCCAGCTGCATACAACTTTTATTTAGTACTAAGAGCCACTGTAGTCTCCTGCCTGAAATAGCCCATATTATCATGACCAGAGTTATGGTTTTCTCATTACTGCACCAGGAAAATGAGGCAGAAGGATCATGAGTTCAAAGCCTGCCTGCACTATGTAGTGAAACCTTATCTCACAAACTAATAACAAATACAGAAATGTAAAACAAGTAAGTAAAGCTTACAAAATATGATCTTTGGACACAAAAAGAATTAAGCTATAAATCTATAACAGAAAAAAGAACTTCGGAAAATTCTGAGATAGTTGCCTTTTAAATTGCCTATGTGTCAAAGACACAGTTAGGGTAAATTATAAAGTGCTTTTAAATGAATAAGAATAAAAAAATAAGAGTATACAAAGTTGTGAGTTGATGCCAAGGCAGAATTTAGGGATCATTTCTTACAGTATAAGTGCTTATATAAGAAGATTGGAAAGATCTCAAATCAATAACCTCAGCTTTAACTTGGAGAAATGAGGAAAAGAAACATCAATTAAGTGCAAGAGAAAAGAATGACATCATGGTGAACAGAGCAGAGAACAGTACAATAGGAACAGGAAAAAAAAAAGCCTAATAGTAAATCAATAAAATAAAAAAGCTGTTTTTTTTTTGAGATGATGAATAAAATGGGCTTACCTCTAGTGAGGAAAACATTAAGAATACAAAGGAGAATCAGCTCTGAAGGAGGTTTCACCACCAAATGCCCCAAACAGTACCAGGATACTGAGGAAATAGTATAAACAACTTCCTGCTAGTGAGTGTAACAACTTAGATGAAACTGATACATTTCTCAGAAGACCCACACAGCCAAATCACTAGGCAACTTAAGTTCATATTATGCTTTAAAAAACATTTGAATATTTAATTTAAAAGAACCAAATAATATTCCAAGCCCCAAAGGTCTTGTAGGTGAAACACTTCAAGAAGAATCCTAACTTTTATACAACCTTCTCCAGAAAATTAAATGTGAGGGAAATACTTTCATTCCACAAGGCATAACCTCCATGCCAACAGGAGACGCAAAATGCAAATAAGAAACTACAGTTAACGACTTTTGCATGGCCATGACAAAACTGACAGAAACAACCTCAGGCTGGTGGTGTGGCTTTTGCTGATGGTTTTGGAGGTTTGGGTCTATGGTGGTGGGGAGGGAGAGACGAGGCAGAGAAGCTCACCTCATGGTGGCCAGAAAGCAGAAAGGAAAGGGCCAGATATAAGTACAGCCTGCAGAGGCAGCCCCTTCTCAATGGCCGACTTCCTGCTGCAAGTCTCCAATTCCAAAAGGTTCCAAGATCCGTCTCCCCCCCTCCCTCACCATTACAGCACCACCCACTTGACATCAAGACAGTGCTGAATAAGAGTCTGAGTCTTAGGAATGATTTTTTTTTAAAAAACAAAACAAAACAAATTAACTGTCAGTCTTCTTCTATGTGGAAAAGTTGAATGACTTCTGAGAGAAATTAAAGGTAGCTTAATTAAGTGGTGAAATAGACCATGTTTATAGATCAGAATACCTAATATCATCAACATCTCCATTCTCTCCAGACTGATCGATAGACCATCATCAATTATTTAAACTCCCTGTGACTCAGTTTTCTTCTTAGTAAAATATGCAGATGGTAGATGTCTAGTATGAGACCTAGTGAGTTAACTTGGTCACATAATGAAGAAATGCTCAGCTGAAGCTGGGTGCTGGTGGCTCACGCCTGTAATCTTGGCTACTCAAGAGGCTGAGATTTGAGGATTGTGGTTTGAAGCCAGCCTGGGCAACAAGGTCTGTGAGACTCTTATCTCCAATTAGTCACACACAAAAAAAGCCAGAATTTGTGCTGTGGCTCAAGTGGTACAGTTCTAGCCTTGGTTAAAAGGTGCTCAAGGACAGTGCCTAAGCCCAGAATTCAAGCCCTAGGATTGGTGGCTGAGGGATGGGGGTAGGGTGGGGGGAGCTCAGTTGAAGCTTGGAGCCTCCCCTCCAATCCAAAACTTCCAGTAATATCTGTTGTAAAAAGGAATGTGGAAAGGTGTTCAAGGTAAAAGAATTCTCTATTTCCATCCAGAAATGTTTGATACTAGCTTCTTTATGAGCTGGCATGACCCAAGTGAGAAAATCATGACATGATTAAAAAGCATGAACTAAAGGCTCTGTGTGTGTGTGTGTGTGTGTGTGTGTGTGTGTGTGTGTGTGTGTGTGTTCGCTCTGTAGTTAGGGAAGTTATCAGATTAAGGACAAATTAAGAATAGTTCCAGTTTTCCCGGCATGAACAACAGTGGCAGAATAGAGATAAGAGGAAGCCCCAGAGAATTAGATTTTGGTTCCTTATTAGCCAACTCAGTCCATAAGAGCAAGAGATGCAAATATGTGAAAAGATGGAAGGGGTGGGGGGGCAAATGTATATCATCAACATTTTCCCCTCTTTCTAATTTCCTTAGTATTTTTGACATCTCATTTGTCCCTGGACTGTTTTGGCTCTCGGAGGCTGGAGCATTGTTACTGGAGTCAATGTGTGCTCATGCAGTCATTGGTCCATCTACTGCCTGAGGGGGTACCCGCCATCCATCTGACAAGCCCACCCTGTAGTATTCTTTGGGAAATTATACTCTATCAACTACCAGCTTAGGTAGCTGAACTAAATTAAAGGTCAGCTGAAGTTTACCAATCATTAGAAAAAAACCAGCTTTGAATTTGTTTTTATGTATGTGTTTGTTTGTTTATTTGCCAGTCCTGGGGCTTGGACTCAGGGCCTAAGGACTATCCCTGGCTTCTTTCTGCTCGAGGCTAGCACTCTGCCTCTTGAGCCACAGCACCATTTCCAGCTTTTTCTGTGTATGTGGTACTGAGGAATCGAACCCAGGGCTTCGTGCATGCTAGGCAAGCACTCTACTGCTAAGCCACATTCCCAGCCCCAGCTTTGAATGTGTATGACATGATATTCTGGGGACCTAGCATGAAGCTTTGTGTCCTTGGCCCCCTGCATTCTCTTTTCAAACACTGTTTATCTGCTCGGGAGATTCCGTGTACACAGAATCCAGTGATTATATATTAAAAAATGGGCTGATTTCCAAACGTGAAGGTGATAAATGAACAGATTCTCCCCCACCCCCAGATTGCTGAGTAAACATCACCAGAGCACACTAATGTAAAGATATAATGGTGATTAATCTCTTGATTAAAATAATTAATCTTGGTTAATTCTGCATTTAATCATTTCTTTTTATCAATGTCTAGCATGCAGCTTTATAGAAATATTCATTTAGACTAATGGATATTTCATTCCTCCAATTAGTCTGTTTATTCTGAGCTTCCGGAGTACCTCCAATTCTAGCTCTTTCATTTATGGGAAATTTCAGTCATATTGCCAGAGCACTAGGCAAATTTTTTTTAAATTTTTTTGCCAGTCCTGGGGCATGGACTCAAGGCCTAAGCACTGTCCCTGGCTTCTTTTTGCTCAAGGCTAGCACTCTGCCACTTGAGCCACAGAGCCACTTCTGGCCTTTTCTATATATGTGGTGCTGGGGAATTGAATCCAGGGCTTCATGTATACAAAGCAAGTACTCTTGCCACTAGGCCATATTCCCAGCTGCACTAGGCAAAATAAATAAATAAATTTTTTCCTATCAGTATGGGGGGTTTGAACTTAGGGGAGCTAGGAGCTGTCCCTGATCTTTTTTGTTTTGTTTTGCTCAAAGCTGGTGCTCTATCACTTGAGCCACAGCTCCACTTCCGGCTTTTGGGTGGTTAATTGGAGATAAGAGACTCATGGGCTTTCCTGCCTGGGCTGGCTTTGAACTTCAGTCCTCAGATCACAGCCTCCTGAGTAGCTAGGAATACAGGTGTGAGCCACCAGCACTCAGTGTCAACGATTTTTTTCATACTTAAGAAGTCCCTGTAGTGTTCAGAGAAGGACAAAAGAAAAGGAGATGAAGCTGCTTCGGGCCTGAAACGAATTCATGGATGATCCTTACTGACTAGTTGCATAGGGATTCAGAATTTTAGCCAGGCCACTAATTGCTTGTCATGGTCACAATACCATTACCCACTTTATAGGATTTGTGAATCCATTCTTCCACATCCAACATCTGGCAATTCTCACTAAAGCATTGATTTAGCATTCACATTTCCTTGAGACTACCCAAGTCCAGATCTGGATTCTTTTTTTTGGCCAGTCCTGGGCCTTGAACTCAGGGCCTGAGCACTGTCCCTGGCTTCTTTTTGCTCAAGGCTAGCACTCTGCCACTTGAGCCACAGCGCCACTTCTGGCTGTTTTCTGTATATGTGGTGCTGGGGAATCGAACCCAGGGCCTCATGTGTACAAGGCAAGCACTCTTGCCACTAGGCCATATCCCCAGCCCCATCAAGTCCAGATCTGGGTTATGTGGCTTGCTCACATTTACCTGGCTAACAACCCAGACGATACTGCATGCAGGACTTTGAGGATCTCCACGATCTCTTCCTCTGTGAATAAGTTACACAAACAAATAACAACAACAAAAACAAGTGCAGTAAATCTGTGAGTTCTTGGTGGATGGACTGCCAGAGGAATGTTGATGTTCCTACCACCTGTGTTGAAGAAATAAGGAGATCATTTATGCCGCTGATTCGTAGTCAATACCCATCGAAACAGACTGTGAATATCTACTCGTGTTAAACCCTTTCCTGGATGTAATGGACACACCAGGGAATAATATGAAGGGTTTAACATTGAGACATCTGGCCAAGAGTAGTGGCTTATGCCTGTAGTCCCAGCGACTTACATGACAGGAAGGCGGGGAATCACAGTTTGAGGTCAGTTAGTGAGTTCACCATCTTGATCAATAAGCTAGGCATGGCCTTGCATCGCCGTGATTCGAGCCATGTGAAAGGCCATGGGTGGGGGGATTGTGGTACAAGGCTGGCTTGGGAAAACTGAAAATGGTACCTAAAAAAAAATAACTAAGCAAAACATAAAAGAAGACTGGTATTGTGGCTAAACTGATAGAATACCTTTTAGGCAAAAGGGAGGCTCTGCATTCAAACCCCAGAACTGCAAATAAACACAACCACCACCACCACCAAACAAAGCGACAGCAGCAGCAAGAAGGTACCCTGAGATGGTCCAGTCCTAGGAAGACCACCTGGACTTCAAGTTTAATGCTGGGACTCTGAAAGCAAGCTGTTCCCAGCCAAGAATGTGCCCTGGGAAGGGGTTCCTGGAGGAGGGGGGTGGGGAGAGCGGCTCTCTGTGGTTTATTTCTCTTATTTCAGTTTATTCCCATCAAATTACTTGTCCTAGCCATGCACCAGTAGCTCATGCCTGTCCTCTGAACGACTCAGGAGGCTGAGATCTGAGGATTGAAGTTCAAAGCCAGCCGGGGCAGCAAAGTCCATGAGACTCTTAATCTCCAATGAACCACCAGAAAGACCGGAAGTGGAGCTGTGGCTCAAAGTGGTAGAGCTCTCGCTTTGTGTGAAAAAGCTCAGGGATAGCACCCAGAACCCGAGTTCAAGCCTCATGACTGACAAAGAAACCCACTTGTCCTTCCTAAAGCTCATTGTTCTTTGCTTGCTCTTCCCCCACTCCATTTGTTATGTTTTGACTGTGAACCTTACCCCCACTTCCTCCCCCTACTCTGGGAAATGGTGGGAACTTGAGAGGATGAAGCTGAGCTGGAGGAAGGGCATTGCTGAGCACACACCTTTGAAGGCACTGCCTGCTGCTCAGTCCGCCCTTGCTCTCTGCCTTCCTGTCCACCTTAAGATGCACAGCCTCCTCCTCTTCCACAGCACCGCCATGATGTTTTGCCTCATGGGGGACCCAGAATCAAAGAAGCCCAGGGGCCATGGACTGAAAGCATTGGCCAAAATAAATATTTCCTTCTTTTTTACTTGGTGCCAGTCCTGGGACTTTAACTCAGGGCCTAGGCACTGTCTTTAAGTTTTTTTATTCTTCAACCAAGGCTAGCACTCTGGCACCTGAGGTATAGCTTCCTTTCTGGCTTTTTAGTGGTTTATTGGAGATAAGAGTTTCACAGACGGCCTGGCCCAGGCTGGCTTCAAACCTTGATCCTCAGATCTCAGCCCCCTGAGAAGCTAGGATTACAAGCTTGAGTCACTGGGGCCCAATCTCAGCATCTTTGAGTGAATCTCAGAACCCTCCGTGTTTGGAGGGGAGGCAGGGGGATGTCACTGGAGTGTTGAGAGCCATTAGGATAAAGTAGATGTGAATGTCTGGACTCAGAGCCCCTGCGTTGTGGAAGTTGCTGTGCTCTGAGACCTGGATCTGAGGGGCAGAGGGGAAGCAAGTTGGAGCTGCAGGGCAGAAAGGGGTGAGTGGAAGCATGCATACACCATTTGCAATGTTGCAACTGGATTCTTCCTGTGTGGGGACTTAGCACCGCATGGGGTCAGATCAATCATCAGAGCAGGATGCTGGCTCATGCTAGAGCTCTGCACAGGACCCACCCTGTGGCTTTTGACAGTTGGTTGCTCAATCAATAAACAATTACTGGGTACCCTGCTGTGTCCTAGGCTCTGGACTATAGATTTATGTTTGGTTGCTAAGTTCAGACTGGCAGGGCACAGGGATAGGTGTCTATTCATTTGCAAATGCTTCCCGAACCTCAGTAGTGATCATGATAATCATTATAATCAAAGTTATGCTTTTATTTATTTATTTGGGGGGGGTCAGGTATTACTCTTCTAAATGCTTTCTATATAGTTTGAATTTGTTACTTCCAACAGCCCCATGAGCTAGATCAGATAATCATTGTTATTTTTCCCTATTTTGTAGGTGAGGAAACAAATTCTACCCAGGTAACAGGGCAAGCAGAAATCCAGTGCTCTGGCCCAGGTGGTATGACTTGAGCATCAGTGCGCCTCATGGACCACAGATGCATGTCTGGCGCAATGTTAGCTTCTATCAGGACATGAGGGTAAGCTGGGCACTGTGCCTCAAGCACAAGAAGCTCAGGCAGCTTCTTCAGAAGCAGAGCTCGTGGGACTTCAGCTCAGGGCCAAGCCCATGCCTAACCAACAGTCCACGAGACTCCATCTCACTCAAGGACTGGGCGTGGTGGCACACGACTGACATCCTGGTTGGTTATGGGGGAAGCAACAACGGCTGAAGGGTGGTGGGGAGCACCTGACCTCCCCAGAGCCATGGGGCAGCCCAAGTAAGGAGGAGAAGATTCCAGGCCAGCTCAGGCATAGAGCAAGAGCCTACCTCCAAAATAATGAACTCACAAGTGGGCTGGAAGCGTGTCTTGACTCAGAGAGCCCCTCTCGAGCAAGGGTGAGGCCCTGTGTGTGATTGCCAGGGCTTTAAAACCAACACTCGAGGGCTGAGAATATGGCCTAGTGGCAAACACTTGCCTAGTATACATGAAGCCCTGGGTTCGATTCCCCAGCACCACATATATAAAACGGCCAGAAGTGGCGCTGTGGCTCAAGTGGCAGAGTGCTAGCCTTGAACAAAAAGAAGCCAGGGACAGTGCTCAGGCCCTGAGTCTAAGCACCAGGACTGGGAAACAAAAAGACAACCAACACTTGAGATGCAGTTGGAGTGGCACCGCATCAGCTGAGGAAGGGAGCTAAGCAAGAATGGGGCCCTGGCTCCAAACCCAAGTATTGATGAAGACAGAGAAAGAGAGAGGGAGAAAGGAACAGATGGAGGTGAGTACAGAGGCATCGGATGCAGCAGTGCTAAGCATGTGTGTTGGAGCAGGTCTGTGTACATGTGGGAATCACAGTGCCCAGCCTGCAGAAAGGATCATATACCTGTGGACTATATTTCAGCGCTTTTCTGTCATGTGTTACTACAAAATTGAGAAAACAAACTGGTTCACGCCTGCCATCCTTGCTACTCAGGAGGCTGAGATCTAAAGATCATGGTTCACAGCCAGCCCAGTCAGGAGAGTCTGTGAGACTCTTATCTCCAATGAAGGATCAGAAAATTGGAAGTGGCTCAAAGTGGTAGAGTGCTTGCCTTGAGCAAAAGAGTTCAGTGACAGTGCCCAGGCTCTGAGTTCAATCCCCACGACTGACCTAAATAAACAAACAAACAAATAAATAAACAATGAAATTGAGAAAACAAGTTGTGGCATGCTTCACCTTCTTGGGCATATTGTATTTATACTGAGGGTGAAAATGCCTTTTTAAAACTGAAGGGGCCTTGGGAAGATAAAGCTCTTGGATGTCCTTGAGCCTTAGCTTATTGATTTAGAACATGAAATAATGAAATGGACTCTGAGGTGGCCAGTAACATCACATGACATACCAGTGCACCAAGCATCTCCTGTGGATCTGGAGAGTGGTAGTTGTGCCAGATAAAAGCAATCAAATGCTCACCACTCTGTTGATTCTGTGGACATCAAAGGGCTGGGGAATGGTTGGGGGACCAACAGCATCTTTCGAAAACCGTCTAGAAGAACATTCATGGGGTTGTATCCACTAGACCATAATGCCTGCCCCTGGGCTGCCTAACAAACCTGTCATCTACGGAGCTACCACTGGCATGCCACCCAACATGTGTGTGGAAAACCAATAAAAATAAAAAGCTGAAAGGCTGGGGATGTGGCTCAGCAGAAAAGCACTTGCCTGACATGCTTGAGGCTCTGGGGTCCATCCCCAACCCTAAAAATAATAAAGATGAAAATAAGTAAAACACAAAGGAAGGAAGGAAGGAAGGAAGGAAGGAAGGAAGGAAGGAAGGGAAGGAGGGAAGGAGGGAGGGAGGAAGGGTGGGAGGGAAAAAGGGAGGGAGGGAGGAAGTTAGGCAGGCAGGCAGGCAAGCAAAGTGAGCATCATTTGATCTTCTAGAATTGAATTTTACTCTGAATTTTTCTTTCCCCCAAAGTTGCAGCAAGACAAGAAGTAGTCTGTTTTGGAGAAAAAAAAAAAAAAGGAAGAAAGAAAAGGAAGAGGAGGAGGAGAAGGAGGAGGAGGAGGAGCAGAAGGAGGAGAAGGAGGAGGAGGAGGAGAAGGAGGAGAAATAAACACTACAGCTTTTCTTTTCTTTTTTTTTAGATTGCAGATGTCTCTTTCTCATCTGCTGTTAACGCCTCTTTCCCCCAGAATCAATCACAGGTTATTTTTGGTACCTCCATGCCTTCAGGTTGCAATTCCTGTCCCAAAGATAGATGCAGATGTTATCTTCTCCATCAGCATCCTGTCCCAGGTTGGATCACTCTGCCATTTAAGCAGCTTCAGCCATTCCTGGCCACCATTTGACCTTCCTGCAGTCCTCCAGCTGCCTGGCGAGTTCCCGCAAGCATGCTGCTGTCCGTGGTGCTGAAAACACAGCGTTCATCCCTCTCTCCCCCTTTCCTCCATCTCCCGCACCATTGCCTCTTCTAGGAAACGGGTGAAGGAGGCAAGATTGCTCAGATCCATGCTGACCCTGCAGACAGGCTCTGTAGTCCCCCAAACCTCCTGTGTGATTGAAATCAAGAAGGCCCCACGTCTGCCTGGTTGGTGGGCGCTGGTCTGGACCAGGCTCCACCCGAAGACCTAGCTAGGGGCAGAGGGAAACGGCAGTGCATCTGATCACAACCAGCATACTGGGAGTACCTGTGGTAGCCACATGGCAGAAGACCTCTGCTAAACATTCTCTGGGTACCAGTGTGGCCCCTCTCCTTCCTGATATTCATTCATTCATGCATGCATTCATTCAATAGACCTTGTTCCTTGCCAGGTCAATATTAATGTGTTCAGGATACATGACTTTCCTTTTGGAGACTCACATGGTAGCACAGGTGCACATATTGCATTTTTTTTTTTTTGCCAGTCCTGGGCCTTGGACTCAGGGCCTGAGCACTGTCCCTGGCTTCTTCCCGCTCAAGGCTAGCACTCTGCCACTTGAGCCTCAGCGCCGCTTCTGGCCGTTTTCTGTATATGTGGTGCTGGGGAATCGAACCTAGGGCCTCGTGTATCCGAGGCAGGCACTCTTGCCACTAGGCTATATCCCCAGCCCCAGACATATTGCATTTTATAATCACATATTCTATGTGTATTTATCAGTCTCCCTGTGTGTATCTCCTTTGTGTCTGCGTACATATTTAACTTAAGTCTTTTGTGTACCTCCCAAGGACCTGAATGTATGATCTCAGGTGGGCTTTTGTGTTTTAGCTTTCTCACTGAAGATGGGTACTCTATCACTTGAGCCACATATCCACTTCTGGCTGTTTTGCTAGTTAATTGGATATAAAGGTCTTATGTATTTGTCTGACTTTGAACCTTGATCCTCAGATCTCAGCCTCCTGGGTAACTAGCACTACAGATGTGATCCACCAGTACTAGGCTATATAATTTACACTAATGCTATACTCAAATCTGACTATATGCTGAAGAAGCCAGTAGATTTGGTAAAGGTGATGATGAGGACAGTCTTCACAGAGTCCAACATGGGAGATGGGCTTTGAAGGATGAGCAGGAGTTCAATCTGTACACCAGGTTGGGGCAATAAAAACCTACTGGGAAGAGGCTACACAGGACCTGAGGCACAAAGGTCTTTGGGCACTGGTTGTGAGATGAAAAGCTTAAAAGCCCAGCATGGTGATGGTGGTGGGAAGAAGCCTTCGAGTGTTCACCTATGGCAAGATGAATAAAAACAGTGCAATGAATCTGGAAGACACATCCCGCTTCATTTAGTATTTAAATTATGAGTTCTTACCTGCATATAGTTCATTTCAGATCCGGAAATATGCATCCCAAGTTGATGAGAGCTAAGTCAATGGGACAGAGAGAACACAAGCCAAGTTCAGAGCTCACATCAACAGGAAGGAGAGGAAGGGTGGAATTCTCTTTTTTGTTGCCGATAAACCATCGAGGGGCTCACATCTATAATCCTAGCTACTGAAGAGGGTGAGATCTGAAGATCTTGATTGAAAGTCAGCCTGGGCAGGAAAGTCTGCCAGACTCTTATCTCCAGTTAGCCACAAAAAGCTAAAAAAAAAAATGCAGCTGTGGGCTCAAGTGGAAGAGCATTAGACTTATGCCAAAAAGCTAAGGGACAGTGTCCAGGCCCTCAGTTCAAGCCTCAGCACTGGCCCATTACAGAAAAAAGTTTCAAAGACATTCCTCTGGCACTTCAAAGATTCCACAGGCCTCTCCGAAATGTATTCTTCTCCTTATTTCAATATTCAACATTAAAATGCCTATGGATTCTTTTGCATGGTTTCCATTTATCTGTTGAATCATCCTACCTGGCCACTGACTGTGTCCACATTTTCTTTAATTCTTTGAACGTCTTTATAATTGCTGCTTTGAAGTCTATTACATGCAAAAATCAGAGCCCACTCTGAACCAGTCTTAATTAACTGGTATTCTTCCTCCATATGGGCCATGTTTTCTCACATTTCTTTTCTTTTTCTAGTAGCTCGCTTTCTTTCTTTCTTTCTTTCTTTCTTTCTTTCTTTCTTTCTTTCTTTCTTTCTTTCTTTCTTTCTTTCTCTCTCTCTTTCTCTCTCTCTCTCTCTCTCTGTGTGTGTGTGTGTGTGTGTGTGTGTGTGTGTGTGTGTGTGTGTGTGTGCCAAACCTAGGGCTTGAACTCAGGGCCTGCGTGCTGTCCTTGACCTTTTTCACTCAAGGCTGGTGCTCTGCCACTTGAGTCACAGCTCCACTCCTGACTTTTTGGTGGTTAATAAGATATATGATCTCACAAACTTCCATGCTTATATTGGCTTGGAACTGTGATCCTCAGATCTCAGCCTCCTGAGTAGCTAGCATTACAGGCATGAGCCACCAGTGCCTAGCTAGCAATTTCTTTGGGCTGAAGAAATATTGGGATAATGCTGGATTTTATTTCCCTTCATCCAGAGCTATTCTTATTGTGAGCATTATTGATATTTTATTTAAAAATTAGGCATTAACTTGTCTGGACTTTGAGTCCAGGTAAAATATGCCTGTCTCCCTTATGCCTAGAAACATTGGTGTCTTGGATTAGCTTTATTTCTCTTACATTAAAAAGAAATGATAGCTTATTTCTTTTTAGCCTGACCTTCTGTAACTGTCATCTTAAAATCCAGATCATTATTTTCACAAAAATGATGGCTCTGAGCATGGCGGAGAACCTCTTAATTAAAACGAAACCACCAAACCACACCTATCGGCAGAACTCGCCTTTTCCTGGGAGGCTGATTGCCTGTGAGGCTGAGCAGCCTGGATGGCTCCCACCATTCAATTTCCGCTGTTGCCGTGGCTTAGGTCTTCCTTCCCAACCTCTCCCACTTCCATTTCCTGCTGCTTGCTGCCCAGGCCTCCCACTCCACAAGCTCCCCTCACACAGCTGCATTCCCACCTCTAGGCAAGAAACTCATTAACCCACTGCCATGACCTGAGGTCACAGAATTCTTCCACTGTTTTTCAACTCTGTTTGCCTTTATATTTAAAGTACAGATGGTCCCTGACTTACAATGGCTCAACTTATGATTTCCACCCTCCCCTCCTTTTTTTTTTAGCTTTACAAATGGTGTGAGAGCAACCCACATTCAGTAGAAGCCTTACTTCACATTCTAAAATTGGATCTTTTCCTGCACTAGCAGTATGGAATATAATACTCTTTTGTGTTGAGTGGTGGTGTCTGTTCCTAGCCAGGCATAAGCTATCCACGAGGATGAATAAGTGATTCTACCTTGCACTGGGTGTTGGGCCTTGGTGTTCTGCTGAGTGTACTGACCATCTCATTGATAGAAGACATTCTCCCTTTATACTGAGTTTAATCAAGACGTAATCCAATTCGAGCTGGAGGAACATCTGTAGATGAGTTGTAGTTAGCAGTCAGTCGTAGCTGGCTTGTAATCGCCTCATTTCAGCATCTGGATTAATGCCTCTTGCTTCTGCATTTACACAGACCGTTATTCCTCCTGGTCAAGGAAGTGCATTTTCCTCGTTCTTGTCATGCCTAATAATTTTTTTTCTGTTGGATGTGAGACCTTGTGACTACTACATCATTGGCTTGTTTGCTCTTTTTTCACTTAAGCAGTGAGTGGTGAACTCTGATCTAGCTGGTAACCCAGCTACTTGTGGAATAGTTTTTATTCTTCCAAGGTTTTTTAAGTTGTTTTTTTTTTCAGTCATGGGGCTTGAACTCAGGGCCTGGACGTTCCCTAAGCTTCTTTGCTCAAGGCTAGCGCTCAACCTCTTTGAGCCACAGCACCACTTCCGATTTTCTGGTTGTTCACTGGAGATAAGAGTTTAACCTAACGGACTTTCCTGCCTAGGCTGGCTTTGAACCATGATCCTCAGATCTCAGCCTCCTGAGTAGCCAGGATGACAGGCATGAGCCACCAGCACCCAGATGTTTTACACTTTTTCTCAGTTAGCTGGAGGAAGGAACAGATTTCACTGTAGGTGTAGTTAGTTCTTAATGTCTTAAGCGTGGCTCCTTTGAAGTTGATGTGCGAGGGTGAACACTGACTCCTTTTGCTTGGAGAAGCCCAAACTCAACTTGCCTCTGTCACTTGTTAAGATCAGAAAATTGTTTACTGTAGCAAGACACTGTGAGTTTCCACTCAATCTTGTGAACACCTCACTCCACATACAAAGCCTAGTCACCAAGCCAGGTCCTGTAGGTCCTGCACTTGGGTATTTACTTATTTACTTCTGTATTGTTCAGAGCTTCAAAAGATTGGATACAATCTAAATGTCCATCTATAAAGAACAAGTTAATAAACAATCATAGATTCGTGCAGTGAATTAGTAGGTAGGTAGTTAAAACAATGAGTTATATCTGTTTGGAAGTACAAACAACCAAGGTGAAGAGATCAAAAAGCAAGGTGACCCTCGTTATGTAAGGAATATCGCTTCCAGGCTCATGCCTGTAATCCCAGCTAATCAGAGGGCTGAGATCTGAGGATTGTGGTTATACTTTTCTTCTTTCCCAGGCCTGTCACACGGTCAGACTTGCTTTGGGGAAGCTGATTGGTGGGTTCCCTTCCCACCTTTGTGGCCTGGGGAAAGGCATTGACTGACTCACCTAAATATAAGTGCAGGATATCCCTTCTTCCTCTCCCTTCTTAACGGGAAGCTGCTGAGCTCTGCAGGGCTTCTTGTCTAAAGATGTGTTTCGTCTCTTCCCTCCAGGGTTCTAGGTGCTTAGACAAATAGAGAAACTACAGTTTCTTGTCTTACTGTATGTCTAAATCTAGAAACACTCTCTCAAACCTAAATGGAACTTGAAACTGAACTAAGAATACTTTCATGGTTCGAAGCCAGTCTGGGCAGAAAAGTCTGTGAGACTCTTATCTCCAATAAACCACTCAGAAAAAGCTGGAAGTGGTGTTGTGGCTCATATGGTAGAGCTCTCGCCTTGAGCCCAAAGAGGCTCAGGGACAGTGCCCAGACCCTGAGTTCAAGCCCCAAGATCAGCAAAAAAGAATACTTTCATTTCTGACAGACACATGTTAAAATATCTAAATGAGATGGTGTGATTGTAAATGTACAAGCGAAGGCACCAGAAGGCTCTATGGATAAATGTTGTTTGCTATACTCATAAGGAAGAGAGGTTCAGAACTTTGTACCCTAAAATAAATAACTACAGCACTGGGGGACTGGCTCAAGTGGTAGAGTGACAGCTGAGCATGCAAGCTTGGGGACCTGAGTTCAAACCCTGGTACTGGCAATTAAAAATAAAGAATAAACACACAGGTGAGTAACAAATATTGACTAAACGAATAAATGCATGCATGCATCATTTGATTCAGTGATTCCATTTCTACAAATTCTATTGTAAAGACTGGCTTACTTACAAACATCGTTTAACCTGTATCTAGGCATAGACATACATAGGAATATTTACTTTTGCGTTGTCCAGAGCCTTAAAATGCTGGATACAATCCAAATGTCCATCAACAGAGAACAAGTTAAATAAATGATAATAGATTCGTGCAGTGAATTAGTAGGTTGACAGTTAAAATAATGATTTGTATCTGCTCAAAAGTACAAACATTCAAGGTGAAGAGATAAAAAAGCAAGGTGCCCCATATGGTGTAAGGAATATTGCTACCGGGCACAGGTGGCTCATGCCTGTAATCCCAGCTACTCAGAAGGCTGAGATGTGAGGATGGTGGTGCAAAGGCAACCCAGGTAGCAAAGCCTGTGACATACTTAACTCCAATTAACTACCAGAAAGCTGAAGTGGAGCTATGGATTAATGGTAGAGTAACAGCTTTGGGAAAAAAAGATCTAAGTGACTGGGCAAGGCCCTGAGTTCATGCCCCAGGACCAAACACACACATATACAAACCACCTCCCACAGGAGTATTTCTACCTGTATCACATATATTAGTACTTCAGAAACTATAGTTTAGAAATAGAGGGAAAAGAAATCCCTGCCAATACTTTCCTGAAGAAATTACCTGGTGCTAGTCATCACACCTGTAATTCTAGCTACTCAGGAGACTGAGATTTAAGGATCGTAATTCAAAGCCATGATCCCGGGCAGGAAAGTCTGTGAGACTCTTATCTCCAATTAACAAATAGAAAACCAGAAGTGGTGCTGTGGCTCAAAGTGGTAGAGTGCTAGCCTTAAGTAAAAGGAGCTCAGGGACAGTGCCCACGCCGTAAGTTCAAGTCTCATGACCAACAAAAGAAAAAAAAAATGTGCCTGGCCATCATTGTCCATAATTACTTTTTTTTCTTACAAACCATGTTAATATTTTTGCTTAAGGCCAGGTAACTGCAATAAGTAGTGTATATATGTATTTGGGAAAATCTATCTTCTGATATCCTAGTGAGAAATTAGAGAATTTAAGATTGGTTCAGCATAGTTCCCAATGCACAGTACTATCTTTTTTTTAAAACCACATTGAAAGAATGAACATATAATGGAATGACTTTGAGGTTATTTCAATAACCCTAGAGGGAAGCAAATAAGGATTATTACCTACATATATCTGGGGGCCCACATGGATCCTTCCATCAAATAAAGTGGAAGTTGAGGACAAGAGAAATGATTTGCTGAAGAGGAAGCTCTTGTTTGAAATGTATGACCGTAAGGTACTCATGGGAAATTCAGGTAAAATAAATACAAAAAAATTACACACTTGGGTGTGGCATTCAGGAGAGGAGCTATGAATGACAAACGTTCAGTGTTATCGCATTTGAGAATAGAATGAACCGGAAAGATCTCTGAGGGAGTATGTGGAGCAAATGTATCTTGGAAGAGCTAAAGACATCTCTGGGAACAATAATATTTGAATAGCACACTTAAAACTTAATAGTAAGAAAAAATAGAGGTACATTTTGGAGTATGAGTGTGTTGTGGGCATGACTTGTATTTGCCACATTTTGTTTCATTCCAGCTTGAGCAAAATGAGTAGTTATGACCGGTAGACTCATAAAGTATGTTAAGACTAACCGAATAAAGCATGCATTACCACTTACAAACTCATAGCTGCTCCACTTTACCATCATACAGGAGTCTGTGTGGGTAGTTTTTTTTAAAAAGAAAACACGGGATTATCTTTAACTAGTTGTACAAAGGTGTGTCAATTCAACATGTCAGTGTATAAGCACAATGCATCTTTGTTGTTGGTGGTGGTAGTGGTTTTGGGGCTTGAATTCTAGGCCCAAGTGCTGTCTCTGAGCTCTTCAGCTCAAGGCTAGCTCTCTATCACTTGAGCCACAGCACCACTTCTGGTTTTCTGGTGGTTAATTGGAGATAAGAGTCTCCAGGACTTTCCTGCCCAGGTTGGTGGCTTTGAACCTCAATCCTCAGATCTCAGCCTCTTGAGTAGCTAGGATGACAGATGTGAGCCACTGGCACCCAGCTAGCACAATGCATCTTGATCCATGGCACCCCTTCTGTCATTCTCCCCCATCCCTCCCAACACCACCCCTCCCCTCAGATTGCCTGGTTCCACTTTTACATATATGCATTAAATATTAGGACTGTGTTCATCCACTTTCTCTCCTTTCCTCTGCTCTTCCTTCTTTTGACCTCCCCTGAGCCATGACAAGGTGTGTTTCCTCTTCCTGGTATGCTTTTTATTTCATCATATGTTAGCCATTCAGAAGAGTTTCAGCATTGGAATTCTCCTGAGTGCACCAGTTTCTTAGTCTGTGTGTGTTTTAAAATTATTTTGTTTGTGTGTTTGGTTGGTTGATTTTCAAAAGTAAAATAGACTGGAGCCCTGAGACCCTTGGCGGAGAATCCACTGATTCCACCCAGAATCTGCACAGCAGTAAGCGAGCTTTCCCTTGTCCTTGAGATGTTGGATGTATTCATTGCTGGAATGCAAATACACTCTTCCGGTCAGACGCAAGACGCAAATACCAACCCTCCATTTCTCCACCCATCTTTCCCTTCTTGCAGCTGCTGCAAGCCATGTAATTAGCCAAGCCATCTATTGAGTGGTATCAGGACTATGGTATGACAGAACCCTGGGTATGGCTTGTGAGTTAGGAATGAAGCTCTGGGAGAAACACAGCATGGTCGCCATTGTGGCAACAAACCTAGCCGTGCCATCACTGGGCTCAAGGCTCATCATTCTCCTGAGACTTTTCTGTGAGCTGCCTGCTCACGTCCTCCACCCTAA
Organism: Perognathus longimembris pacificus; assembly: GCF_023159225.1. NCBI lineage: Eukaryota > Metazoa > Chordata > Mammalia > Rodentia > Heteromyidae > Perognathus > Perognathus longimembris. Next base: position 5,031,968 of record NC_063183.1, on the reverse strand, counting down.
CCCACTTGTGCCTACGCCTGCGCCTGTGCAATGGCTGTTTTCTGTATTGACTATCAGCAATGCTATGTAGTAAAGGAATTTACTCCTGCATGAAATCTTCTCCAAGTTTTCCAGGTGTCTTTATACATACTGTTTTATACAACTGTAGTCTATTTTTGCTGTAGTTTGTTTTGGAGTTCTGCTTTGTGTTTGGGCCACAACGTTTCTTCTTCTTCTTTTTCTTTTATCATTAATTCATCAATAGCTTTGGCTAGGCTTTTCATAGTATTTTTGGGGGGGTGGGGCGGGAGAAGAAAGCTCCAATCTTCTGAGATGTCATAAAAATGATTCCATCTTTACTTTTTGTCCTTCATGACTCGTTTTCTTGGGGAGGGGACTGTGGAACTTATTTATTTTTTAGAATAGTTGTTTGATTTTTTCAGAAAACTTGGAGAAAAGGGCAGAATTCCCATATTTTCCTTACTAATGTTTCTCCTTGTATAACAGTCTATATTATTATTATTTATTGCAGGTAATGGATCAATATTGATAGACCATGAATGAACACCTATAGTTTATTTCTGATTTTCTAACATCTTACTTATTGTTTTTTTATTCTGTCTGGGCATCTATTTTTTGTGATATCACATTGCACGTTGCTTTGTTTTCTTACTCTTCTAGCCTGTGATGGGATCTTAGTCGTTCCTTATTTTTCCTGAACTTGGCAGTATGAAAGAGTATTGAGCAGGCTTTTTTTTTTTTTTCCATTTTTGTCAGTTGTGGGGCTTGAACTCAGGGCATGGGTGTTATCCCTGAGCTCTTTTGCTCAAGGCTAGTGTTCTACCACTTGGAGCTACACAGCACCACTTCTGGTTTTCTAGTGGTTAATTTTAGATACGAGTCTCATGGACTTTCCTGCCTAGGCTGACTTTGAACTGTGATCCTCAGATCTCAGCCTCTTTAGTAGCTAAGATTACAGGCATGAGCCACCAGTGCCTGGCCAAGCAGACATTTTTGTTAACCCCTAACACAGGTGTGTCTGGTACTCTTTTCATTATTCTACTGGATTCAGAGGTTTGAGGGAGAAAGGTCATGAAGGTGCTCCTGTCATCCCATCAAATGCTGACAGTGCCATGTCTTGTTGTCCTTGAACCATGATCCTCAGATCTCAGCCTCCCATGTAGCTAGGCTTACAAGTGTGAGCCACCAACACCTGGTACTATCTTCTTTTTTCCTTCCTCTCTTCTAACTCCCTCAAACAATCTCACAATTGCAAATATGCTGCATGTGTATTCACACACACACACACACACACGAAGCACACACTTTATGTCTGGCAAAAAGAGCACATCACTTTCTGTTTCTACTGATTTAATGTCACACTGAAAGTATGTTCAGGAACAGGATGGAAAACAGGCTTGTACTGGGTCTTGGTGGCTCACACCTGTCATCCTAACTACTTAGGAGGCTGAAATCTGAAGATCACAGTTCAAAGCCAGCCAGGGCAGGAAAGTCCATGAGACTCTTATTTCCAATGAGCCACCAGAAAACCAGAAGTGCTGTGGCTCAAGTGGTAGAGTGCTAGCCTTGAGCTGAGGAGCCCAGGCCCAGAGTTCAAGCCCCAGGACCACCAACCACAACAAAAAGAGCAGACACTGTGCTGTTCATTTACACATGACTTCTTCCAGTCACCCTGAGCGGGAGGAGTATTTTTCCCATGTTGGGGGTGGAAATCAAGGTGTGCATGTTTCCAAAGAGCTCATATTGGGTGGAGCCTGCTTTCTTTCTAGTACAGGGTCAGAGGTCTGTGGGAACATGAAAAAAATCTTTATGGTCTGAATTTGACTTTCATGGGGTTGCCTTTTTTGCTTGTTTGTTTTGCCAGTCCTGGGGCATGAACTCAAAGTCTTGGCACTATCCCTGAGCAACATTTACTCAAAACTAGCACTACCACTTGAGCCACGTGGCTAATTCTGGCTTTTTCGCAGTGGTTTATTGGCGATAAGAGTCTCATGGACTTTCCTGCCCTGGCTGGCTTCGAACTGTCCTCTTCAGATCTCAGCCTCCTGAGTAGCTAGGATGACAGGTGTGAGCCAGTGGCGCCAGGCTTGTGATTGTGTCTTTAACTCACCCACATCCTTCTACACAGCTCTGACATAGAATTTGTCAGCCACTGTGGCACTCTGGCCACCTAGCCCATCTTCTGAGTACCCAACATACTGAAGAATTGCTTAGCACCTGATTTTATTGACTCTAACCCCAAATCATCTTTCTTTAAGTAGGCTGTTTTCAAAGGGAGAGCGGAAAGAAGTGACATGCCATTACACAACAGTCAAGACAAATCGTCAGAGAGTCTGGCAGCCGGGAAGAAAAGCTTTTCCCGAAGTTACAGATGTAGAATTAACCTTTACATCCATCCTGCAAAGCAGGAAGGTACTGGCAAGTGAGATGTAGCGGGAGAAATGAAAAGAAGATTCTTAACCCGAATGCTCAGACAGAAAGGAGAAAATGCCAAAGGAATCGCCTGAGGGCTGGGCTGGCAGGTGCTGGGTAAGAATAGCCATGGGCTCCATGAGACACCTCTTGCTTCTGAGCTCTTTAAAGCATATAAACACAGGGGAGTCTTTCCACTAAATGTGGTGCACTGGTAACTTCTGGGACAGGATGAAACGGTCATTTAACATCCCCCCCCCCACATCTGCAGCATCTACAAGTTCCCCTTTAAAAAAAATCTCTTGCTGGGGACTGGTGGCTCATACCTGTAATCCTAGCAACTCAGGAGGCTGAGATCTGAGGATCATAGTTCTAAGCCAGGCTGGACAAAGAAATCCAAGAGACTCTTATCTCCAATTGATCAGCAAAAAGCCACAAGTGGGGCTGTGGGTTAAGTGGTAGAACACCAGCTTTGAGTGAGAAAGCTAAGGAACACTATCCAAGCCTTTGTGTTCAAGGTTATGTACTCATACATGCACACACTCATGCACACATGCATGCACATGTGTATGCATGTGCACACACAGGCGTATCTCTGTGGGTTTTCCACTTCAGGATTTTGAATGCTCTGCTTCATTGGCAGAGCACATCTCATAGCACATCTTCATAGCACATCTCTCCCAATTTTCACAAGACTTGTTCTTTCCCCCCATCTTAAAATACAGCCTGCCCTCCCTGAAGACCTAGTGTGCCTGATGTGTGTCCCTTTAGACCCCATTCTCTGTCACACCTCTAAGAGGGAGATGAAGCCACCTGCAGTGAAGCCAGCATGGATCACAGAATTAAATGAGACGGGAATCAAACTCCCCCAACCCCCAGTCAAAATAATATTAGTTGAAAGGAGATTTCAATCATATGAGGCTCAAAAATAAGATAATTAAAAACAGTGGAAGAGGCTGGCACGGGGGTCGTTCAGAATTCAGGAAACAGATCAAGAACCAATACACCATCATTATGAAATGAATGAGTTGAATAGCAGTCGCCGGGATAAAATAGGCCCAGTGACGAGTAAAAGATCTGGATCGATGAACAGCTTTTGGATGTGAACAAGAAAGAAGAGACAGAAGAGATTAGGGAGTTTTTTTTTAAAGATAGAAGTGTGACTTTTCTCTTATTTCACTACCACGTGCAGAGAGAGAGTCTGTCTTAGCACCAGGCCAGCAGAAAATGAAGAGAAGCCAAGAGCGAAAGATAGATTCCAGGCAATATCATTTACTTACCTGGGTTCCCAGGCTGGAAACTTCCCCTTTGAATCTCAGCCATAAATCCTCTCAATTGCATAAGACATTTTTAGTTAGATGCTTTTCAGTTACACCTAAAAGCAACCTTCATAATTAAAAAAAAACCAACACTGAATGGTTCAGTTATCTGAACTAACATTGTAAGCTTTCAGTATTCCATTCCCTCAACTAAAATATGTAGAAAATAATTTCATCTCCAGCATAGGATGGAGGTGAATGGGCCATCTGGCTATAGCTATATATCCTGTCATAGCCAACACTATACCTGCCACATGGGAAGTGATATTTGTGGTAGCTATTATCACCGAGTTCATAATTAATTCTACCATTAGGTGCTGGTGGTTCACACCTGTAAGCCTAGCTACTCAGGAGGCTGAGACCTGAGGATTATGGTTTAAGCCAGCCTGGGCAGCAAAGTCTGCGACATTCTTATTTCCTGCTACCAACAAGCTGGAAGTGGAGCTGTGGGTGAATGATAGAGTGCCGGCTTTGAGCAAAAAATAAATCTAAGTGAGAGAGCATGACTCTGAGTTTGAGACTCAAGACTGGAACACACACACACACACACACACACACACACACACACACACACACACATCACTTCCCAAACAGTATTACTATCTGTATCCCACACATGAGACTCTTACCTTCAGTGAACAAGCAAAAAGCCTGAAGAGTATCTCAAGTGGTAGAACACTTGCCTCAAGTGCAAAAGCTAAGGAACCGTGCCCAGGCCATGAGTCCATGAGTTCAAGCCCCAGTACACACACACACACACACACACACACACACACACAAACACATACAGAGAGAGAGAGAGAGAACTCACTCCACCACGAAACTTGAAATTGAAAAGGGAAATTCATCGTGTACTCTTCGATGTTGACAGATTCTTCTAACTCTTACATAGCATTGACCACAAGCCAGGCATTTCCCTTAGCTAGGTTGCATACATGACTTTATGTAGCCCTATAAACCACATGGATTGCCTCTGCTGTGATCTCCGTGGACTGTTATTTTATAGAGGCACTGAGGGGTTAAGTCATTTCCCCCCAGGTCCTGTAGCTACTTAGTGATGGAGAGAGGATGGTCCCAGATGCCCAAACAACAAGATGTCATAGAAAATCTTGGAAGGTATGATACAGCAGGAAATAATCATGAAAGACCCCTGTGTCAAGAAATGACATTATGTGTGAGATCTAAATCCCAGGTAACATAAAATCCAAACACCTTCAAACTGAGATATTACTGAAGCAGTATGTCTGTCAAGCCTATCTTTGAAGGAGCTGCTCCTGTCCACCCTTTTGGAAAGCAAGGAAGCAGACACACTGGGCTTCAAATTTCAGCACCATGGAGAGAGAATGGTAGGCGGAAACCAAGTTCTACCTGATGTCTTGAGAACAGTGGTGAGCCTCTGGCATCTAAGAATCACCCTTTGACAAAGATAATTAAAATCTGGCACAGATCAAATATACCTTTATTGAAGACATTTCCGAAGTTCATGAAATGTGACTCTCTCCTCTTTTGATATATCGTCAATCATCTTCACAATGCAGAGAGTTAGCATTGTGAATCTCAAATGAAGAAGGATTAATGAAAAGCCAAAAGGAAGGGCTGTTACACATTAGAATAAAGGCAGCTGCCTCTCCAAGCTGTGGGGGTGAAGAGGGTGCCAATTCCCATCTGACAGCAGAGGTGGGGAGGACAATATGCATGCCAAAGGAGCTATTCAAGCAAGGAAACCAACTGCAAAGTTTCAGAGGAACAGAAAAATGGGAGGGGAGTATCTTGCGTGTGTTAGAACGTACTGCATCCTGGGCAAAGTTTGATGCTTTCTATGTGTTTTCCCTAAGTCTTAACATAGTCACGTCAGCATAGTAGCACACACCTATAATCTCAGCTTGCTGAAGAGCTATAGAAAGGAGGATTGGGGTCCCAGATTAGTCTGGTAATAATGAGTGTGAGACACAATTTGGAAATAGGCAGAAAGGACTGGAAACATGATTCAAATGTAGAGTGCTTCCCTACCCTTGGCAGGCACAAAGATCCTAAATTCAATCTCTGGGGCCTCCTCCCCCTGGCCGAACAAAATAAAAGTCACAACAAAACAATTGTATTTTATCTTGTTTTCAAAGAACAGAAGAGAGTGATGAAGAGTGGAGCAGTGCATAACGCAAGATTCAGGGGAAGGGGAGACAAAAATGGGAGAGAAAAGTGGAAGACCAGATGGACGTCTCAACCAAGAAGTAAAACAAAAAGGCAAGGCAAGGAAGAAAGGATTCCCAGCAGGTAACACAAATCACACCAGAAAGTAAGCACACCAGGGAATCTAAACTTTAATGATCTTCAAGACAGGACAAACTGGGCTCTCTCTTTGATTTTTTTCCTTGACAGTTTTCACAGGAAGAGAAAGACGATTGTAACGAGCTCCTGATGCTGTGTAGCACGGGCCACAGGGAGGCTTGGGCGATACTCTAGGGAATAGCATGCCAATGGACCCATGTCACTAGTCTGCCTGTCTTCGGCAGTGACCTTCCCTCTTGAAGGAGACGGCCATGTCTGTTGTCTCCAGGGCCAGGAATCCCACCAAAGCTCCTTCACCAACAGGCCTAAGAGCTCACAATTATTATTTGGCAACTAGGAAATAGCTCACAGGAGACTCAAACTTGGTGTGTTGGCCTTTGAATGTGAAGTTGTCAACACTGCTGTCTTTGGTATGGGATAAATTGGGGTGGGGGGAGATGATCCGTGTTTATGCATCCTGGGATGGATGGGTTGGTGCCCAGTTGTCCTCAGGAGGTGTGGAGGTGGGCTTTTCCACAACTCTGGAAGGAGACCAGCTTTTAGATTGGCTGTGTTTGGATCATAAAATGTTGCTTTTTTGTTGTAGTCGTTGTTTTGCTAGACCTGGGGCTTGAACTCTGGGCCTGATCTTTTTGCTCTACCACATGAGCCACAACTCCACTTCTAGCTTTTTCTGTGACTCCTTGGAAATAAGAGTCTCATGGACTTTCCTGCCTGGGCTGGCTTTGGACTGAAATCCTCAGATATCAGCTTCCTGAGTAGCTAGGATGACAGGTGTGAGCCACCAGCACCCGGTTGGAGGTTGCTTCTGAAAACAGAGAGGCAAATGCTGATGGCTTCTGCCTATAATCCTAGCTACTCAGGAGGCTTAGCTCTGAGGATCATGGTTAAAAGCCAGCCCATGCAAGCAAATCCAAGAGACTCTTCTCTCCAATTAACCAGCAAAAAGTTGCAAGTGGAGGTGTGGCTTAAGTGGTAGAGCACCCAGCCTTGAGTATAAAAAGCACAGAGGCAGTGATCAGGTCCTGAGTTCAATCCCTAGGACTGACACACAATAAAATTATACAAATAATAAATTGAGTAAGATGTAAATGTTCAAATGTTGAGAGACTTCATCTCAGAGCCGAGATGAACTCATCTTCATCTGCAAGCAGGCCAAAAGTGCAGGTGCTGCTGTCTGACTTTACCAAAAGCCTATTTCCTAAGCACTGTGTTGAACAATTTATACTTATTCTGTTCTGTCTTCACAACAACCCTGTAAGTCAGGAAGTTGATAGCATTGATTAAGAATGGGCACCAGTAGCTCACACCTGTAATCTGAAACTACTCAGGAGGCTGGAATCTGAGGATCCAGGTTCAAAGCCAGCCCAGGAAGGGAGGTCTGTGAGAAACTCTTATCCGTATATTCATAACCAAAAAAGCTAGAAATGGAGCTATGCCTCAAGTGGTAAAGTGTTCATCCTGAGCACAAAAAATTCTCAGGGACAGTGGGTAGGCACTGAGTTCAAGCCCCAGTAGAGGCACACACAAAACAATTCAAATATCAAAAATGGGGAAAGTGAGACTACAAATGACTATGCACCTTGAGTTAAGATCATGTGTATAGGTACTGACCAGGTCATAATATGAACACAACTATTTCCCTTCCCTTCCCGCCCCCCCCCTCCCGAATCAAAGTGGAGACAATGGGCCTTTTTCTGTCATGTTAAACATTTGTGACACTAGTGCACACAGCTAATGTAATGTTGGACTTCAGTCCCCTCAAAGTGAAAACTGTCTGTCCCTTTGCTACTAGATTACCAAGGACTAGTTAGACAGTGCAGGCTCGCATCCATTTGCTCAATCCGCAGCGTGAGCAAGTACCTGGATGACTTACGTTCATTCATGCTTAGAAAAATCACCACGTTAATTTTATTGTTGGGCACCCATAGTCAGCTTGTCCCATGCAAGTCTACCAAACATTACGTTTTGTAATGACCCTTTGCGTCACAAAATGAGAGTATCTATTTTCAGACCTTGTTCGTCTCACTGAACAACACAATGTAAATGGATATACTCAAGGAGGCGTGTTCACCTAATTTAGCCTGCATAATATCTCATGTTCATCTCTTCTTTTAATGATCAACATCCAGGATCTTTCTGGCTTTTGTTTGGGGCCACTTAAGACATGCTGTAGTAACATCATTTTACACATTTTTTAAATTTACATTTCTACATTTATTTACATATTTACTTTTATGGAATGGATTTCTGGGTATGCAGATTTAGGCAATTCTCTCTTCCTTTCTTCACTTCCTTCTTTCCTTCCTTCCTTCCTTCCTTCCTTCCTTCCTTCCTTTCTTTCTTTCTTTCTTTCTTTCTTTCTTTCTTTCTTTCTTTCTTTCTTTCTTTCTTTCTTTCTTTCTTTCTTTCTTTCTTTCTTCCTTTCTTTCTTTCTTTCCTTCCTTCTTTCTTTCTTTTGTCCAAAACGATAACTCAAGCTCAGTGCCTGACACTGTTGCTCATTAGCTACTACTCTACCAGCTGAGCCACATCCCCAGTATAGGTCATTCTTTTTCTTCTGTTGTTATTGGTTGTGGGGCTTGAACTCAGGGCCTGGGCACTGTCTCTGAGCTCTCTTTTGTTCAAGGCTAGTGCTGTATTGCTTTGAGCCACAGTTCCACTTACAGTTTTTTGGTAGTCCATTGGAGATAAGAGTCCCACCAACTTTCTTTCCCAGGCTGGTTTTGAACTGGGATGCTCAGATCTTAGCCTCCTGAGTAGCTAGGATTACATGAGTGAACTACAAGTGCCTGGCCTAGGTAATTCTTAAGTGTAAAAGATACTGTCAGACAGCTTTCCCAAGGCTGTAGCATTTCTCATTTCCACAAAAAATGCAAGAAACCATCTCTTTCTTTCATATTTTTGCCACACAGGCATGTTAATACTTTCCTTTTTTTTTTCCAGGCTGTTGAATAAGTGATGATGTTTTCATATGCTTTTCCCCAATGCTAATACTTTTAATGATTTTATTGTACTTTTATTATCTGTTAGCTACTGCTCCTATGAATTGCCAAATTGAATGCTTCTCCCAGCTAATCATCAAAAATCACTCCCTCACATGGTGCTGGTGGCTCACTAAGGAGGCTGAGATCTGAGGATCACGGTTCAATGCTCACCTGAGCAGGAAAAGTCTCTAAGACTTTTATCTCCAATTAATCACCATAAAGCTGGAAGTGGAGCTGTGGCTCAAGTGGTAGAGTGGCAGCGTTGAGATAAAAAGCTAGAGGACAACATCCAGGACTTGATTTCAAGCCCCTGTACTGGCACAAACAACCTTTTGAGCATAGTAACTGGACTACATTTCCCAAATGCCTTTGCAGCTTGATGTGATCATGTGACTGTTTTCAGGCCAATATGATGCAAGTAGAAGTCATACCATTCTTTGTTCTTGGACATATACTGTATTTCCCCCTATTTTGGATCCTTTCTTCTTTTCTTCCAAATGCTATGTAAATGCAACAAACTTGGAAGTCTTTAGGGAGGGAAGAGCCAAAATATGGAAGGAGCCTGGACCTGAAACTCCATTTATGGTCACCCTACTACACAGGAAAACTATTTCCATCATTCTGAGGATGATACAAAAACTTATCTTGTAAAGTTATGGAGATTTGAGCATGATAGAGCAATCATTACAATCTTTACAAATATTCTGTTTATGTCATTAGTCCAGGATAAATACTTTGAAATGCCTGATTTTCTTTCTCAACATTTCTGAATCATCTGTCTATAAGCATTAACCTTGCATTTGTAATGTCTCAGATTTCTATGTTTCCAATCTATTGTCTGTCTATTGATTTTTTTCCATAATATCCTTTCCCCTTATGTAGTACATTGAAAACTTTTCTTTCACCCTTAAGTCTTCTAAACATTTCCCTTGAGTGTATATTGATATTTTATTACACCTGGCTTTAAGCTTTTATTTCTTTTATCCAGCTGGAATTTACTTCTCTATCTTGTTTATTTCTATATGTTGGGTGTAGGATCAGCTAAGCTTTGTATCTCCCAATAAGGAATTGAAATATTACCTGTGTCCTACATGATGTTTAGCTATATAGATATATTTCTTCATTCCCCACTGCTTTCTATTATAATATGTGATTTCTGTCTATGTTTATGTCAATACTGTTTGGAATGGAGTATCTTTATGATACAGTTTTATTTAGTAGGCAGTGAAATTCCTGCCCCATCCACCTGCTTTTGCAAAACAAAAAACAATTACGCTAATGATTCCAATGTTCTTCTTTAATAACTTTAAGTGTGTCCTATTCTACCAAAAATGGGAAGAAATGAAAACAATAGATAGGTATTGTGATGGAAACTTAGGTAAAGAGTTTCATTAGTCTGGAAAAGGTGGATATTTTACGGCACAAAGCCATCCCATTCGGGAGCATGCTGTGTCTCCATTAATTCCGATCATGTTTTATGCTCTTCAATAAAATTTTATAGTTTTAGTCAGATAAGTACTGTGCTGGCTAAATTTATTCATAGACATTTTATAGTTTTTACAACTATTGTGAATGGGCCTCCCCTCCCCCCACTTTCATCGCTTGCTGGTATATTTTAGTATTGAATCATCTTTGATTTGTTGCTTTCTCACACTGTGTGCTAGGATGCCATCCCTGGAAATATTGACATAGAGAATGTGGAGGAAGAATATTTCCCATGTTTCTTTTGTTCTCACAAAATCCAAAGCTCAAAAAGTATGCATCCTAGTTGGGATTTTTAGGAGCTAGGATAAAAAAATCAGTGAGTTGTAAGGGTCTTGGTAAGGAATAAGGGATCCAGGTGTAGGCAGAGTTTGATGAAGACTAACCTATGGAGTGAATTGGTAAGTTCCATATCCTTTTTTTGTTGTTGTTGTTGTTGCCAGTCCTGGGGCTTGAACTCAGGGCCTGGGCACTGTTTCTGAGCTTCCTTTGCTCAAGGCTAGCACTCTACCACTTGAGCCACAGCGCCACTTCTGGCTTTTTCTGTTATGTGGTGCTGAGGAATTGAACCCAGGGCTTCATGCATGCTAGGCAAGCACTCTACCACTAAACTGCATTCTCAGCCCCCTCAATTTTTTAAGTAGTTGTACAGTTGTACAGAGGGGTTTCAATTCAACACATCAGCTTATAAATACCACACCGATTGATCAATGTCACCCCTTTCATAATTCTCCCCATCTTCAAATTTTAAAGTAATGGCATTCATGTTCAGACTGTTTGTAGTCTCTTTTAGCCTGTTTTCTTTATTTGTAGTTCAAGCCTGTTGCATGTATTACTTAGATTTATGTTTGGAATCTTATGAGATTATTCCGTTATATGTAGATACAGGGGTAAGCATGATAAGGTAAAGTATGTTGACATTATTGCATTTGTGTATATTGAGGGTTCATTTGTTTGTGTGTGTGTGTGTTTGTATGCGTGTGTATGTGTGTGTGTGTACATGTCAGTCCTGAGGCTTAAACTCAGAGATGGGGTGCTGTCCCTGAGCTTATTTTTTTTATTTTTTATTTTTTTGGCCAGTCCTGGGCCTTGGACTCAGGGCCTGAGCACTGTCCCTGGCTTCCTTTTGCTCAAGGCTAGCACTCTGCCACTTGAGCCACAGCGCCGCTTCTGGCCGTTTTCTGTATATGTGGTGCTGGGGAATCGAACCTAGGGCCTCGTGTATCCGAGGCAGGCACTCTTGCCACTAGGCTATATCCCCAGCCCCCTGAGCTTATTTTTTGCTCAAGGCTAGCACGCTACCACTTGAGTCACACTCCACTTCCAGCTTTATGGTGGTTAATTGGAGCTAACAGTCTCATGGACTCTCCTGCTTGGGCTGCCTTTGAACCATGACCTTCAGATCTCAGCCTCCCGAGTACCCAGGATGACAGGCGTGAGCTGCTGGCACCTGGCAATAATATCTTGAGTTTTAATAGCTGTCTTTTAGAGTGCTCACCTAACATATTCCCCCTTTCTCTAGAAGATACATAGTTTTTCAAATAAAGGGTCAATCTAATGAAGATGACTTTTACTTAATAAAAAAGAGTTTGATTTGATGAAGAAGCAGATGATGTAAATGAAAGGACTAAACATGGAATGCTAGAATGTGCTCATGGACCAGAAAACTCATGTCACTGAGAAGTTGCCTATTCTCTTCCTTCTGCACCCGTTACAGGCAACTAATTCAGCAGAGAAGTGACATCAAACTTGCTGTTAGCATTGAAGACCTCAGCTGTCGACACCACCAGACACATTGGCTTGGGGATATTCCCAGGTGAAGGAGGTGTGTTGAGTTAATCCTGAGAACCAAGACCTACGTAAAACCTTAATGGAGCTGGAAGGGCAATGGAGGCTTCCTTGTCTAACAGAGTCATCCCTTGTCAGAGGGCTGCTGGAGGGGTGGGAAAATTTGTTAGGTCAGAACTGGTATTCTGGAAGAAAGGCTAGATTTTTCCATACCTGGAGGAAGGGGATTGAGATTTTCATGTCCTGTGTCTTGGCCTTTTGTGTGTGTGTGTGTGGTGTGTGTGTGTGTGTGTGTGTGTGTGTGTGTGTGTGTGTGTGTGTGTGCCATTCCTGAGGCTGGGTGCTTTCCCTGAGTTCTTTTTTTTTTTTTTTTTTTTTTTTTTGCTTAAGGCTAGCACTCTATCACTTGAGCCACAAATCTACTTCAGGCTTTTTGCGAGTTAGTCAGAGAGAAGACTCCCACAGACTTCCCTGCCTGAGCTGGCTTTGAACCAGAATCCTCAGTTCTCAGTTTCCTGAGCAGTTGGGGTTACAGGGGTGAGCCTCTGGCTCTATCTCTGAGGCACCTCCTTTAATATTCTCTTTCTTTCAAAGGCCGTGCTTGTCCAGAGTAAGCTAGTTGAAGGAAGCATGCTCAGAGCATCAGCCCTTTGGCTTGACATGACCCCTTGGCATATCCACTGATCCTTCCCAGAATGGAGCCTGCAATAACCATTTGGTGATGAACAAAACCCTCCATTCTCCTTCCATCATGGCATCAGCTCCATATGCTATGACCTCTGCCTGTCCCATCCAGCCTTGTCATCAAGTCAACCCTGGATGTCCCATTGCTCAGGGCTGCATTAAACCCGTCAGACCTGCTCTCTAAGACCAGAGCGACTTGCCTTTCTCCTGTAGCCTCAGCAGTATGGATCAGCATGGTTCCCCTGCACAAGCTGGTAGAGCAGGACCCCCAATTTCTCCTGTGCCTGCTCCTGGTAGCTCACAGAGCCAGCGTTTGACAGGATTAAGATTTAGTTTAATACCTCACTGGGGCATTGCTCAGGAACTCAATTGCACCGTGCACTGGAGTAGCACTTATTGGTTTCCGAGGGGATGGAAAACAATTTAAGCAACTTCTGTTCTCTTCAACCCAGACACACGCCATTGCTCTGTTGACTTAGGAGCAGATGCTGACACTGAGCAGAGATTGGCACTCGCGCTCTCTCGCTCTCGCTCCTAAATCTCTCTCTGTCTGTCTCCAGGAAATCAAGGAAACATTGTATGCCCAGATCAGATCAAAGCCTTTCTTTGTGCCATTTCCAATTTCATTTCCTTCTTCTTCTTCTTCTTCTTCTTCTTCTTCTTCTTCTTCTTCTTCTTCTTCTTCTTCTTCTTCTTCTTCTTCTTCTCCTTCTCCTTCTCCTTCTCCTTCTCCTTCTCCTTCTCCTTCTCCTTCTCCTTCTCCTTCTTCTTCTTCTTCTTCTTCTTCTTCTTCTTCTTCTTCTTCTTTCTTCTTCTTCTTCTTCTTCTTCTTCTTCTTTCTTCTTCTTCTTCTTCCTCTTCTTCTTCTTCTTCTTCTTCTTCTTCTTCTTCTTCTTCTTCTTCTTCTTTTTCTTCTTCTTCTTCTTCTTCTCTCTCTCTCTCTGTGTGCGTGTGTGTATGTGTATGTGTATGTGTGCGCGCGCGTGCATGATCAAAGCAGGGCTAGGAGGTAGCAAAAGTCCTCAAGTCTTGGTGAAGATGAAAGGCAGTGAGAATGGGAAACACTTCTTTAAACAAAGGGGAGGAAAAGATGACCCAGAAATTTTAGTGGACTGGGTGAGTCCATGGATGTCTTTATTACAGTCAGGAAGAGGTGCTGCTCCAAATTTACTCATCCCACAAAACCCAAAGATGTTTAACAATAACAATATAAGGTGTCCAATGCAGAACAGAATAAACCAAGGGAATTGAAACTGTCAAGATCACTGGGTAACAGAAATTTTCAGAGTTGAAATAGCAATGTGGATTTGGAGATGGGAGAAACCGAGGTACAAGCAGGACCTCTCTAGACTTAGCTTAGATTGGGGTGTGGGTCTTAGGAGGAAATGGAGACATGTAAGGACAATCATAGAACTTCTTGGATTTTTCGGGCAGGGAATAGCAGCAGCAAAGGCCCTGAAATTGGAATGGATGTGACATGGTAGAAGAATAGTAGTCCTATTAGTGAAACAAAGCCAAGAGAGGGAAGAGATGGCAGACAGCCTAGAGGCACAGTTTCGGGGAGGAAGTCACGGACTTTGATGTAACAATACCCATTTCAAAATTACTGCCTTCTTGATGGTGTCCAGTAAATGTGGTTGTTGTAAGTCCCCCTGCAAATTCTGTTTTCATCCTTGGTGACATACAAAGGCCTCAGGAAGGGAATCACTGGTGGAGGGTGGGGGTGGGGTCAGAATGACTGGTTCGAGGCATAGTGGTGACTCTGGGTCTTATATGGAGGGTTGACAGAATTAGCTAAGTCAGGGTCCAGGCACACAGTGCCTGTGTTGGTTTAGGGGTGGTGAGCATGGTTCTGTGATCTGTGCATCAGATCCACTTCTGGTTGCTTTGGATCATAGATCCCTCATTCTCCAAACTGAATCAGGCTGGGAGAGTAGGATGGAGGGACAGCAGACGGCCATGTTGCTAAACTGCCACGCCGAAGAGGCCACCCTCTTTCAGAAAGAGAAATCGGTGTCCCTGAAGGGTGCTGAGCAGGAGAGTGACTTCAAAATGCTCACAGGGGCTGCAAGGAGGAGGAACAAGAGAGGCCCAGAGATAGTTAAGAGACCAGAGACCGGAAATGGGCACTCCATGACTCAGGTGTCTGTGAACAGAATTCTCTGATGGTGTTGCTAAATTCTTGGGAGTCGTTTATTCTTGACTCCCCTTGGTGGTAGGAGAGGCTTCAGGTTTCAGAATCCCATGGGGAAATACCATCATGGACTGCCTGGTTTCAAGCCAGTGCTGGAAGAATTCTTCAAGGCAAAAACAAGCCCACAGCAAAAAATAAAAATAAAAAAAAATCATCGGAACCACTGGAAATAATTCAGACTGCTGCCTTTAAGCTAGAGGTTCTGTAGCTCAGCAGCATGTGGGCTCCAAAGGCTACACACAAACATGCTTCGTTGGACCCTCTCACTATTTAAAAAGTGTGAATTAGTTGCTATGGAGATTTCACAAGTATGTCTGAATTTTCCATACCAAAAAAAAAAAAATAACCCCCAAACAAACAAACAAATCTGACCAACCAGGCCTAGCTCCAAGCCTACTAGTGGTAAGAATTGGGAGGGAAAAAATCATGGTGGGTGATGATGACGAGGCATCACGCGAGTTCCTGTTGTCCATCCACACACTCCCCTCATCTGCCCATTTCCTGAAGACATGGAAGTAAATCTGTGATCCCCGGAACCAAGCAGGTATGTTCTAAAGTAAAACAGAGGTGAAAATCAGTGCTTACCTGTAAATGAAAAACCTAGAGTGAGTTATCTGTCTACCTCTCCAATCAACACTTAGGCATTGCACCCGATGTTACCCTGACTATGGTCCCCAAGGTCTGCTTTCCTCCTCCCTCCCTCCCTCCCTCCCTCCTCCATTCCCTCCTTCCCCCTTTCTCTTCTTCCCTTTTGCCCTCCTTCTCTTCTTCCCTCCCTCCCTCTCCATACCACTTGTGCCCAGCTTCCAGGCCCTCAGAATAATTGGGTATGAGCAAGCCTTCCCTCTATAAATATTAATTTGGATATGCTTGGAATGCTCTGCTTCTTTTAGATGAATTGTTAACTAGCTTTCTAATCTGGAGTGTCTTGACAAGCAAGGCAAAACCTCTATGCCACTGCCTGCTTCTTTCTGTGTTGGGCTGGGAGGTGGAGGGTGCAAGGATATGTCTCAGGAGGGAGGCAAGCTTTGTGTGATCAGCTCCTGGAAGCTGCAGGCAGCTCCCAACTTTGTGGAAAGATCTGGATAAGACTATACTTGGTAGATAAAGCAGTATCTGTTTGGAGTGTGGGCTTTATCGAGTGACATAGCCTAATGAGGGCTTCAGCTCTGCTTGCAAGGGAAAGTGTGGCCCTGGGTGTGTGACTGAGTCTGTCTGGGCCTCAGTTGCAGCCTCTTTAAAATGGGCGTGATGCATTGTGTTTTCCCGTGGCTGTGATGGGGCGAAAACTCAGGTAATCCACAGCCAAGCCCTGTTGTCGACAGAGGACCTTAGATTCAGAGATGCCAGAATGACTGTGGAAGAACTTTTCCTGGATGCTAATTTGGGGCAGGATATGTCTTCCCCATCAATCCTGTCCCGACCCCTCCATCCTGACTGTATGCTGCCACAGGAAATCTCTCCTTGCATGCCATCTGTCCACACCCTGGGTGAGCTCACTGAGCACTTACTTTGTGCCTTACACGCTGAAGGCCATAATGAAGGCAGCTGGATACAGTGTAGCCATAGATGGTGTGGAATTTGTGCTTGAAAGGTGCTGGGGTGGGGGGCGTCTAATGGTAAGTCTTTGGGCTTAGTGCCAATAAGCTCAGTTCACTGTACTTCATTTTCCTTCCTTAAGATGTGGGGACACCAGTAGCTCCCCACCAGAGCAGACTATAGAATGTCTGCTTTACTTGCCTGACAAGATTTATTTCTTTAGATTCAAATCCAATGAGCCAATGAATGGAAACCTGCCTCAGAGACTAGCCAAGACAAATAGGCCTGGTGTGTTCTTTCTCGGAGAGGAAGTTCATGGCACCCAGCTCACACCAGGGGCCACAAGCAGTGAATCCCCCCTGGGCTGACCAATGTCCAGACCATCTGCCTACTCTCTGTCCCAATGGCCAGCTTAGGAAATAAAGCTTCCTTTCTGAGAGGAATGAATGACCAAGGAAGTGCAGTCTGGACTGCCTTGATCACTTTTTAAGTGATCCATGCCCTTGGGTCTCACATCAAGGTAGAGCCCAGCTTCCTCTGAGCACTGAGATCGACCACGTCTTCCACTTATGGTAGCACTTCTGTTCTTAGTGGAATCCCAGGGGCTGCTTTCCTGCAGAAAAACACCAAAGCCATCCCTGGCCTCGGTGTGCTCATCCCTTCTGCAGAATGTTCTAGATTTGCATGACAGAAAGGGCCTGGGCTTGGAAGCTGACCTGCCAGGCTCCATACATACTCTGGCATGTACTTGGCTGTGTGACTTTTACCTTATCACTTATCCTTTCTGGAACAATAGAGATACAGATAGTACACAAGGGAGAGATGTTGGTTGGTCAGGGAGATAATGTAGTTATCAAGACACAGGCACACAAAAGGGAACCCTACTACATTGTTCATGGGAATGCAAACTTATTCAAACCCCTCTGGAAAGCAGTGTGGATGTTCCTCAGAAGGCTAAACATAGAGCTCCTCTACAACCCAACAGCCCCACTTTTGGGCATTACCCAAAAGAATGTAAGCAAGACCACACTAAATCTACCAGTGCAACTATGTTCATCGCAGCACAATTTGTCATAGCTAAAATCTGGAACCAACCCAGATGCCCCTCAGTAGATGAGTGGATCAAGAAAATGTGGTACATATACACAATGGAATTCTATGCCTCTATCAGAAAGAATTACATTGCCCCATTCGTAAGGAAATGGAAGGACTTGGAAAAAAATCATACTAAGTGAAGTGAGCCAGACCCCAAGAAACATGAACCCTATGCTGTCCCTCATAGGGAATAGCTAGTACATGATTAGGCTAGTCATAGCAGAAGGTCAAAATAGCCCAATAGCTACAACCCATATGAACACATAAGATGATGCTAAGCGAAATGATCTCCATGTTATAGAAACAACTGTTATAGCACTGTTGTAACCATTTTTAATATGCCATGTGAAACTGTACCTTTGTTTTTCTTTCTTTCTTGTCTGTTTGTTTAACTGTTTTGTTTCTCTGGTATTCCCTTCCTGTGGTTGTACCCCCACTACCACTGTATATATGGGTATTAGAACTAGGGAAGGGAAAGGGACTATCAAAAATGAGAGACAAAGGAGAAAAATGACAAACCATTCCAAAAGCAACACTCACAAAACCATTTGGTGTAAGCCAACTGTACAACTCACGGGGGGAGAGGGGAAGGGGAGAGAGGAGATGGGGGAAACTGAGGGAGGAGTAACAAGTCAAACAAGAAATGTACTCACTGCCTTACATATGAATATGCAACCCCTCTGTACTTCACTTTGACAATAAAAAATAAAAGACACAGGCACAGCAGCCATTTGTGAACACCTGACGTTGTTTCCCGCTGATACCCTTCTTCATTCCTAGGGCGCCCCCCCCCTCACCCCTGGCACCTCTCGTTAAGATGGACTGGAGCTCAGCTTGAGATGAAACTGAGTGATGCTGAAAGAACATTGATCACATTATTTCATTACTACCATGAATACTATCATCTCACCACTATTAGAATGTGCAGGGGAATTTAGATAAAGCTGGTGGTCAGTTTGGGTATGGTAGAGTCTGGGCATCACATGTGTGCTAAGCCTCAAAGTCTTGCTCGGGGAAGCATAGGCTGGGGCTATGACCCAGACAGATCAGGCCTGGCCCAGAGGGTTGTCAGTTCATTCCCATTTGTCCTCTGTTTCAGGGCAGTTTCCATAGCTAGCTGGTAATTGTTTCCTTTGCAGATGTCTGCCTCCTCCTCCACCTGGCTCAGACACACAGGGAAAAGACACCCCGCCTAGCAGAGCTGTTCGTGTGTCTTTGGCATGTGCCCCGTCCCCAGGGTAGCAACTGGGGGAAGTTCCGGTAAGAACAGCCCCTCTGCTGTAACCTTGCCTCCAATTAGGCTCCTCTAGCAGGTCCTTCTGCCGCAAAGGCGACACTGGCTACTTTATGAATGTCCTCAGGGAAACCTCGGCTGGCTATGCCAGGGGTCTCCAAGGTAGACTTTTTTCCTAAGGGGAAAGGATATAGCTAGGTGCCTGCAAATCCCTCCCTTAATTCTGGTGAGATTCCACCCAATGAGCCCAGGATAAATTGAAAATATCTTAAGTTGAAAATGTCCTTCATCCACTTGAGGTAGCAAACAGCATGGCATAACTTAGCCTACCTTAAATTACAGGACATTAGTCTAATGGGAGCCACTAATTAGCTACAGGTAGGCAAAATTCTCTAGCACAGAACTGATTTTTTTTTAAATAATGGAGTATTTCTCACATAATTTATTCAGTACTGGACCAAACATGAGGGGAAGGAAAGGGAGCTGTTAGGTAGGTAGAGACAGAAAAATGGTAGGTGTGGCAGATAACATGTGGTTCATCATGACACTTCTTCTTCCAATAATGCCTTGGGTTCCTGCCCCAATGCTTTTGTCCCATAATGCCCTGGGTTTCCTCTCAACCAATAAAAAGAGCCAAGGTGGTGCGTGCATAAGCCATCGAACAATCAGCGTGACACCCAGGGAGGAGACATGGGAGGAGCACCATGCTACAACAACAGCCCTCAAGGAAGACCACAAGGAAGCCTTCTTACCCTTTCAATGGACTCTACTTACACTTTCAACAAACTTGTTCTGAATTCAGTAAGCAGGGTGGTTGTATGGGTCTACTTTCAGACCTCTGTGGAATCAGAAAATTTGTGAATGAACTCATGATAAATCAGAACTGTTTGATTTCTAAGAAGAGGTGACCCAAGAATAAAGGGTTAGCCATCTTAGCCATCTTTTCTCCTTCTACCAGCCTTGGAGTTCCAAGAAGACAGACTGGTGTCTGATTTGTTGTTCTCTGAACCCACAATGCTACCAGCACAAGACAGATGAATACATGGGGGGATGGATGCGCAAATGGTAGCTGTGTAAATAGATGGATGGTTGGATGGATGGACGAAAATGGGTGGATAGGTGGGTAAACAGATGGGTGGATGTTTGGGTGGATGGGTGGATGGATGGATGGATGGATGGATAGATGGTGGATAGGTGAGTGGCTAGATTGATGAGTACATGGATGGAAGAAGAGATGGATGGGTGGATGGATGGGGTGTATAGGTAGAGGGATAGATGGTGAGTGGGCAGGTGGTAGGTTGGAGGATGGTGGGTCTCTGCATCTCAATGTTGTAGTGTTCGCCATAGCTGAATCCTCAGACATCCATAGTCACAGTCCTGTACTTACTCTTCTCTTAAAGGTAGAGATTTAACAGCGATGTCATTCATTGCCATTTCCGTGAGCTGGTTCATCCTCATTTGTCTCCAAACCCTCCAGTTCTGTTTCTGGACCTTTAACCCATTTGAAAAAAAAAAAAAAAAACTATCCAGCATCCAAAATGCATTAGTAAAACCCTTAAATAGCTCCTGGTTATACTCCCAATTGCATCAGCTCTGCTGGGCGCTGGTAGCTGATGCCTGTAATCCTAGCTACTCAGGAGGCTGAGATCTGAGGATAGAGGTTCAGAGCCAGCCTGGGAAGGAAAGTCTGTGAGATTCTTATCTCCAATGAACAACCAAAAAACCAGAAATGGAGCCGTGGCTCTAAGTGGTAGAGTACTAGCCTTGAGCAAAAGAGATCCAGGGCAGCACCTAGGCACTGAGTTCAAGCCCCATGACCACCACCAATCTGCAACTATACTGGTCTCATTGAAACTGAATTCAACAGAGATTCCTTTAACATTCCGGAATTCAACAGAGATTCCTTTAACATTCCGCGAGTCCCTTCTTAGGCTTCACATTTCAATCTAAACATTGCCTTAGCAAGACTCCTGATCACCCAAATGAAATAATTTCTCTAATCACTCCCTCTCCTCAGTCCACAGCAATGGATATTGACCACTAACTGACCCCCCTCCCCTTATAAATATTTGAAGAATGGACGCTCTCCACCTGTGGATGGCCTCCCACAGCTCATGTGTTCTTAGAACTTTATTTGCTGGCTTTACGGATATGCCATTGCATTTCTTCCATAAATCCCCAATTAAATCATGGTAAGGTATGCTTACCAGCATCAACTCTCCAAGCCAGAGCAATCTGATTGGAAGCAAATTCTCCAGAGAGATGGTGACCAAGAGTACAGCGAAACCACAAACCTTGTGGCTTAGCTCCTGTCCTTCACATCTTTTCTTTGTCTTCTGGAAACATCCACTGACCTTCCAGCCCAAATCTGTCCCCTTCTCTGAGCACATCCCCCCCCCCCCCTTCCAGGTTCCGCTCAGTGCCTATAAAAGCTGCCTTCCAGGGGGACTCCCAGAAGGAAGAGATTTACTCGTCTTTTCCAGAGTCACCTACGAGGGCAAGAAAGATATTATTGTTATTTTCTCCATTTTTCACTTGGATAACCTGGGGCACGAGCTAATGGAATCCTGTCTCTGCCTCCCCCCCTGCCTTGGCCTTCATTCTCAGGATAACCTGGAGGCCTTAGTTACCTGGCCCCAATGCTGAGACAGTGCTGCTAAGAGTCTTGCTGCAGCCTTTCTGAGACCATGCTTGATGGGAAGCAGACACAGAGAGAAGCTGCTCTGAGGAGTCTGAGGGAAAAAAAAAGGTCCTTTTCCAAGCAATTTCTACTGGCATAGCGCCTTGACACACCATAAAATAGGCAGGGTAATCAGAGTGCACGGGGATTTAAAGCCGATGTGGGATGGCAGGGCGTCTCTAGGCAAACGGGACAAGCAGAACAATGGCCCAGCCTCAGTGCTGGCAGTGTCCCTTTCTCTCTCTGCCTCTGTCATATCTGACTGTCTGTCCCATCTCAGTCCTCTTTCTTGGCCTGCTTCTTTTGTTCCACCCCTTCCCGGCCTCTGTCATCCCCATGGCTAGTCCATCCACACCTGTCCTTAGAATGACAGAAATCATGTCTCTGCCCCTTCCTTCAAGTACATGGGAAATGGAAATTCTCAGAGAGATTGCTCTAAAATCTCCCCCTCACTTTCCATACACATGTGCAAAAGAAAAAAAAAATCTCTAAAAATACAGTTATATGATGATGAAATGAGGAATTCGTGAACACTCCGACACCTGGACAGATAGCATCACACAAGCTCCCACACACTTTTCTACCTGCGTGGGATCCTTCCCTCTATCACTGTGTCTCTGTCTCACTCTGTCTCTGTCTCTCCTCGACCCCTGGAATGAGCAAACATGGAATCCTCTCTCTAATGCTTGAGATTTCCCTCTGTCTCCAGATAGAGAGGGACATAGCTCCACATAGGTCACGTCACTGTGACAGGAACTCCCCACCCCCCCCCCCCCGCCGCTCCCGAGGTAATCATTGTAAGAGGAGGAAAGGTGGACATTGGCTCATGACTTCAGCAATTTCAAGCCATGGTTGGCAAGCTCTATCTATTGCTTTGGGGGTCTGTGGTGAGGTAGAACGTTCTGGTAGGGAACACGGTGACACAAAGCTGCTTACCTCATGGGAGCCAGGAAGCAAAGAGGTTCTAACTATTCCCTCCAGGGCATACCTTTAATGGTCTCATTTCCTCCCACTAGGCCCCATCCATCCTAAAGATTCCATCACCTCCCCAAAAGTGGCACAAACTGGCAACCCAGCCTTTGGGGGACACTTTCACATCCAAGTCCTAACATCTCTTTCCTCTTCATCCTCCACACATCCGTGAAGCAGCAGCCTGGGCATGCTCAGGGTTCTCCCTCAGGGGACAAGGTGTAATGGTGACATCCATCCAACTCTCCGATGGATGGATGCTTTCCATGCCCTCCTTCTTTGTGGGAAGGGGTGCACAGGAACACAGCCACTGAGAGCCATTCAGCACTGAAAGAATCCTTCCACCCCACCACCAAGAAACAGACTTTAGAGAGTTGGATTCCAGCTCTACAAGCCAGCTGCTTTCCCCTAACGATGGGAGCCTTTCCATCTGCCACTTGGGGTGGCCGGGACACAATGATGTTTTATTTACTTTTTAGTCTTCTAAAATTTCTATTTGATTATCTTCAAGTTGTAATAGGAAGGGGTTTCAGTTTCATGAATTTGTTTATAAGTACAATTCATCTGGATCCGTCCCACCCCTTCCACCCCCCTCCCTTCATCCTTCCCACCCCCTCCATCCCCTCAGGTTACCTGGGTCTATTTTTACATGTGTAATTTAAACACAGTGACTGTATTCCTTCTGCTCTCCATCTGTGAGAGGAGGGGGAGGCTCATATATGCGAACCAATTCCGGCTTCTTCTCTAGAAGCCTGTGACCTCCCATGGTCCTCAAGACACAATTGAAACTTCTGTTTCCACTCTAGGATGTGGGGGAATCTATGTCCTCACTCCCTCTTATGCTCTTTATAGGCCACAGTCCCTCTGGCCCACTGTGTCCTGCACATCTGGAAATCCTCCCTGCATTTTCTTAATACACAGGGATCCCTTTTGTCAAACATTCCATTCGCCCTTTGGGTTCTGCCTCCCTTGAGCAACAGAACTCAGTGGGATGCCCACAAAGGTCAGTGTGTGACAAGCTAAGCCAGCGCTCAGCACATCACTTGGGGTGCCCCAGTGGCCCCCAGCGTTCCAAGACTGTCACTCTTCTCTCTTCCCATTGGTTCAAGCTGATGATCATCTACCCAGTATAATTTATACAGATTGTGATACTGATGAGTACAAACTCAAGGAGAAGTAAATCGTTTGAGGTGCGAAGCTCAATGGACATGTCTGTCCAAAGGAGGCCTTGGTTACAACTTCCCTAAAGCAAACGGCAATATGATCTGTCTCTAATCTCCAAAAGAGTCTGCTTCGACACCGACAGCCACAGGATTTTCTCCTAAGAATAGCAGACTTGACCTTGGACCTTGACCTTGAGCATGGACTCCAGGCTTCTCTCCCCCCTCTCCCCCAAATCTGCCTCCTCCTCTGGCTGGCCTCAAAATTCCATTGCATGTCCTCCACGGTGTGTTGAGCTTTTCGTATCACTCCTCCCGTGGTAACAAGCACTCTTGACTCTCTCTGGCTATATGAAGCTGCCATCCCCGTGAAGTGATGGGTGGTTTTCAGTCCACGCACGTTGGGCTTTAATGCAGCATGAGAGTGGCCGGTTGATGTCAGCTTCTGCATGGTGAGCAATCGGATTCAGCCAGCCTCCCTGCCCTGTGTGACAGAGGCCTTCACTCTTCCAGGCGGATGGCTGAGACCTCTGTGAGAGCAGAGGACCCGTTCTGCCTCTGAATGAGCTGGAAGAGGAAGGAGGGGTGGCTAAAGGAAACACGGGGGACTCCTGTCCTCTTAGCCTATTCTGGAGAGAGCAGAGGGCCCTGAGTTGGGAAGCTGGGATCTCCCAGAGGCCTTGACTCTTCCTCTGGGTGACACAGCCCCCTCGTTTTCTGTCTCTGAGCTTCAGTGTGGGGGCCAGTGTTCTCATTTGCAAAAAGAAGCGAAACCAGTCATTCTGCGTGTGTAAGTGGGGATTAAGTTTAGCTTGGCTATGACCTAACAATTGCTCAATAAATCTATGGGCTGGCCAAATAGTCCATTTCTGTAATTATATGTAATTTTAAAAATATGTATATAACTCAGGAACAAAATTTGGCTCACTGAAAAACTGTCTAGCAGGAGTTCATTTCTGAACAAAAGAAAACTGGTACGCTTCTTCTTTTCCTTTCCTCTCTCCCTCCCTCGCTCCCTTCTTTCCTCTTTTCCTCCTTCCCTCCCTCCCCCTTCTCTCTCCCTCCTTCTTTTCTCCTTCCTCCCCTCCATCCCTCCCTCCTTCTCTCTCCCTCCCTTCTTTTCTCTTTCCGTCCCCCTTTCCCTCTTTTCCTCCTTCCTCCTCTCCTTCCCTCCCACTTTCCCTCTCTTTCCTACCCTTCCTCCTTCCCTCTCTCCCTCCTTCTCTCCCTTTCCCCCATCTCCTGCCCTTCTTCCTCTCTTCCCCTTTCAATCCTCCCTTTCTTCCCATCTTGTCTTTCTTTCTTTCTTCCTTCCTCTCTCTCTCTCTCTCTCTCTCTTTCTCTCTCTCTCTCTCTCTCTCCTCTCTCTCTCTCTCTCTCTCTCTCTCTCTCTCTCTCTCTCTCTCGGCCTGAGCACTGTCCCTGGCTTCTTTTTGCTCAAGGCTAACACTCTGACACTTGAGCCACAGTGCCACTTCTGGCCATTTTCTATATGTGGTGCTGGGGGATTGAACCCAGGGCTTCATGTATGGGAGGCAAGCCCTCTGCCACTAGGCCATATTCCCAGCCTCCCCTCTTGTTTTCTGACGACTGTGAGCCAGCATTATTTTTGTCCAGGAATGCGGTTGCCACAAGTGACTCCATTGGCACAGGCGGGTTG
The DNA here is from genome assembly GCF_023159225.1 of Perognathus longimembris pacificus. Taxonomy (NCBI): domain Eukaryota; kingdom Metazoa; phylum Chordata; class Mammalia; order Rodentia; family Heteromyidae; genus Perognathus; species Perognathus longimembris. The sequence continues at coordinate 5,006,479 of NC_063183.1, read as the reverse complement.
AATCAGGGCATCATTATTCTTTAACCAGAGTTCTCAGAGAAAGGGAAAGTTGTGTGCCTAGCGTGCAAGCGTGTGCATCTGCGCGCCTGGGTGCACATGCACTTTAGGAGGCCTACGTGCCAGCCCTGGCTCAGTACGCCCTGTGGAGTCCAGCCATCTGGAGCCTGGAGGGAGGCTGAGGGCGGAGTTCCCGCCCTGCACAGCCCCCAAGTCCGGCTCCTGACCCGCAGGGTGCAGGCTGCAGAGGTCCTAGCAGAGACTCCACTAAACAACAAATGCAGTGTTATGCTTTAGGTGTTTTCTGGATATTAGCTATGTCATGATGCACAGGACAGAGTAGTAGATTCTCATAATGAAGGAGAGCTCTTAGCAGCTGGTGGACCTAGTTCAAGTGTGCAGGTCAGTAGCAGGCAAGTAGATTAAATGGTCTTGATGTTGCCCAACTAGACATTTGCAGGACGTGCTCCAGAAACATCAAACTCAGGAACCATATGAGTCTCTGTCATGTGCAGATCCTTGCTTTAATGCTAACATACACAGGACTGTGTCATCCCATGAATGACAAAACTGCCATTATCCAAACCCAGACCCCTCCTCCCTTATCTGCGAGATTGAGCATTTGTGCACCTTGCTTGTCTCATCTGGGGAAAACAGGGTCATAATAGAAAACCTGCCTCCTTAGATCATGAATATTTAACATGAAAATCATTCTGAAGTACTTAGATTGGGGCCAGGTCGATTGTAAGCGCTGTTAAGAGCACAAGGAAAATACACTCTTCTATCTGTTATTTCATTATGGCTAAAACCAGTGGATCTTCTCTTTGTAAGCAAGTGAAGTCTCCTCCTCCTCCTCCTCTTCCTCCTTCTTTCTTCTTCATCTGCTATTCCCTAGGACAACCCCCCTCCCCCTCGCCCAGCTGGCTCAATGCACATGTGCTCAGTGCTGAACTGTGGGACACAGCTCAAAGAGAGATACCCTCGGGACACCCCTCTTCCTTCCTTCCTCCCTCCCTCCCTCCCTCCCTCCCTCCCTCCCTCCCTCCCTCCCTCCTCCCTCCCTCCCTCCTCCCTTCCTTCCTTCCTTCTTCCTTCCTTCTTCCTTCCTCCTTCCTTCCTTCCTTCCTCCCTTTAAATGCGGTCATCTTATCTCTACCTCCTGTGTTCATTGTTTCTCCAGTACTATTTCCCCATTACAGTCTAGTGACTCATCCAGCCTCTTGTCTTATAACCTCTTTGGGAAATCTCCAAAGTCTTGGTCTCTCCAATGGAAGGGTTTCTTTCCTTCCCAGCATTCACATGGACATGGAGGATGCCTGTTCTTTCCTCCCTTTTAGAGAACTATGTCTCTTCCTTCAAGAGCCAACAAGTGGATGCCAACCTAGCTGTGGGGTCTGCCTTGCCCCTCTTCACCTCTGGGGGTTGCTGTTTGTTCCTCCTGCCATGCAGAGCCCTTGAGCAGCCTCCTCCCTTGGGCAAGATGTTGGAGGGTTGCCAAAGTAAAGGCTGAGATTCTGCAGCCACAGCACCCTGGTTGCTTGCACCAATTTTGTTTCCGAATCGCTGGGGATGAAATAAAGGGTACCTTTGATCTCCCTAGCCCTCTTCTTCCCTCGTCTCCAGAGTGGAAAGATCATGAACAGGTACTTCCCAGATGCATTTGCTGGAAAGCGCGGATGTCTTCATTGGTCCCATCAATGAATTGAAAAGCTAGGCATCTTAAGCTTTTGTATTTGGGTCCTTTGAGCTGAGCGGCTTATTCTCTCCTGTGGTCACTGGGCAGCCATCTTGGAATCCAGGATGGAATAACTATCTTGTGCAGAAGACAAAGCTCCCTGCTGCAGGAGCCAGACACTCCTTGTAACAAGAAACTACCTCACCAGTGGCCACCTACAGCCCCCATCCAGGACCCCTGGACTGTGCCTGTGACTGGGGCTGAATAAGAATTAAGCATGCCTCTCCTGTCCCTGTTCTTCCTCTATTGAAGTCTGCACATGTCTGCATATACAGAAATGCACTCTTTCCCCATCATGCCCAGGGTCAGGCTAATGAAATCGCCTTTCTCTGACTTCCATCATAACTTATCTCTTTTTTGGGGGTGGGGGGTGGGGGGAGGGAGACATGGATGCTGGGGGTGAGTGGCTAGATTCAAGGAGTTTGGCACTCGGAATTTAAACCATCTTTATCACCTGCCCCTTGAATCTGCTCTCACTCAATTTCACGGTGATTCTCTGCACGCTTAAAGTGATGACATTATTTTATACTGTTAAATCCTCTTGTAATTCTAGAAGTTTCTTGGAATAGCCTCCACCCACCCCCCTTTTGAATTCTTTCTGTAAGCTGTAAACCTTCTGTGACTTCCTTCCCATTGCCTTCCCTACTCTGTGTGTGCTTTCCCAGACAATCCCAGCATGTTCAGGGCTTTCTAAAAAGTTATCATTAGCTGCCATTAATTGGACCCCGGAATTTCTTAGTGACATTTTTAGTGTCCTCAGCCCGGTGAGTCTCTTCCCCTTCTACTCACCCTTCTTCATTCATTCCTGACAGTGAGTCTCTCAGATCTCCCCACCAAAACATGCCAAGCATTCCCTCCTCCATGTTCCTTGGCCTTGTGCATTCTCACCTGTAGAGATGTTAGATACCTTGGCTTATTTATTTATTGTCTGTCTCCTTCCTCACCACTATGATCACGTAGAATACATTTCACAAGGGTGGAGGACTGTCTCGTTGCTCGTTATTTTAGTTTGGGCCTCAGAAACAAACAACAAAGTTTGTGTGGCCCACAACCGGGCCCTTGATGAATAATTATGAAGCAGGTGAGCCAGCCTAAGCATGGTGCCAGGCTCTGGGTGAGCCCTGCCCTCTCTCCGCATGGTCGTTAGTATTGAACTCCTTCCAGCATGAGCACCCGTTGAGCTTCCCCACTGGCTTGTGAACTCTTCAAGGGCAGTGGCTGGGACTTATTCATCTCCAGATCCCTGTGCAACCCAGTGCTAGGGCAGGATCCAAACCCACCGTGCATGTTAATGCGGAAGACCTCTGCCAACATCAGAGGGCAACGCGGGAGACAGGAAAGGAAGAAAGAAAGAAAAGCAAGGGAGCGTTTCATCGTCTGGTTATCTCTGAGCATACGTGGCTGAATCCCTGACAGATGGAGGGGGGGGCGTGGCAGCTTCGTGGATTGTGCCTGGTCTAGCTGCTGCCCCCCAAAAGCAGCACCCTGGGTGGTCCTCCGCCGTGTCCACCCCTCCCCCACCAACTCCCAGCCTGCCCTGTGGCCTCTCTCCTGTCCTTTGAGATGCAGCGCCCCACGCACACGCTCACCCCTATGTAAGCATGAGTCACTCTCCCCCAGAGAGCTGTGACAGAGACCCCAACTCAGCAGCGTGGAGAGGGTCCTGTATCTATTATTGTTGTTGTTTTTTCCTTCTTTCTTTCTTTCTTTCTCCCAACTCTGTCATGCTGGGGATGTTATTAAAATGCCCTATTTATCAGAGTGTGAAAAAAAAGCAACAACCCCCCAAACCCTCCCGGCTTAAGCCAAACAATATATAGGATCTAGAATACAGGCTGTGAATTTAATTTTCCAGGCAGCAGCAGGGCTCAAGTAAAGGGAGGTAATTTATGATTCTCCCGAGGGGAGACAGAAGTGGAGCCTGACACTGGAAGATTCTTCCCTCGGCTTCTTACTTGAGCTCCCCCCCCACACCATATTCACCCCTTAGGCCTCTGTCTGTATGTCCCAGCCTGTCCTGGGAACAACATGGCGAGTCTGCTGGCTATGGGGGAGGGGAGGGGAGAAGCCCTCTGGACACACAGGGCATCTGGAAACATCGCCTGGTATGTGTATTTACATGGAGGGAATACCAGGGGATTGGTAAGTATAGCATGGTATTTAAAAAAGTACAAATAGCCTGGCGACAGTGGCTCATGCCTGTCATCCTAGCTCCTCAGGAGGCTGAGATCTGAGGATCACAGTTTGAAGCCAGCTTGAACAGGAATGTCTGTGAGACTCTTGTCTCCAGTAACCTACTCAGAGAAAAAGCCGGAAGCAGTGCTGTGGCTCAAGTGGTAGGGCCCTAGCCTTGAGCACAGAGAGGTTCAGGGGCAATACCCAGGCCCTGAGTTCAAGCACTAGGACCAGCAAAAAGTAAAGTAAAAAAGATAGGTAATGTTTTCCCTCTGAAACTAGGCCCACCTGGAGTCCATTATACTAAGTGAGATAAAACGTCAGCCTTGAGGGTTTTATGCAAAATGAACTCAGCCACAGAAGTATCAATACTGCAGGATCCCAGCCCTGTGACAGATCGGAAAGAGTCAAGTTGGCACTAGTGAAAGCAACGGCGGCTGCCAGGGGTGGGAGTCAAGGAAACAAGACTGTCCTTAGCACAACTCCCACCCCAAAAACCTTCAGTCAGAATGACAACGCTCCAGAGACCTCTACAGCCGCTCACCAACCGTCAGCAGTAATAGGTTGCACCCTTAACAATGGTTACTGCTATTGAGAGGAAACTGGCTTGCTGACTCACAGCTCTAATCCCAGCTACGGAGGAGCTGGAGATTGGGAGGATCAGCCTTTGGGAGCAGGGGTATGGAGGAGGGTTAGCAGGATCCCATCTCAACCAACCATCCAGGCATTGTGATTCACATCTGTTATCTCAGCTATGTGGGGAGCATAAAGCAGGAGGATTTTGATCTGAGGCTAACCCCAGGCAGTAAGCATGAGACCCCATCAAAAAAAGAAAAGTCTAGGGCCATATGCTGGGGGACTCATGCCTGTAATTCTAGCTACTCAGGAGGCTGAGATCTGAGGACCTTGGTTGGAAGTTACCTTGGAAAGTCTGTGAGAACTTTATCTCCAATTAGCCAGCAAAAAGCTGGAAGTGGAGCTGTGACTCAAGTGGTACAGCACTAGCTTTGAGTATAAAAGCTCAGAATAGCACCCAGGCTCTGAGTTCAATCTCATGACTGACTGGCACAAAAGAAAATCTAAAGCACAACAAAAGACTGGGGGTATGGTCAAGTGGTAGAGCTCCTGCCTCGCAAGCATGAGTCCTTAAGTTCAAATTCCAGTACTACAATCACATGTTTTGTGCTCTTATGATCATAAAAAGAAAAGTAGCAGGCTAGGTGCTGTTGGCTCACGCCTGTAATCCCAGCTATGCAGGAGGTTGAGATCCAGAGGCTAGAGCTTCCAAATCAGCCTTGGCAGAAAAAACAATCTAAGATACTCAATCTCCAAAATAATCAGCAAAAAGCCAGGATGGAGGCCTGGTTCGAGGGGCAGAACACCTTCCCAGCAAGCCAGCCAAGAAAGAGCGTGAGACACTGAATTTCAACGTCGTCAATCAGTCTTTGCCGAAACGAGTTCACCCAACACCTCAAAAGCAGCAGATCGGATGGAGGGGGTGAACCCAGTAGGGGATCAGGGGGCAACCACCATTTCTGTTGCTTATTCCTTCTCCTGCTACTTAAACCCTGAGATCCCAATTAGATGCCACCCCCCTGCTACTGGGTCCCGGCTGTCCCTTTCTGCCAAGTCACTCATTCAGCGAAATCTGATGGAGTCCCTAAAGCTGCGGAAGTGTATTTATTTAAATTGTCAAGATAAATTAACTTTCCGAGCCTCATCGGAAGAGTCCTGCGAGCCTGGCCGGGGAGTTGGGTGCATGAATATTCAAGTGCACGCAGCCCATGAATTAGGTGGCTGCAAAGGCATTTGGAGACAGCTGCTTGTTGAATAATCGGGGACAGGCAGAGGAATAGACAACCGGTCGCTCCGGCTCACTTGCGTTGGTAAAGTGATGATTTTATAACACAACTGCAGCAATTAGATTTCCTCCCAGACAAAGCCAGAGGAACTCCGTGTGGGAGCAGCGATCTTGGGTGTTGTCAGCCCAAATGGCTGCAGCCTCCTCCTGCTACCAGACAAAATCCAACCTGTTCCTTATAAAGGCAAAATCAAAACTCAGCAAAATGAAACATCTGGAAGCAGGTACTCGAAAGGGGTGGGGTGGGCCCAAGAGGAGGGGTGGGGGAATGCAGACAAGAATCCAACATATATCGTACAAACAATTATGAAGAGTGAGGGGAGGGGGAAGGGGAGGAAAGGATGAAGATGTTGAAAGGGGTGACATCAATCAAGGCATATTGTATTCACAAACTGCTTTGTTAAATGGCAAGTCCTTTGTATATAAACTACTTAATGAAAATAATTTAAAAATTAAAGTGGGCGCTGAGTGCCTCATGCTTGTCATTAGCTACTCAGGAGGCTGAGAGCTGAGTTCAAAGCCAGCCTGGCAGGAAAGTCTGTGAGACTCTTATCTTCAATTAACCACCAGGAAACCGGAAGTGGTACTGTGGCTCAACGTGGTAGAGGACTAGTCTTGAGTAAAAAAGCCCAGAGAGAGTGCCCAGGTCCTGTGTTCAAGCCCCCAAGATCAACAAAATAAAAAAAATAAATAAATGGCTTCTTGTAGATACAACCTTGTGGAACTGTGAGGAATTGGGTGAGCCCCAAGAGGTAGACAGAGCCAGGTAGCATTGCTGCTGCTCATAGGCTGTGCATTTTCTGGCCACTTGCTTAATCTCTCAGAAGGAACAGCAGTTCATTCATCTATGAATGGGAAGATGAGGGGCTCTTTCTTGAAGGGGTGGCTGTGAAGATGAAAAGTCTTCATGTGGAGAAAGCTGTTAGAATGCTCCAGTACAATGGTTCTCAAACTTTTCTGCATGCTAGAATCACTGGGGGCACTTTCTAAGCAATCGCTGATGCCTGGGCTGGGCTTTTGAGAGAGTCAAATTTGGGGCATGGTTTTTCATTTTTACATGCCTCAGGTGATTCCAATGTATAACTCGAGGCTATCAAACTACGTTTGAATAGAAAACAAATACTCCACAGACAGAAGCTAGTGCAACGAGGTAGTCTCAGCTCGCGTGGGTAAGTGCTTCGCCTGCAGGGGGCGCAATACATTCATGAATAATTCGGCTTGGGTTTCCATCCCCACCTCAATTGGGTCACCACTTACTCCCTGTTCAAAAAGAGAAAGGTAGGATGCATGGTTTAGAAGAAGCTACAGCTATGCACACGTTCCTAAATTAGTCTTTCCAGTGATTCCTAGAGGGAATATGTAAACAGAATCACTAGGATGACTGAATTCACGCTGCAGAAAAGGATGTTCAAGCCAGACCATAAAACATGTAGACACAGTGGCCAAAAAGGTGTTCTCCCTTAATGTGGCCGTCTCCCACTACAAACATACCAAGTTAGAGCAGCCCCCGACCTCCCCCCCTTCCATCCCCCCACTGCCCCCTCCCCCAGGGTCATAACTCAGCTCTTCAGGGAGGGGCATCTTGGGGCAGGACCATCACACTCAGAGCATTTGTATGGTCTCGGCTGCTTCCACTGAAGTTTTCATCATTTATCCCTCTTCTTGAGTGGGTGGTCACCCCCATGCCTGGCCTATCTCTCTCTGCCTTTAAAGTCCTTTTTGTCACTCATATGGCCATAGTCATAAGAATACATACATGAGGTAAGCAGGATGCGTTCTCAGAACCCCTACATTGCCCGGCAGAACCTTTTTCTTTTTCTGGAGAGCCAAGTCCTTGTTGTTCGTGTCAGCTCCTTGCAACACAAGGAAGATACCCATGAGGCTTCGGAGAGACAAGCTCCTTGGCTAAAGATAAAATGACCAAGGGAGTCTGGAAAGCCCGCCTCAGGTCCTGACCTTGGATGGTATTGGCTATGATTATATACTTGGAAGTGTGGGGGAGAAGCAGTGCTTTCTCATAGCTGAAGTTTCTTCTACCCCTCCAACACGTCCACACTACCTCTCCTGGCTCCTCCTGGAAGGAGCCGGCCCCTCCGCATGTTCTAGATTGTCAGTACACATCACAGTCTCCCCTTCCCCCAGCTGGCCCAGAGAACATCCCCATCAAGCTGTTTGCTCATCCTTTTTTTTAAAAAAATTGTTAAATTGTTATTATAAAGGTGATGTTCAGAGGGGTTGCAGTTACATAATTCAGGTAAAGAGTACATTTCTTTTTGGACAGTGTCACCTCCTTCCCTCGCTCTCTTCTAGTTTTTCTCTCCCATCCCCACCCACAAGTTGTAAAGTTCATTTTCAACATCATGTCCAGTAAGCACCACCACTGCCTTTGTTCACCCTATGTCCTTCCATTTTTTTACTCCTCCCTTACTCTTCCCCAAACAAATAGATGAGCAAGCAAGATAAAAAAAGAAAAGAAAACAACAACAACAATGAAGAAACCCTCTTGTTTCCGGTGTTGGTCATTCTTTGCCTTTCCAATTGGCTTGAAAGGAGTCTGAAGACTGAAAGAGGCCTCAGGAGGAAGGGGCTGGGGCCTCCTGAGTGATGGAGAAGCGACCAGCTCCTTCCACAGCTGTCTGCCACCAATCCTTGTGGACTATGGTGCCGAAGAGAAAAAAGATTATTGCTTGAGGATATATGTTGTGTTGGCCTTCTCCCCTGACCCCTTCCCACCTATACATTCCAGGGTTGTTTGCTATAGCAACTAATTACCCTGACTAGTAATGATGGTGGTCATTGTGCCACCAGGTTGGAGGCAAACCACACTCACTCAGAATGCCTGGTGAGAGGTCTGTGAGGTGAAATACGTGCATTGATTATTATGACTGCATCCATCCAACCATGCTCTACACGAGGCTGTAGGGAGGTGATACAAAGCTACTCTCCACAAAGGCATGTGGTATTTCCTTGTCTTTGATATGGTTCTCTTGCACACTGAGGTCAGCACTGGTGAAAACCTACCATCTCCTATTCTAGGAATCCAGGACTGCCTTCTACATATGGAGCTGGTTGTTCCATGGGCTCTGGAGCACACACGCAGGGATCTACATATGACACACTACATATGACACAATTAACCCAGAAAACATGGGCTGGGAGATTCTTTCTGGTGTGTATGTATAAATGTGTTTTATCTGCCATCTGTGAGACTCTTGTGCATGAATCAATGCACACAAACAACTCAAGGAATCACGGGAAACTGAAATCCTTCCTTAAAAGAGAGAGAGAGAGAGAGAGAGAGAGAGAGAGAGAGAGAGAAAGAGAGAGAAGAAACACCTGAAAACAGCCCCAAATCTTATGCAGAAATGGTTCTCACTTTCCCAAAACAAGTTGTAGTTTGTTTCTGATGGCAAGAAATAGCACTCCCTACAGACAATGTTCATCAAAGGGACTGACGGTGATGGTGTGGTTACCTTAATTCAAATCCCCTACCTTCTTCACTCTGTATTGGACACCAACCATGCCTAAATGACACCAAATCCAGGCTTGATTGGAAACCAGAGGACTTCCATCCATGCTAGTGTTGCACATCCACATCTAATTTGGTCCTGCTTGTTTCTGTGTTCTCTTGTGTTCATAAAACCTGATGTGGAAAGAAAGCACTGTTTCATCATCTCTAGATGGAAAGAAGCAATCTGGATGTCTGTGCTTCTACCAGAAAGGATTAAAGGTGGAAGTGCTTCGGAATGCTGGAAGACAGGGCTGAACTAAAGTGAGAGAAGGACGCCAGCCGCAGGGAGAAGGAAGTAGAGGGTAAAAATTGCATTTTAAAATACAACTTTGAAATTAGAGGAGAAAGATGGCGCCGAAACAATAGGGAGGCACCCCGACTCGCACCAACTGAATAGCGAGCTGGGAACTCCAACACCCAACACTCCACCAAGAACCCAGCAAAACCAGCATCCAGAAGCAGTGGAGAAACGCAGGAAAACAAAAAGGAGCAAAAAAGAAGAACCGAAAACCTACACGGAGCCGGAGATTAATCGGGGCACCCTCCCCCCACCAGCCGGCCCTGGCCCAAACAGGGTCAGGCTGGGAAAGGGAAACCTGGCGATCGGCAGACAGGTTGCCAGGAGCGCAGAATCCATATAGCGGGAGACCCCACGGACACAAAGCAGGGTGCGGACCAAGACACACCCGGCAGCGACGAGAAGTTCGGGTCCACACCGGATTCGGACAAGGGAACCCAGCGCGGCAGAAAGAGGGAACGGGGGAGCCACCACGACACTTCGCCAACCCCTGAAGGGCCAACGGCGGTGTGGGACACACACACAAAGCAGCAAAAGTGAGTCCCCCATAATCCCTTCCCCCAACGGGAGACCCAAGCCCGACAAAGAAGCTATAGCTCCCTCCCTCCCCCTCCCCACTCCCGTGGGAACAAAGGATCCCCAAATCAGGCGGGAAGCTCCCATCAGGCGCTGGGAAGCCAGTCTAGCAGGGGAAGGGCGGAACAGCCCCAAGCCCCCAAAGGTTCCTGAACTGGCAGAACGGCCCCGTCCCCTTCCCAACAGGGGCCGGGGACGGCCGGCAGGGCAAGCCCCACCCGAGGCGCCTAGACCTTGCGGACTCTTACAACTAAAATCACAGGCGCTGGTGGGCAATACCAGCCCAGCAGGGTCACCTGAGCCTGATCTCGTTCCCCCTCCTCGCAGCGGAGGCGAGGTCTGAGAGTGCTAAGCCACACCCGGACAGTCGATCCCACTGGGCCCCACACATACTGCCTCCCCCCCCCAACGGACTCTCGGGAGGGCGTAAGCACAACCCAACAACCCAGGGCTCGCTCTGGGAGGCAGACCCCACTTAAGTGCCTGTTGTAGGGGACTCACAGTGCACAGGAGGGCGGGGCCCCGGCGAAAGCGCCCGCTCTGATAGGCGTGCCCTGCACTGGTGGGCGGGGCCACAGCGACAGCACCTGCTGACGCAGACACGCCTACACAGAAGGGAGGGAAGATCTACACAGACTTCCAGATGCGCAAATCACAAAGAAACATAACTCAGTTCATCAAAGGACAAGCCAACTCGCCAGCTCCAAAAAGCAGCACGACTGGAGAGGAGATGGAGAATAAAAAAGCAAATGAGGACATGTTAACAGGAATGATCGAAACCGTCAGAAATGAAATCAGAAAACAATTCCAGGAGTTTAGAGCGGAAATCTGGAAGGACACCCAGGAAGCCAAGAAAGAAATGGAAGCAAAACTGGATACAATGCAAGCCTCGTTTAAAGAAATGGAAGCAAAAATGGATACAATGCAAGCCGCCTTTAAAGAAAATCTCCACACCCTGAGAATTGAAATGCATGAAAAAATAGATTTAAAATACAACTCTTTAAAGGAAGAAATTTCCACGATCAGAGCTGATATGACAACCATGAATAGCTCTCTGACATCCATAAACTCCGCAATTGAAACCATAACACAAAGAGTGGACCATATGGAATCCAGAATCTCTCGCCTGGACGATGAAGCAGCTGACAACAACCAGAAAATGACCACACTCCAAGAAAAGGTGAAGCTTCAGGGAAGACTACTCCAGGAACTAATGGACAAAGACAAGAGATATAATCTGCGCATAATTGGAATAGAAGAAGGAGCCGAATATCAGAGCAGAGGGCTTAATCATGTTCTCAATAAAGTTATTGCAGAAAACTTCCCCAATCTCACAGGGGACCCCATCCAGGTAACCGAAGCCTATAGGACACCTGGCAGGCCAGACCCCAGGAAAACCACCCCAAGGCACATAATATTCAAGACTACAGACCTCAAGATTAAAGAGCAAATTCTGAATTCAGCCAAAGTGAAGAAGGAAACTTTTTTCAATGGGAAGAGGATTCGAATAACATCCGACTTATCCACACAAACTTACCAAGCTCGAAGTGAGTGGAAGAACACCATCCAAGTACTTCAGAATAACAACTTACAACCTCGGATCAAATATCCAGCGAAACTGGAGTTCACATTCGAAGGGAGAACCAGATCTTTCCACACCAAAGAGGAGCTAAAGGAGTATGTGAATAAAAAACCAGCCCTACAGCGAATATTAAGAGGGGAAGCCCACCCAACAGAGATCGTAAAAGACACACAGACAGATTCAGAAAGAAACTTCAATAGCCAAAGTCCAGCAGAAACACAAGCTCACTAAAGACAAGAAGAAAAAAAAAAAAAACAACAGGAAAAAACAGCCCAACAAGAAAATGGAAGGAGAAAAAACACCCTTATCCTTGATCTCTTTAAATATAAATGGCTTAAACTCCCCGATCAAGAGGAGCAGACTGGCAGAATGGATCTGCAAGCAAAAAGTTGACATCTGTTGTCTACAAGAGACCCACCTTACAGCAAGGGACAAAAACAGGCTTCGAATGAAAGGATGGAGCAAGATCTACCAAGCAAATGCACCCACCAAAACGGCAGGTGTAGCCACCCTGATCTCAGACAAGCTGGATTTCTCTTTAAAGTCCACTCAAAAAGACAAAGAAGGACACTACATATTGATACAAGGAAAAATCCAGAATCAAGACATCACGGTGATAAATGTATACTCACCGAACAAAAGAGGCCCGACATATGTCAAGCAAATTCTCACAGAATTACAGAGCAAGATAGATGCAAACACAATCATAGTGGGTGACTTTAATACTCCTCTCTCTCCAAGAGACAGATCCAACACCCAGAGGATTAGTAAGGGAGCTGAGGACCTAAATAACACCATTGCCCAAATGGATCTAACAGACCTATATAGAACCTTCCACCCTACAGAGACCCAATACACCTTCTTTTCAGCAGCCCATGGATCATATTCCAAAATAGACCACGTCATAGCCCACACAAAGAACCTCAGCAAATACAAAAGAATTGACATCATCCCATGTATTATATCTGATCACAGTGGATTAAAGGTAACCCTCAACAACAAAGGATACCACAGAGCCTATACACACTCTTGGAGACTAAACCCCACGCTGCTATCCAACACTTGGGCCACAGATCAAATTAAAGATGAAATCAACGAATTCATAAGCCACAATGACAAAGAAAACACATCACAAAGAAACCTATGGGACACAGCTAAGGCAGTACTGAGGGGCAAGATCATTGCACTCAGTACCCACATTAAAAGAATGGAAGCAGAGCAGGTGAATACCCTCACGATGAAACTAAAACAACTGGAGAAACAAGAAATGACAGAATCTAAAACGACTAGGAGGGGAGAGATTACAAAGATTAAAGAAGAGATAAATCTGATTGAAAATAGAAAGACCATTCAACAAATAAATAAGACTAAAAGCTGGTTCTTTGAGAAAATAAACAAAATTGACAGACCCCTTGCAAGACTCACAAAAAAAAGAAGAGAAGAGACTCATATTCGTAAAATCAGGGACTCCACAGGAAAAATTACAACAAATACACACGATATTCAAACAATCATAAGGAGCTATTTCCAAAACCTCTACTCAACAAAAAACAATAATTTTACAGAAATGGATCAATTCTTAGAGAAGTACAAACTGCCCAAACTGAACCAAGAAGAAATAAATCAACTAAATAAACCAATAACTTACGGTGAGATACAGGAGGTAATCAAGAACCTCCCTACTAAGAAAAGCCCAGGCCCAGATGGATTCACCAATGAATTCTACAAAACCTTTAGTGAGGAGCTAATTCCAATACTCCTCAAACTCTTCCGCGAAATAGAAACGGAGGGAAAAATCCCGAACTCATTCTACGAAGCTAATATCATACTCATCCCCAAACCAGGCAAAGATCCAACAAAAAAAGAGAACTACAGACCAATATCACTAATGAACACAGATGCAAAGCTCCTCAATAAAATATTAGCTAACAGGATCCAGAAAGTGATCAAGAATATCATACATCATGACCAAGTAGGCTTCATCCCTCAGTCACAAGGATGGTTCAACATCCGTAAATCAATCAATGTAATTCACCACATAAACAGAACTAAAATCAAGAATCACATTGTTATCTCAGTCGATGCCCAAAAAGCCTTTGACAAAATACAACATCCATACCTATTAAAAGCTTTGGAGAGAACAGGAATAGATGGAACATTCCTCAAAACAATAAAAGCCATATACAACAGACCAACTGCTAATATCATATTAAATGGAGAGAAACTTAAATCATTCCCCCTAAACACAGGAACAAGACAAGGATGCCCACTCTCCCCACTTCTGTTCAACATAGTACTGGAATCCCTAGCCATAGCAATAAGGCAAGAGGAGGACATCAAAGGGATCCACATCGGCAAGGAAGAAATCAAGTTATCCCTATTCGCAGACGACATGATCTTATATCTCAAGGACCCAAAAAACTCAGTACCCAAACTCCTACATCTAATAAACCAATTTGGCAAAGTAGCAGGATACAAAATCAATCCACAAAAGTCAGCAGCTTTTCTGTACACCAGCAATAGACAAACAGAAAAGGAAATTATGGAAACGATTCCATTTACAGTAGCCAAAAAAAGAATAAAGTACCTAGGGATCAACTTAACCAAGGACGTGATGGACCTATTCAATGAAAACTACAAAAATCTAATAAGGGAAATCAAAGAAGACACAAGGAGATGGAAAGACCTCCCATGCTCATGGGTAGGCAGAATCAATATAGTGAAAATGGCCATACTGCCCAAATTGTTATACAAATTCAATGCAATACCTATCAAAATCCCAGCCACATTCTTCACTGAAATAGAGAAACCAATCCATAAATTCATATGGAACAGCAAAAAACCTAGAATAGCCAAAGCAATTCTAGGCAAAAAACATAGTGCAGGAGGTATCACCATACCAGACTTCAAGCTCTACTACAAGGCCATCATAACAAAAACAGCATGGTATTGGTATAAAAACAGATCGGAAGACCAGTGGATTAGAATTGAAGACCCAGAAATAAAACCGCACTCTTACAGCCAACTGATATTCGACAAAGGAGCTAAAGACATACAATGGAATAAACATAGCCTCTTCAACTACTGGTGCTGGGAGAACTGGGCAGCCATATGCAGAAAACTCAAAGTAGACCCAAGCCTATCACCATGTACCAAGATCAACTCAAAATGGATCAAGGACCTCAACATCAGACCTGAATCCTTGAAACTACTGAAGGACAGAGTAGGAAAGACACTAGAACTTATAGGCACAGGAAGGAACTTCCTGAATAGAGTCCCAGGCGCACAACAAATAGGGGAAAGACTCAACAAATGGGACTACTACAAATTAAAAAGTTTCTGCACAGCTAAGGTCATAGCCACCAAAATAGAAAGACAGCCAACGATATGGGAAAGGATATTTACCAGCACAGCAACAGACAAAGGCCTGATATCTGTCATCTACAGAGAACTCAAAAAACTAAGCCCCTCCAAGCCCAATAAACCTATTAGGAAATGGGCAAAAGAGCTAAAGAGAGACTTCACAAGAGAAGATATAAAAATGGCAAAGAAACACATGAGGAAATGCTCAACATCCCTGCTAGTAAAGGAAATGCAAATAAAAACAACCCTGAGATACCACCTCACCCCAGTTAGAATGGCCTATACTCTGAACTCAGGAAACAACAAATGCTGGAGGGGCTGTGGGGAAAGAGGAACCCTTCTCCATTGTTGGTGGGAGTGCAAATTAGTACAGCCACTTTGGAGAACAGTATGGAGGTTTCTCAAAAAGCTCAATATAGACCTACCCTATGACCCAGCCATACCACTCCTAGGCATCTATCCTAAACAGCAAAACCCAAGATATCAAAAGGACATTTGTACTTCCATGTTTATCGCAGCACAATTCACAATAGCCAAAATTTGGAAACAACCCAGATGCCCCTCCACAGATGAATGGATCCAAAAAATATGGTACTTATACACAATGGAATACTACATAGCGATTAGGAATGGTGAAATATTGTTATTCGCAGGGAAATGGTCAGAACTCGAACAAATAATGTTGAGTGAGACAAGCCTAGAACACAGAAAACAAAGGGGCATGATCTCCCTGATATATGACTGTTAACAAAGGGAGATGGAGAGACAGAAGAGACCAAGTCTGTGAACACTGTATATGTGCTTGATACATTGTATACTGCATATGGGTCTACCTGACCTAGACAAGGGATGGGAAAACAGGTTGTAAGATATCACAAGAAATGTACACAATGCCCTACTATGTAACTGCACCCTCTTTGCACAGCACCTTGTAAAAAAAAATTTATGTTCAATTGATAATAAAAAAAAATTAAAAATAAAAATAAAAAATAAAAAAAAAAAATTAAAAAAAAAAAAAAAAAAAAAACCTGATGTGGCTTAGTGGTCGAGTACTTGCCTAGCATGCATGAGGCCCTGGGTTCGATTCCTTAGTACCACATAAACAAAATAATAATAATACAATTATTTTTTAAAACCTTATGTTTTGTATAAGAGACACACAATAATCAGCCTTATCATTTGGGTTTTCTGTTACTTGTGCTTGGATACAATATAACTTCAGTTGCTGGAGACAACTGGGACCTTTCCTGTTCTCTCAAATGAGATTCTGAATGTGTTCCACAAGTCTCAGCTACTCCTGATTTTCCTCATCATCATATCCTAGGCTTCCTGGAATATAAACCTACCTGAACTGGAATCAACACTCTAAGAATGAGAGGCCCTTGTTTGTTGTGTTACCGTAATGTCCATGACAGGCATAATAATGCCCGACAAAGAGAGACTTCATGGAGTTACTGAATAAAAACTGTTCCTAACATCCTTCTGCCATAGTGTCTGCTTCCTTGACGGAGACTCTTCTGTTCCTTCCCCATCTACAGCACCACCTGCATCCTTAGTTGGACTCCCGAGAGCAATGGAGAGAGGCTGAGAGCCAACAGTGAGAAATCACACTGACCTCAGAGGTGAAGCGATGGACAGTCCTTTTGCCAGCTACAGAGCCATGGGTCTTTGCTTAATTTGTTTAATGTTTTTTTTTTACTGTAAAGGTAATGTATAGAGGGCTTACAGTTACATAAATCAGGTAAAGAGTCTGTTTCTTTTTAGACAATGTCACCCCTTCCCTCACTCTCTCCCAGTTTTCCCCTCCCATCCCCATCCACAGTTGTATAGTTCATTTTCAACATAATGTCCAGTGAGTACCGCTGCTGCTGTATTTGTTCATCCTTTGTCCACCCTTTTTGTGCCCCCCATAGACTCCCTCAAACAGATACATTAAAAACATAAGGTACAGAAAACAGAAACAGCAATGAAGAAGAATAAAAAAGCCCTCTTGCTTCCATTTCTTTGGCTACTTGAAAACAGCAATGATTTCAGTGGAGTGTAGAACCCTGCCCACAAGATCCCTTGCCCAGTTGGATCCTCCCGACCCTGGGTGTCAATATCAGGAGAATACTGGCTGTGTCCTCGTGGCCTTGTTCATCCCTGAGCTCTGCCCTCCAAGGCTCATCCAGGATTAGAGCCCTCCCCTTGGGGAGCCGCAGCCAATGAGTGGCTGATTTGCCCCCAGGTGGACCAGACCTTTTGTGTCAATCCCAGAGAGCTCCAAAGACCTTCCCATGTCCTGAGCTTCCTGTAGGAATTGTCCAGGGGCTGGTCAGCTAGTCAGCTGTGCCATCTATCCTGTCCCCCCTTTTTAAACTGATAAATATATCTCTAGAAGGGGAAAAATCCCCAGAAAACCTTCGGCTTGTGACCCTCCATCGCAAAACGGGTTTCTAGGAAACCTCACCTCCAACAAGGCTCACGAAAGGGACTATGATGATGGCGGTGTCTCCATCAGTGAAGAGTGTGAAGAGGGCTCCTGGTGGATACTGTCTAACATGAATTGGCTTAGTTAAGTCTGAAGCCTCCTTAAGCAAGGGGAAAAAAAACTGGGGGAAAAAACCTGAATCTCCCTGAGAGATATTCGGTAAAATTTATATCACATGATGCCATCCCAAGGGGAGCTCCATTAGTCTCTCCGTTCAAGTTGTTACTCCCGGGTGCCCAGTGGGAGTTACTCTGCAGGGTAAGGCCATATCCTATCATCTATACCCCTAAGTCCTTGGCATTCTGTACCCTGTGAAACTTTCCTTGCCTCTGGGCTGTTCCGTTAAAATCTCAGCCCCAAGCTGTAAACATCCCAGATCATCTCTTCTCTTAGTTTCCCAAAGAGTGAATCCCCCTGTCTAAAGCTTTATCAGTCTGTGGAGCGAGGCCCAGAGAAGCCTGCCAATCCCGACAGAATAGAGTGTGAGAAATCATATGAGACCTCCCTGCAATTCACTCAATGGGAAAGGCAGTAAAATCCTAATACTACAGTGATTCTTTCATTGTAATGAGAAGGGAAATTGACGCGACATTCATCTATCCATCCTCACTGCAGACGAAAGACTCTCCTAAAATGCTACAGGAACTCACATTCATGCTGCATCCCTGATCACCTAACTACCCTAGAATCAACCGGAGAGGGTTCAGGATTCCTTCTCCTTCTCCTCCTCCTTCTCCTCCTTCTCCTCCTCCTTTTTCTCCTTTTTAATTTTAGCTTGATATCAAAAGATGATGGTGTCTCTTAAAAATATGATTCCCATCAGGATCTTGAAATAGAGGTTCATAGGAAATTCTCTAGATGGGACAGGTGACTTGAGGTTGGCACACGTAGGCGGTTCTGGGACATATGCATAACCCCCCCCCCCACCAACCTGTTCAGAAGAGATTAGCCATGGCTGTGGTGTAAAGGAGATGCTTTGTGATGCGGAGCAGGTGGACAGTGATACGGAAGAGACCACTCGTTCTTCAGGCAAGATGAGCCCAGGTGAATGGCAGGGATATAACTTCCTCCAAACTCTCACACCCTACAAGAACAGCAGCAGGAGGAGATAATGCCCAGCCAACATCATTCCTGTCTCTAGAAACTGATTTTTGTTAAATTAGTCACTGCCTTAACCCCAGAAACTGTCTTGGGGCTAAGCCAACCAAGTCAATCTGTGGGCTATTGGTAGTCTATTTTATCAATTGGTAACTAGACAATACGGGAAGCAGGGGAAGAGAGAGAGAGTTTGTTTGGGGTTTCCTAAAAAGCTATCCTACCACAAAAAAAGAAAGAGAAGTGATCTTTAGGATCAGGCTATTCCATCCCCTGGTGGTACCAACCATATGTGTGCAAACTACTCACCAAATATATAGAGAGAGGATCATAGCAGCCCTACCAACCACCTATAAAACTTAGAAGCATCTCAACTAATCACCACCCACAGAATAAGTAAGTACATTTGGTTGCATATGTTTGACCTTCTCTCTAAATATGTGTGTGTGTGTGTGTGCGCGCACGCACAATATATGATAAATAAATATATAATATAGAATTATATAATATCGTGAACTCAAGGCCTGGGCTCTATCCCTGAGCTTTGCTATTCAAGGCTAGTGCTCTACCACTTTGAGCCACAGTGCCATTTCAAGATCTTGAGTAGCTGAATGGAGATAAAGAGTTTCATGGACTCTCCTGCCTGGGCTGGCTTTGAACCATGATCCTCAGATCTCAGCCTCCTGCATAGCTAGGATGACTAGCATGCACCTCTGATGCCTGGATTTGACCTTCTATATTTCCACCTTCTGTATCTATAGATTCAAGCAATGGTAAACCAAAAACATAGCCAGGTCTCCGATGCTTATATCCACACCAAATTATCTATAGGCTTAGCTCTTGCCATTTTTCTGAAATGATGCAGTATGGGGACAATTTCCATAATAGGAATACTTCAGGAGGTGTGATAAGTAATTGAGAGACGATTTGGAGTGATAGGAGCCTGTGCCTAGGGTCTGTGAAAATGCCACACTGTTTTATCTGAGACTCTGGCATCTTCAGACTTAAATACGTAAGATGGTCCCTAAAAAGAATGCCTCACACATCCTGAGGGACCATTGTGTCTGTGACCGTCTCCCACAGAGCTGGGAGAAGGGGCAGATTGTCCCATCTCCTCAGTGCAGATAAATCTCAGAAGACAGCCGCCTGGGGGAGATGCGGTGCAATTCTATCTAAATGGCTCAACAGAAAGAGCTCTCCTCTGTGGAGTGTGGAGGCGTAGGAGTGGTTGTATTTGGGAGGCAGCTGGGATTTGAAGGTAGCCCAGTTGCACAATGCCCATTTCTCATTTATATATTGTTTGTATATGAGTTACACATTACTGAAAACTGATAGGTAATATTTAACCTGGGGAGGGGGTGGCTTGATGGCTAGAGAGCACTATGACTGCCATTTCTCCCTTTGCTTACTGGCCCAGAACTGTCTTGTTGAAGAGGCAATGGCTCGAGCGGCCATAAAGTGAAACCCGCAGATAAAACCCCATATTCCAAGGAGAGTGGAATGAAGGGTGGAATCGCCCTTCTCCTTGATAATCTACCTGAACCTCGGTGGCATTATCCTTATCACTCTCCACTGTTATAAAGAGAATAGATGCCTTAGTGGTTGGGACCATGTTTTCTGATGTTTGCAACCCTAAGCATCCTGGGAGTGGATCGTGGAGGGCATAGACATTGGTAGATTGGGGCACAGGCCTAAAGAAGCATCCCACAGAATGTTGGGGTAGTTTTTCTGTTCTGGGGCTTCAAGTCCAGTTGGCACTGAACATGAAGAAAGACAAAGGGGGAAATTGAGGCAGCCTTGATACTCATCATACTGAATATTACCACCACCACCACCACCCACCCCCTCATGCAACCCTTACTCCGGACTCTCAGTGAGGATGGAAGCATCTCCTCCTACATCTATGAGGCATTGGCTTTTCTTCACAGCCTTTGGCTTCTTGTTTCTCGGGAGTACCAATCAGTGCAAAATGGTCGCTGAGCTATGTGTACTGACTTATTTAAACCCCTCACTTTAGAAGTATACGTGACCTGGACTGCTCCCTCTTTTAAAGCTAGCACCAGTGGTGTGGATTATATGCAGTGCCCACTGGTGGGTGAGAACACTGGCTACCAGGAGAGGAGATATCTTTCCTCCCTCCCTCCCTCCCTTACACCAGTCTGTAGGAGTGGCACAATTTGCATTTGCACCCCCTAGGTTCCATTCATTTGCTTGTTCTGTGAGGGTTTAAAACCTTTTATTTGGTCAATCATAGCATCTCCTTTAATATCTTCATAGAATTCCAAAGGAACAGTAGCTCCCTTTTATACCTCAGGAATGAGGCCCCCAGAAGGGGTATGCATCCTGTTCTTTGTCCCATTCTGCTATGTTTTCCATCTCCCTCCCTCCCCTACCTACCCCAGTATCCTTTTCCTTGCAGGTACAGTGGGAGGATATTAGACACACACACACACACACACACACACACACACACACACACGCACACACAGAATGAAGAACAAACAGCCCGCCAAGGAACATTCCGGCACAACACTTCCCTGCCTTGAGCTGTGCCTGGCTTTCTCCCTTCTCCCCCTGCAACTCTGCCAAGTTGAGCCTGCCTGTTTGGCACTTCAGCCTGGAATTAGAAAACGATAAGGTTAGAACCTTCTAGAAGAAGGTAAAGGGATTAGACTCCCGGCTCCACATGGCTGTGAAAAAAAAAAGTCAGTGGGAATCAAATGGCAAGAGCTTAGGGGAACAGAGGGGCTGGCATTTATTGGGTACGTATGAGGTGCCACTTGTCACACATGTGTTCCTCAACCCTAAAGGGGTTGTGCATGAGGTAAGAACAGGAAAGGTGGGAGCTGCGTCCACAGGTCTCCTTTCCTTTCTCCCCTGCCCAAGTTCTTCTGGAAGCATCTCACAAGGCCACTTCCCACAGCGCCCTCCATTCCCACCCTAGGAGAAGCTTCATTGTTTCTGCACGCACAGCTTTGAGGCAGTCTCTCCATGTGCTCCCTGGTCCCCATCCAGCTTCGTACCCACCCTGCACAATGCAAACATCTACCTTCACATCTCTCTCGATGCCAACCTTGGAGAACTCTCCAGAAAGCTAAACCAAGAAGGGGGATTGAGGACCAATTCTGGATGGATCCATTCTCCTCCTGTTTCTGGTCTGTGTACCAGGCCCCTCTGGATCTTTAGGTCTTTACAACACTCTGTGTTCCCTCCGGTGGCCAAGATTTCCTGCAATCTGTTCTCTATGCCTGGGACACACGCTCTCTGCCTCATTCCACTGCTTAACACCCCCTGGTGCCTCAGCTCTGAGATCAGCTGTCACTGCCTCAGAGGAGGCCCCAACAAGGTCATGGCCCTGTCATGTGACTCTCCTTCATGATCTCTTCCTCCTCCTCCTCAAAGCATCTAAATTAACCTGTGGCATGCCTTCATCTGAGGTAATTCACCTAGATTTGTTCATTTATTCATTTTTGTGCAGATCCTGGGGCTTGAACTCAAGGCCTGGGCACTGTCCCTGAGGTATTTTTGCTCAAGGCTAGCACTCTACCACTTGAGCCACAGCTCCACTTCTGGATTTTTTGATGATTAATTGGAGTCCATGAAGAGCCTCATGGACTTTCCTACCTGGTCTGGCTTTGAACCTCAATCCTCAGATCCCAGTCTCCTGAGTAGGTAGGATGACAGGCATGAGCCACCGATGCCAGGCTCTCACTGAGTTTTAAATCAGTATATTTCTTAGAACAGAGACTTCCTCTCATCCTACACCTCTCCTAGTGTGGAAACCTACACAGCACCAACAGAATCGATCTGTAATTCGTGCCAGCTCATCAATGTTACGTGGGAATTCCGTCACAAGACACAGAGAAGCCACATTGTAAGAGGTCGAATTGGGATTTTTATTAGAAAGCCAGTGACTGTGGGCTGACACATGTCCCCAGGAAACTTGTAGCCTCAAATACACTTAACACTTAGAAAACTGAGCCATGAGGGTAGGAAAGAAAAGAAGGAGCAGAAAAACAATGCCAACAAACCAGATCAACTCCAAAGGAGAGCCAGAGAGGGACTCCATGGTGACTGGAGGGGAGTCAGAAGACACAAGGCATGGCACAAAATGGCGCCTGAGCTGGTTGGGGCCTAAATAGGGTCCTGGTGAGGGAGCAGGGTCTCAGAGAGCTGGAGAGTCTCTCAAATTCAGGACTCAAGACTGGTCAATCAAGAAACCTATTGCCCAAGTTCCCGCCTCTGCCTCTAGGAACTCAGGCACACCCATCACCTGGGGGTGGGACTTTGCCTTCCTCCACCAGGAAGACAAGATGGCGCCAGTTAAACCCAATTCCTTATCATCCACCACATTTTCAAGATGGTGCCACTTAGACCCAGAAATGTTCTCTCAATCAGTGGTGTGTCTCTGACTAGGCAGGACACTGGAGCTCAGAAAGATGAAGTAACTTATCAAAGGTTGCCCAGCAGAGTTGGGGCATGCAAACTTACATCCAGGCTCTGAAAGCAGAGCCTGGCCCCACTTCTAAATGTGCCGATGCTGGAGGAGGTCTCTGAGGAGGGGAGGGAGGAGCTTCCACGGAGCATTCCAGCTTCCGAGTAATAAATGGGATGTGCTCATCTAGGCCCCAGCAACACTCTATCACCAGCCAGTTAACCAGCTGAGCTCTTCAGAGCTGCCCTCAGCCGTGGGAGAGACGGATGGTCCCTAAGGACCCATCTCATTATCCCAGGAGCCATATTGGGACCCTGCTACGGGATAACCAGCCCATCAATAAACCTCACACTAATTCTGCAATTGCACAGGGCAGAGCGGCTGACCAGGGCTCTGCTAATGTGGTCTCTTGACAAGCCCCGCCCGCCACGGGCAGCCCAAGCCAGCAAATGGTAATTCTCAGAAAATAAACACAGCCCTTTCCGGAGCCCCCAGAACCCATTTTCTCTAATGCAGTGCAACCGTCTTAAGTGACTGCCTGATAAATTAATGGGCCTGTTAAGCACAGTTCATTGTACATTTCCACTCGCAGGCGGTGTGCCTCGGTCATCAGTGGAGGGCTTTTTTTTTTTTTTTGAGGACAGGTGGGAGATGAAAATAATCGGCAGCACTGTGCACATCTGTGCAGCCTGCGCAGCTGGGTCACGTGAGCCCAGGCCCATGTGTGCTTCTGAGCTTGCTACAGTGCAGGTATGCTCATGAAACACGCATGCTTGGGAACACTTATTGTTTGTATGTTTGCACACTTAGCACTGTTCACAGGGCCAGGCTGTTCACACCAGAGGGGATGACTCATAGGAGGTACCCAGGACACGTTTGCTTCCAGAAATGACCGAGGCTGCTTTAAGCATCATCCTACCAGTGATAACGATGATGATGATGATGATGATGATGATGATAAACAGAGAAACAAAGCATTTCCAGGCAAGCTGCATCAGTTATTAGATACTTAGGAAGGACATTTGTTTCCTCCTCTGACTTTTTATCTTTGCTAGCATAGGAGGGCTGCAATTTGCATGCCCAGAGGAGGAGAGAGAAGAGGAGGAGGAAGAAAAGAAGAGGAGGAGAGGGGAGAGAAGAGAGGAGGAATGGCAAGAGGGGAAGGAGGAGGAGGAAGAGAAGAAAAGGAGAGGGAGGAAGAGGAGAAGGACTCACAGCTTAAGGCAACAAGGAGTTGTTTTGGGGGGAGAAGTAGCTCTTAAAACCCTTTGCTAGTTATACAAACATGGACCTACCCAAATAAAATAAATCAAGAATAAAAAGAACCAAACAAGACAGAGGGAAAATGAACCCTTTGCTGTCAAGGTCCATCTTTCACACGAGGTACAAGGGGCCTCAGCTGGCTGATGGCTGGCAGGTGAATGACTGGTGCCCCGTGGGGAGGTTATCATAGAGTGGAGAGGCCGGGCCTGTGGACTTGGTGACATATGTTCACTGAAGACAAAGCCATAAGTGATGGCCAGGGGTTGGGGGGGGGGCAAGCTGTTCCAGCAGGTTCCACGGCGTGGTTGGGTTGAGTGTCCACGGTGAACAGGCCTCCAGCTGCCCCATGGAGCAGTTCCACAACCTCGTGCCATGGAGGGCTGCTCCCTCCTTTTCCAGCCTCCACCTTGTGATCTGTGGATGAATCGCAGACTGAGGAGAGCCGGGAAGGCGGTGCCACGATGCCTGGCCCACAGCTGGTGCCGTCCACGCCGTGGGCGGGCATCAGTGTCTCCTGGGTTTCTTATCTTTTTTTTTTTTAAAGTATGACTTATTTTCATGTTTTATTTCTGTTGCTTCTATTCCAGGCATTGTCTCCAGCTGTCTGTCTCACACCTCCGTGTGTTTGGTCCTTTGCCGCTCACACTAGGGGGCTCCCTGGCCTGTGCCCTTCCTCCGTGTGTGTGTGTGTGCGTGTGTGTGTGCGCGTGAGCGCGTGCACGCACGCGTGCTTTCAGGGACTCCTTTTCACTCATCTCTGCCCAGACTTCAGATCTTCCACCCTTCAAAGGGCTGCTACTACTGTGCATGCTCCCCCTGTTCCCCAGCTCCAGGCCTCCCTTGTCTCCCTGCTGCTTTCTGTAGATTTCTTCCCGAAGCATATCCAGACTCACCTCAGAACCACAGACACACATACACAGGCTTGCTATTTCTCTCAGCTTCCAGCCACAGAGCTGCTTGGTGGGGACAGCTTAGAGAAGGCAAGACCTTGTGGGAGCAGATGGAGGGGCATTCAGCCACCGTGAGCCTGTCCGGAGAGAACAGGGCAGCACGCTCTGCACAGTGGACCTTCTGGGCCGTCCGCGACAGCCCCGCTCTCCTGATGAGGCTCAGCCTGGAGCCTGGAGCCACCGGGAACACAGACCAGAGGACTTACAAGCAGTGAGCCTGTGGCCGAGGCTGAACAAGAGCAAGGAGGAGAAGTTGAGAAAGAGTCTGATGAACTGGTTTCAAACAGTGAAGATGAGACAGTGCTTGTTGTTCTTGTCTTTAATATTAAGGACCCAAAAGTGGCCTCCTGAGCCTCCCTACTCCCCAAATGGCTTAGATAGCTCCTGACTACTTTGCACAGATTCTGCTTTGAGCATCCTCAATGAATTCCTTTTCAAATATTGTTTATTTATTTGTTGCTGGTGCTGGGACTTGAACTCAAGGCCTGGGTGCTGTCCTTGAGCTTTTGTGCACAGGGCTAATGCTCTACCACTTTGAGCCACAGCTCTACTTCTAGCTTTATTGATTTATTTATTTTGGGTGTTTAACTGGAGATACATCTCATGGACTTTCCTGCCTGGGCTGGCATGGTCTTCAGATCTCAAGCTCTGGATTAGCTAGGATTATAGGTACCAGTCACTGATGCCCAGTGAATTCCTTTTATTAGACTGTACTAAGGAAGGAAAGATACAAAGTAATTTTTTGAAGGAGGACAAAAGCAACATATGCAAAATGTTTTGTAAAGAACTGAAAGTTCTAATTTTACTTTGGTTTGTTTATCTCCTTTTTTTTTTTTTTTTGGAGACTTTATGCAACCCAAGCTGGTCTTAAACTAGAGATTCTTTTGCATCTGCCTTTCAGGTTCTGGGACTACAGGAGTGCACTGCCATGTCAGGCTTTGTTTTATTTTTTAAGGCTTCTTGTGTCAGATGCATTGAGAATAGACAGACTTGCGGCCTTACAAAGCACCCAGTGAATGCAAGTTGCCTCTCTAGATTGGGAGGCAGACACCTGGTGGGGGTGGGGAAAAGAAGGAAGCTCACATTAGTGTGATGAATGTATCATCAGAGCTCTTCTCTCACAAGAATCAAGAATGCTATCAGCTCCCAAAGGGAAAGAGAATTTGAGGTATTTTGTTTGACCCTCTCTTACAGTCAGGGGGCTGCGCAGAAACCCAAGGCATATTCTAATTGTCCAGCTCTGGCTTCTTCTCAGTCGCCCCTCACCTTGTCCATCCTGGCTTTGTCGGGCCACTAATCTTATAATGTCACCTGAGCTGGGGAATCTTCCCAGAACAAGATTTACACAACCCTCAAGTGGACCAAACCATTTGGCAGGAAGGAAAAGCAGCAATTATCTGTTCACCAGCCACGAAGCCATCTGCCACTAAGAGCCTTCTCTCAGGTTGGCGGCTGAGAAAGGAATTCTTAGTTCTGGTATCTGCTTATTGCTTTTACCCACTCAGGACCATGAGGGCTGACTCACTCTTTAGGTTGCCAAAAAAAAAATAAAGAGAGAGAGAAAAAAATAGTCATAAAATAGTCATTACATTGCATGTCTAAAAAGAGAGAGAGGTTTTGGCTTTAAGTTCAAATCAAACCAAAAGAGACCAGAGGGGCTGGGAATATGGCCTAGCGGCAAGAGTGCTTGCCTCCTACACATGAAGCTCTCGGTTCAATTCCCTAGCACCACGTATATGGAAAACGGCCAGAGGGGACACTGTGGCTTAAGTGGCAGAGTGCTAGCCTTGAGCGGGAAGAAGCCAGGGACGGTGCTCAGGCCCTGAGTCCAAGGCCCAGGACAGGCCAAAAAAAAAGAGACCAGAGTCTCCAAGCAGTAGGGTAATAACACTTAGCATTGTGATTCAAGCATGTGAACACACACACACACACACACACACACACACACACACACACACACACACACACACACTGCCCAGGAAGGAAGGAGAAGGCTGAGGCCTTAATGGGAATGAGAAAAATACTTAAATTGTTTTGAAAACCAGTGACTTGGTATTGGGGCATTATGCAGGAGCCCTAGCCTCTGATTGGTCAGCAGGACCTTACCAAGGGAAATGAGTCTTCAGATCCTAGCAGATGACTGGCAAGATGGTCTTGGAGCAGCTGTGACCTGAGGGCTTTTCCCACAGTCCCTGCTATAGCCTGATATTAAGTACTCCCCAGAGGCCCAGGAATTAAAGGCTTGGTCCCCAAAACAGTGCTGGGAGGTGAAGAAAATGTAGAGAGTCTTGGGGGAACTCTAGTGTCTTCCTTCTTTCCTCCCTTCCTTCCTTTCTTTCTTTTCCTCCCCTCTCCTCTCCTCCTTCTCTCTTTGTCACTGTCTTTTTCTTTCTCTCTCTCTCTCTCTCTCTCTCTCTCTCTCTCTCTCTCTCTCTCTCTCTCTCTCTCTCTCTCTCTCTGAGGAAGCTTCCTTCCTTTCCTTATCAACACCACACTCTGGCTTGGGTCCCAGCTGTGCACCTGAGTGCATCACAGTGCTTGGTGCATTACACAGCTTGGGCCAGTCCAGAGCACTTTTCTTCTTTCCAGGTTTGTCACTGCTGTCTCTGAGGACAGAGGCTCAGCCTCCATGTGTCATGTGGGAACTGGTGGTGGCAATGGTTGGGAAAAAAAAAATCACATGATGTCAGGCATTTGGGGTGAACTTGATGGCAAATTATAGCCTGTCACTCCCCAATGAGAGAGAGATGTCAACTGGAGTAGATGCCTTTTTGTCCCTCTTCTCTTGTGCATGGTAATTTGGGGAGGTGACACGAATGCCATAAAGCACAGGGCTAATGGAGGAGTTCACAGCTCCACTGTGAGCAGGGGGCCAGGGAGACGAAGGAGGAGGGAGAGGGAGGGATGGCTGTGGTGTCCTGAACAGCAAGGGTAAGCCTGGAAATAGAATAAGGACAGGGGAAACATCGTGGCTAGGGCTGGAGCTTGGTCACGAGAACGGCAAAGCAAGGACTGAGAGAGGAGAGATCACAGCAGGACGGGCATGTCCCCAGCCAGACCAGCCTTCAGGTGACAATGTTTCAGGATTTTTGAGGGTGCTTCTGGACCTTCATGGCCGACGTTATGTTTCAGGTATGGGGGCAATGGAATTACATAGCAACGAGGGAACCCAGAAAGCATCATGATTCCTTAAACTTCTTCTGAATCCCTTTTGAGTCCCATACCATTAAGATTCAAAGGAAGACAACTTCTGCCCTCCCGCACAAGTGAAGGAATCAGATGATAGGAAGAGTTTCTAGCCTAAGGCAGCAATGGGATTTATTCTCAGAATATGTTCTTTTCCCTAGAAGGGGCCTCAGGCATGTAGACTCAAATATGAATCTCCAAAAGGGGTGCACACTCAACAAGATAAGATGTTCAGATCCTTGACCCTGCATGATTCTGGTCCAAGAGGTGAGGGCTGAAGGCTAGAGGCCACAGAGAGAATCTTGCAGACAAGACATACTTTCCAATGCTGTCCCTCCCAGGAGGACAGAGTCAGGGTCAAGTTTACAGAATAAGATGATTAAAGGGATTTGGGGTGAGTTATCTTGGGCACCCAGATAAAGGGCAGAGGAGATTTCAAACCATTTTTGACATTTATTTCTCTCTCTCTTTATCCCTCTGGGCAAGGTTTTGGAGGCTTCTAAACATCCTATCTTTTTTGTTTGTTTTTTTTTTAAAATGTATTTTGACAGTCCAGAAATAATTTGAGCCTGGAATCATTCATCCTGCCCCTTGTTTGATGTGAGCATTATGTAAAGCTCCTATAAGTAATAAAAACAACAGCCCACATTGATCGAGCATTTCCTAGGAACAGAGGATTCGCTTATTTAATCCTCAGAGCAATCATGAAGGTAAATACTAGCATGTCACCACAATGGTTGTTTGCACTCACCCTCACATGTGTGTGTCATGTGGGAGAGCCCACGGCGAGGGGAACTCTGGTATGCTGGACTCTGAAATTGGAGGCATGACCATGGTCCCAGGAGAGGGGGCAATAAGGGGATACTCTCACTGCCCACCCATCTGGGTGATAATGGCTGTTCCATGTTCCATGTGGCCTTTGCTGAAAGATGAAAAGACAATTTAGTCAGCAAGTCACTCAACAAGGCCAACAAGGAAATACGCTGAAGCCTGGAAAGGAAGGCTGTGTTCCTGAGGTAGCTAAGCCCTCTTCCTTCCAAGGTCTAGTAGAAAATGGCCATGGTAATCCTCTGCTTTTTCTTTTTGACATTACTAAGGTTGGACTCTGGGTCTTCTGCTTGCTAGAAAGGTGCTCTCCCCTTTGGATTGCATCCTTCGCCCTATTTTGTATTAGTTATCTTTCAGATAGGTTGTCCCATTTCTGCCTCAGGCAATAGCCTCCAATCTATGCCTCCTCCATACCTGCAATTTACATACAAGAGCTACCGTGCCTGGCTTGTTGAGATGAAAGTCTTGCTAACATTTGGTTCAGGCTAGTCTCTAGCCATGATCTTCCCTTTCTCTGACTCCTGAATAGGTGACACACTTGTGTGTGTGCATATGTGTGTGTGTGTGTTTCAAAGTCTTCATTATTAGTGCAGCTTTAGAGTTACAGAAATTGGGCCAATAGTATTAGGGGTTCCAATATGCCCCACTCCCATTGCTCAGCCTTACAACACCATTGCTCCTGTTTTTAACATCTTGTGTAATTAGGCTGAGGCATAATTATGACAATTTGACATTAATATCAACTAAAGTTCTTAATTAGGTTCTTTCTTTGTATTGTACAGTGTGGGGAACGCTCCAGGGGAGAGCGGCTAGCAGTGTGGAGCCATGCGTGCCCGGAACTCTGCTGCAAACAGCAGTGTCACTACATGCTCTTGGGCAAACCCAATGGGCATTAAGGCATGAGTTGGCTCTGCCCCAGGACTGCACTTCCTGGAAAGTCCCTTTTCAAAAGAGTCCCTAAGTACAGGTGTCTGTTATCCATTGGCTGTTGATTACATCATATACTGGGTGATTGCCTATATAGGCTTTGAAACTGTGTAATAAACTAGATCTGTAACTCGAGTATGGTCTCTGGAGTCTGTATCACCCGGGCCCACTCGTTTTCGTGACTCCGTTGCCACTTAACCCCCAGCCACTGGCCAGCAGCGACTGCACAACTGCAGTCGTACAGGTCTAAGGTTTGGCTATATCTCAGGGTCTGGGCATTGTCACTGAGCTTTTTCTTTTTCTTTTTTTTTTTTGCTCAAGACTCTCTCTCTCTCCCCTTTGAACCACAGCTTCATATCTGGCCTTTTGCTGGTTAGTTGGAGATAAAAGATAAAATTGCACACCACAATATCCCAGTCTCTTGAGTAGCTAGGATCATAGGTGTAAGCCATCAGTGCCTGGCTATGGCCTATGAAATTTGACAAGAAAAAAAGAAAAGAAAGCCATTATGGAATTGCATAGTTGCCACTCATAAAAATTCGGATGCAAGCAGA
Source organism: Perognathus longimembris pacificus (assembly GCF_023159225.1). Classification (NCBI taxonomy): domain Eukaryota; kingdom Metazoa; phylum Chordata; class Mammalia; order Rodentia; family Heteromyidae; genus Perognathus; species Perognathus longimembris. The sequence continues at coordinate 4,975,673 of NC_063183.1, read as the reverse complement.
CACTGGTGGCTTACACATGTAACCCTAGCTACTCAGGAGGCTGAGATCTGAGTTCAAAGCTGGCTCAGGCAGGAAAGTCTGTGAGACTCTTATTAGCTTCAATGAACCACCAAAAATCCAGAAGTAGAACTATGGCTCAAAGTAGTAGAGTACTATCTTTGAGCAAAAGAGCTCAGGGACAGTGCCCAGGCCCTGAATTCAAGAACCCATGACTGACTAAATATATATATATATATGTATATATATATATATATACATAAATAATCTCTGATTCATTTATTCCTCCTCTAAGTCATGATCTTTTTACTGTCTCTGTAGTATTGGGCCTTAAAAACTGTTAGATAGTTGGAATTACATATATGTAGACTTTCAAATGAGTTTCTTTCACTGAGAAAGATGCACTTAAGTTTTCTCCCTGTTTTAAGGTTTTGTAGCTTGCTGACTTTGATCCATTGTATGGCTACACATTCATTCATTAGAGAGAGTCTCCGTTGCTTCCAAATTTTTACTATTATAAATCAAGACACCTTAAACATCTCTGTGTAGATTTCTGAGCATCTACATTATGGCTGGGAAGTGTTGGAAGAAACAATAATTTTGGAAATTGATGACAAAGGCCTTAGATGAACTAGTAAGTGGACTGGCAAAAAAAAAAAAAAGAGAAAGAGATGAGAAGACAGCTAGGTTCTATACATTAGAATTTGGGTAGTGAAATGATAGAATGTCTCATCCAAAGGGCTCAAGTGTTGAAAGCTTGGTTCTGGGATGGTGGCTTTCATCATTGAGAGGTGACTGGATCATGGAGGTTCTGACCTTCTCAGTGGAATCGATCCACAAATGGGTTCAGAGTGTGATCACATTATTGGGAGGCGCTGGAAACTCACAAATGGAGTTTTGCTGAAGAAAGTAGTTCATTGAGGGTGCGACCTTTGTAGTTTGTATCTTGCCAGGAACTGATTTATTTTATCTCAGTTTTATTGATTCTAGGTGCTATTGATTCTCCCTATTCATTTCAAGGTTTTCAATTTTATTGATTTCCATTTTGACTTTTATTAGTAGTATCCTGTGTTTGTTTACTTTATATTGTTTTTCGTTATTTGGTTTCCCAAGGGGAAAGTTTAGGTTATTGACTTTTTAAGATCTTTTTTTGTTGTTGTTAAATTATAGATATTGAAGTCTCTTAAAAGATCATTGCTTAAACAAAAATAATAATGTAATACATACTTCATAATATATATTATATGTGTATATATAATATAATGTATATGTATACATATATTATATACAAGTATGTTATATATTATGCACACACAATATATGTATATATTATGTATATATGTGTATGTATGACAATGAATGCCAATATATTTTTTCTAAAGTATATGTTCAATGCTATTTATTTCCTTACAAATATGGTTTTCACAGTATTGCATTCTTGATACTTTGTATTTTTGTTTCCATTTAAATATTTTAACATTTTCTCTTGAGACTTTTTCTTTAACCCATGTGTTAAGTGTGTTGTTTGATCTCTTGAAAATTTTTTATGGCTATCTTTCTGTCCCTGATTTCTAGTTTAATTCTACTGTGGCTGGGGTGTGCACTTTATGTGACTTCTACGCTTTTAACTTTGTTCAGGTGCATTTTATGGCTCAGAATTTTCTTACATTGTGAGCTTTCCATGTGAGCTTGGGAGAAAGGTGCATTGTGCCTAGTCACCTGAGATAGCCCACAGATATAAATTATATTCAGTTAATTGATGGTACAAATCAGCTCAGCTGCTTTTCTGCTTCATGGGGGAGCTTGTCAGTTACTGATTGGTATGTATTTACATGTCTAATTAAAACAGTAGCTTCACTCATTTCTTCTGTAAAGCCTATCCATTTTTTCTTTATGTCATTTGACATGGTTGGTAGGTACAGGTTAAAGACTGGGATGCCTTCTTTTATGCTCTTTTATCTTTTCAGCTCTTTCATTCTAAAGTCTGCTTTGACTGAAAATGATATAGTTTACCCAGGTTTGTTTGAGGTTTTTTGGGTTTTGTTTGAGTTTATTTATTTATTTTTGTTAGTCATAGGGCTTGAACTCAGGACCTGGGCACTGTCCCTGAGCTCTTCAGCTCCGGGCTAGCGCTCTGCCACTTGAGCCACAGCACCACTTTCTGGTTTTGGTGGTCAATTGGAGATTAGAGTCTCATGGACTTTCTTGCCTGGTCTGGCCTTGAACCATGATCCTCAGATCTCAGCCTCCTGAGTAGCTAGGATTACAGGCATGAGCTAGCACACCCAGCTTGAACTTAATTTTTAATACAGGTATTTAGATCTAAACTGTGTTTCTTATAGAAAACATATAAGTACATTATCTTTTCAGTCCACTAGGAAAATTTTTGTTTTTTAATGGGTATTTTTATTCCATTTACAACTAAAGTAATCATGACAGTTTAATTAATATCTACTATACTGGGAACTTTTTTGCTCTCGTTGGATTTGTATTTTTTTCTGCCTAATCTTGTTTGTTTGCCTTGTCGGTCACAGGGTTTGAACTCTGGGCCTGGGCACTGTCCCTGAGCTTTTCTGCTCAAGGATAACACTCTACCAATTTAAGCCATAGCCCCACTTCTGGTTTTCTGGTGATTCATTGGAGATAAGAGTCTCATAGACTTTCCTGGCCAAGCTGGCTTGGAACTGCAATCCTTAGATTGCAGCCTCCTGAGTAGCTAGGATGATAGCCTGGCTTTTAATCTTGTTTTAATTGAGAATTTTCTCTTAAGATATGTCATAAACTTTGGCTAAGTAATAGGATATAGAAATTAAGCCATGAAAAGCAGCAGCTTTCCTGTGAACCAACAATGAGCAGATAGAGATGGAAATCAGGAAAGCAATTTTACTTGCAATAGAGAGAGAAAGCCTAGTAATAAACCTAACCAAGGAAGTGGAGGACCGATATAACAAAACTGAAAGTTTGAAGACAGAAACCAAAGACACTAGGAGGTTTTCATAGATTGTCAGAATGAACTTTGTGAAAATAACCATAGTCCCAATGGTAATTTACAAATTTAATGTAATATTTATCAAAATACCAATGCCATTCTTCACAGAGGTACAGAAACCAATCCAAAAATTTATGTGGAAACACAAAAGGCCCGGAATAGTCAAAGCAATGTGGGGGGGGGGGGAGCGAAGCAAAACAATAAAAATAAATTAAAAAGCAATGCTAATAGTATCACAGTTTCAGACTTCAAAAATTGTTTTAGAGCTATAGTAATGAAAACAGCTTGTTATTGGCACAAAAACAGATCTGCAGACCAATGAAACACGCTAGAAGATGTAGAAGTAAGCACAGGTATTTACAGCTATCTAATATTTCACAAGGGAGCAAAAAAATATATGTTGGAAATAAAGGCAGCCTCTTGAATAAATGGTGTTGGGAAAACTGGACATTCAAATGCAGAAAACTGAAACTCAGATCCCCATCTGTTACCTTGTGCTAATATCAACTCAAAGTGGATCAAAGATGTCAGTATCAGACCAGAAGCCCTGCAACTACTACAGGAAGGAGTAAGGGAAACATTAGAACTTATTGGCACAGGCAAGAACTTCCTGAGAATTCCAGGGACTCAGAGACTAAAAAGAGAACTGGCAAATGGGATTATATCAAGCTAAAAAGTGTCTCACAGCAAAGGATATAATTTCTAAGTTCAAATCTTTGTTAGCTATACTTCCACAAATGCCTAATATCAAGAGTGTATGAAGAGCTTATCTTCCTGACTCTATGACTCTTCTCCTCTGGATATTTCATGTTAAGTATCTTATTAAGAGGGAAAAAATACAATTATGGTTTGTGTGTACTTACTTTTTTTTAGGGCCTGAGCACTGTCCCTGGCTTCTTTTTGCTCAAGGCTAGCACTCTGCCACTTGAGCCACAGCGCCCCTTCTGGCCATTTTCTGTATATGTGGTGCTGGGGAATTGAACCCAGGGCCTCATGTATATGAGGCAAGCACTCTTGCCACTAGGCCATATCCCCAGCCCTGTACTTACTTTTATTTTAACTTCACAGTAAACTTCAAACATCCCCCCCCCACACACACATATTTTTCAACTTTTACAGCATAATGTTCTGTTGGGACAATGACATATCTAACTTACTTATTTGAGGGTTGAGGCATTCTGTTTGTCATTCTGTTTGGCTGTGTTCCTTCTAGTTAACATCACAAACATCTTCATGATAATGCATGTAGCTTCTTTTCAAGTTGTAGTTCTTTCTTTCTCTTTCTTCTTTCTTCTTTCTTTTTTCTTCTTTTCTTTTTTTTTTTTTTTTTTTTTTTTTTGGCCAGTCCTGGGGCTTGAACTCAGGGCTTGAACACTGTCCCTGCCTTCTTTTTGCTCAAGGCTAGCACTCTACCACTTGAGCCACAGCGCCACCTCCGGCCTTTTCTGTTTATGTAGTGCTGAGGAATCGAACCCAGGGCTTCATGCATGCTAGGCAAGCACTCTACCACTAAGACACATTCCCAGCCTTTTTCTTTCCTTCCTTCCTTCCTTCCTTCCTTCCTTCCTTCCTTCCTTCCTTCCTTCCTTCCTTCCTTCCCTCCTTCCTTCCCTCCTTCCTTCCTCCCCCTCCTTTTTTTTCTTGATCAGTCCTGAAGCTTGAACTCCGGGCCTGAGTGCTGTCTCTGAGCTCTTTTGCTCAAGGTTAGTGCTCTACCACTTGGAACCACAGCTCCACTTCCAATTTTTGAGTGGTTAATTGTAGATAAGAGTCTCACAGAGACTTTTCTGCCCGGGCTGGCTTGGAACTGCAATCTTCAGATCTCAGTCTCCTGGAGGATTACAGGTGTGAGCCACTGGCACACATTTCTCTAACTCCTCTCTTAGTACTGATTCCCATACAAGGAATACCTAGATTATTGCGTAGGGTTAGCATCACACAACGTAACAAATGCCAGGTGCCAGTGACTTACACCTAGAATCCTACTTACTCAGGGGGCTAAGATCTGATGATCACGATTTGAAGCAAGTCTGAGCAGGAAAGCCTGTGAGACTCTTATCTCCAATTAACCACCAAAAAAAAAAAAAAAAGGCTGAAAGTAGAGCAGTGGCTCAAGTGGTAGACTGCTAGCTTTGAGCACAAAAGCTAAGGGAAAACACCCAGGCCTTGAGTTTAAGTCCCAGGATTGGTGTAAGCATCCATATGCGCGCATGTGTGTACACACATACACACACACACACACACACACTCAACATAAGAGATAATAGATAGCATCTATAAACACATATACCTCAGATCTCTTTGGTTTGTGACATGTGACTTTAGACACCAAAACATTCCTAGTTCTTTCCTTTTCTTGATCGCTAGCAGAATGATTTTCTCAGCAAAGCAACTAGTGTATCCAGCCAGATAACATTTCCAATTTATCGCTCCCAGGAAAGTGCTACAGGACAAGAACAAATACAGTCTGTGTTCAATCTATTCAATTAGAACAGAACACAGAATTTATTTTAACACAGACAAATCAGCAAATCCCATCCTGGATGAATCCCATTTAGCATTTTTATGTAGGCTTAATTAAATCACCACTGGGGTTTCATACCAGGAGGAGAATGGCCTATAGGAGATGGGCCTGCTAAGTATTCCTCAACAATGGCTGGCTGGGAGGGGGGTGTAAATTAAAAGGGTGACTGCTTTTTGGAGTTCCTTGTGTCACCCCCAATTCTGGGCCTCTGCTACAAATTTTGGGTCTTTTGAAAACAAAGAGCTGAGGCTGGGGGCAGGAGTGGGGCACAGCAGTATGCTTTTCCACCCTTGAGCCTTTGCCTCTTTCTGCTTTTCTCTTTCTTTCTTTCTTTCTTTCTTTCTTTCTTTCTTTCTTTCTTTCTTTCTTTCTTTCTTTCTTTCTTTCTTTCTTTCTTTCCTTTCACTCTCTCTCTCTTTCTTCTTTCTTTCTTTTTTTTGTTTTGGTCAGTCATGGGGCTTGAACTTGGGTCCTGGGTGTTGTCTTTGAGCTCCTTTTTGTTCAAGGCTAGCTTGGTCAAGGCTAGCGGTCTACCTTGAGCCACAGCTCTACCTCTCGTTTTTTACCTCCAGTGGTTCACTGGAGGTAAGAGTCTCATGGACTTTCCTGCCGTGGGCTGGCTTTGAATCCTTATCCTCAGATCTCAGCCTCCTGCCTAGCTAGGATGACAGGTGCGAGCTACCAGAGCTTGACTCATTTCCCTCTTGATCAGCAGACCTGATTTCTGATTTACAGGAAAAGAAACAAGACTACGGGAGCAGAGCAGAGCCTACCTCGCTCCTGCCTGGAATCTGAGCTCTGCTTCTCTCCGGACCCAGTCTCTGGAGAAGAGAAACCTTGGTCAATGTTTCTGGAAGAATTCATCTCTTAGACAGAGCCCCAGGAAGGCACCAAACACAAATGCTCATGTGTATGCCCTCTCTGCAAAACTTGAATTTCTGTGTTTTAAAGCCTGTTAGAGAATCTTGCAGGTAATTAGACCTGCGGGTGCCATCCAACATTATTAAGAGAATGGCAGAAATTATATTTCAATTAGTTAAAGCTTCTCTCTCTACTTTTTCCTCATTGATAGCCAGGTGCTGGTGGCTCACACAAGCATTCCTAGCTACTTAGGAGGCTGAGAGGTGAAGCCCAAGGTTGAGAGGCTGTTGGACTTAGCTGGTCCATCACTCTCTGTTTACAGATGAGGGATGGGGAAGTCAAAGGGCCAGGATCACACAGAACCAGACCCCAGCCATTACATCCTCGACCTCTGCTTCCTCCAGGAAAGAAAAGCCATTTATTCTGTCTTTGAAAGACAAGGGGTGGCATTTCCCAGGATGGGGGAGTTCAGGCTCTGGCAGGATCTTATTTACAAAGCTGGTGAGTCTATTTGCATCTGCTCTGCAGGCCCCAGGTGGAAGGGATGTGCTAGGTTAATAGCCTCTTTGAATATGAAGACAAGGGAATTGCGAAGCAGCTGAGTTAAGTAGAAAAATAAAATTGAACACTGAGACTAGAATTGGGGGTCCTGATTCTGGGGCGTGACTTGTTTGGTCCCGTGTTGCTATATCAACCTGTTAAGTCTATGCTGTTTTCCCAAAGTTGCAATTTTTTTTTTTGGTAGCTAAGACAGTCTGAGAGGCCTTAGGCAATGTGTCTATTCATCCAGGCAGAGCTCTGTACCCAAGAAGTCACTGAAAAATCTCCATCAGGTTGTGTTTTTTTTTCCCCTATTAGTTAGCTTGGCTTTCAACTTCAGGCTATCCCTGTGCTTCTAGAAAATAGTTCAGTTGTTTTTTTTTTCCCCAAAAAACATTATCTTTAAGTAGTTCTTACAAAGGAGTTGCCGTTTAACACAACAGTTTGTGAATGCAATGCATCTTGATCAATGTCAGTCCTTTCAACATTCTCGCTCATCCTGAAATTAGGATATTGGGTCTAATCAGCACCTCTTAGCCACGTGATGGATGATAGGGTATTGGGTTTAACTGCCACCATCTTGTCTTCATGGTAGAGGCAGGGAAGTTCCACCCCCAGGTGATGGGCATGCCTGAGTTCCTAGAGGTGGGGGTGGGGACTTGGATGATGGACTTGTGTGATTGAGTTTCTGTACAACAATCCCTCCCACCCAATCCCTTCCCTCTTTAAGCAGTTGTATACAAGAGCTTTTTTTTTTCTTTTTTCTTTTTGGTGCCAGTTCCAGGGCTTGAACTCGGTGCCTGGGCTCTGTCCTTGAGCTTTTCTGCTCAAGGCTAGCTCTCTACCACTTTAGCTACTGCTCCACTTCCAGCATCAGTGACTAATCAGAGATAAGAGTCTCAGAGACTTTCCTGCTCGGGCTGCCTTCACACCATGATCTTCAGGTCTCAGCCTTCTGAGTAGCTAGTTTTACTATCGGGTACAGAATGCAACATCAGATCTCCTGTAGGATGGTGAAAAGATTTCATGGGAATGCAGACCTAGAACTTGTCACTTAGTAATTACTCAAGAAACTTCACCATGTCTATGTCTGTTTGGGGGGGGGGGGTGTTCTGCTTTGTTTGGCTGATTCTTGGGTTTGAACTCAGAGCCTTATCCTCACTTGCTTGGCTGGTGCTCTACCATTTGAACCATGCTGCTAGCCTGTCTTTTTTTGGCTGGTTAATTAGAGATAGAACTCATGGACTTTTCTGTCTAGACAGACCCTCCAACCTCAATTCTCCAGATCCCAGCCTCCTGGGAAACTAGGATTATGAGCGTGAGCTCCCAGTGCTCAGCTTGTCACTACATGTAACATGTACATGGAGCCACCCATCGCTTGGTGACAGTTGTCCCACAAAATTATAACACCTGGGGCATCACAGTTGCCTTCTATAAATTTACTGCCATGGCCTTAGAAGGCCCCCGATATTAAACTTCTCAGAACAATGCCCTTTGTGGAGTGATTGGGGTGTGGCTTTCCATGTGGGGAGCTGGAAAGAGCCAGCCCAGAGGGATCATACTTCAAATACTTTTGGGTGTTTTTCTGTAGAACTGCCCTCATTCCCATAACCAACCCATTTTTGTGATTACTTCTATGTTGTGCAAGCATTGTGTCTGCCTCTACTTATGCTCCTTCCATTCTTCTTTCCCTTCTCCTTCAGCTTGAATAGCAACCAGCTGGCAGATCTCTCTCTCTCGCTCTCTGTCTCTCTCTCTGTCTCTCTTTGTCTCTGCCATTTTCCTCTGGCTTTCTGAGTTCCCCAGTGGTTACCCCTCCCAGAGGCAATGTGCCTACCCCAGAGTCAGGGGGAACACAGGCGGAAGTGTTAATCTTTCCCACATGGCAGCAACCACCTCCTCTTCTTCTTATAACCCACTCTCTCTTCCCACAGCCCCTGTCTTTCTCCTTTCTGTTCCTTGTCACTGTGACAGGTAGAGCTGCTGCCTTCAACCCTCTCTTCCTCTCAGCCTCTTGGATTCATGTGAGCATGCCTCCGCTCCAGTCACAGCCAGCTGCTGAGATGATGAACTGTGATATCACAGTCAGGATTTATTAGAAACAGAAGCATCTGCCAGGAGAGAGGAGGAGAAGGTAGAGAATGTTCCAGAGAGAGAGAGAGAGAGAGAGAGAGAATATCAGACAAAGACACAGAGAGAGAGGGAGGAAGATAGATAGAGAGAAACAGAGATGGAGAAACAAAGGCAGAGACAGATATGGAAGCAGAGCGAGAAACAGAGAGAGAGAGACAGAAAACACACACATAGAAAAACAGAGAGACTGAACTCTAACGGGGACAATTACTGCACTGTGATTTATTAATACTAAGGAAATGATTTTAAAGCTTTTGCAGTAAGTGCTTTTAAACACATTAGCTTCAATTTCTCAATACTCCTGTGGGGGAATGTATTCAAACTCTTATTTTCTAGAAGAGGACATGAAGACCCAATCCCATCAGTAGCTTGGCTGACTTTGTATTTATCTAGTCATTTATAAAGCCAGCATTTAACCAGTGGTGGGAAATAGGTCTGTGCTTTTAACTTGGGTTTTTATCCCATTCAAAGGGTTTCTGTCAATATGAGAGAGAAAGAGAGTGGGAGAGAGAGTGACAGAGAGACAGAGAGACAGAGACAGAGAGGGAGAGAGTATTGAGAGACATTTTCTCTGCATTCTTGGGGTAGGAATATAACCTTATACACACAGTGATGGATGTCAAACTCATGGTGGGACATAGAGCTAGCGCTGGCCACAATGGGGTACAGGACACCCCTACTGCTCAGGACAGGTACTAAGGGACTAGGTCTGCTGCCAGGTCATTTTGCAAAGGAGCTGCTGAGACCTGGAGTGAAGACAGAGACTTCTGGGAGATGGCTTGCTTGCATAGTAGCAGAGCATAGGAATGCAGAGGAAGGCAGGAAGACCACCTGCCAGCCCCTGCCTCCAGGTCTCTACCCCAGAGCAGAGGCTGCTGGAGCCCCGGAGGGAACAGGGATGGGGCAGTAATGAAGCCAGGCAGACACGGTGGTCAGCACCCTGGACAGAGCTCCACTGACCAGGCTCAGCCACTTGGCTGGCTGTGCCTGTACTTAGCTACTAGTGGATCAATTCACAGCCTGTGGGCAGTGGCAATGGAAAAGCAGTGCTGCTATTCTAGGCTGAAAGGAGCCCCCAGTAACCTCAAAGGAGGGGTGACTGACTCCACTGCAATGCTGACTTTGTCTCAGGGGAAAAATCCAAGGAGGCTTCTTGGAATTTGTGATATGACTGGAGGGGGGGGGCACTGGAGTGGTGTGGGAAGGGTGGAGGTGGGGCAGCAGGGGCAACAAAGGGTGAAGCTGTGAGGTGGGCAGAAGGCACAGCCGTGTCATTAGAAGAAGACTGTGCAAATGCCAAGAGCACAGGGAAGAGGCTTTGGGAATGACTGAAAGAGAGGCAACGTCTGAAACCAGCATTTTACAGATCCTGATGAGAAGTTTCAGAAATGGTAAAGATCAAACAATACAGAATATTTGACATATGTATGTGAATATGGTGTGTGTGTGAGTGAGGGGGGGTAATGGTGGTGCACTCTATTAATCCCAGAAGTCAAGAGGCTGAGGCAGGAAGATCTTAAGTTGAAGAACAGCCTGGCTACAAAGAAAGTCTAAGGAAAAAAGAAAATGAGAAGGGAGGAAGGAAAGCAAGAAAGAAGGGAGGGAGGGAGGAAGGAAAGAAGGAAGGAAGGAAAGGAGGGACAGAGGGAGGGAAGATGGCCATATTTGGCAATACACACATCTTGGATTTGGGGACAAAGAGGCGGCCCCGCCATTTAGGATCATGTCCACACTCCAGTGCTCCCTGCCTCCCCTCCATAAGTTGGCAGGTCCTGGGGGTCTGGGCATGACATGTGAGTTTCATTTTGAGTAGTTTTAATCAGGAGAAGGACATGATCTGGGGTCAACAAACATCACTCTGATTTCTCTGGGCAGCAGAGAAAAGAAATTAATTCACTCAACAGCTGCGCATGTCTGGTGGCCTGAATCATGGTGGTGGTGAAGATAGGGAACAGATTACAGGATGGAGACCAGGATGGTGTACTGGCCAGTGTACAGAGCTCACAGGGAGAGAGGTGGATGTAACAAGGCCAAACCACAAGGTGGACCAGCAAGCTGAAGGCTCCAGGAAATATTTTAGTTTGAGATCAAAGGAAGTCCATTGGTTAAGTTCCTGCTTCCTCTAGGAAATTCAGACATTTTCCTACTGAGGTCCTCACCTGATTAGGCAAAGCTCACCAACTTTGTGACGATCCATTGATTTAAGCATCCATCCTATCTGAAAAAAAAATCCACTCACAGAAATACCTTAATTAATCTTTCCCCAAACCTGTGGGTATTATGGCCTGGTACTGTTGAAATATAAAACTGACATAGAAGAAACAAATCTTGCAATCTCGTTAACAGCAAGATGCCTATCACTGGTTCAACATTGAGCCTTTCCAAATAGCAATCCACAAATAATGGCCCGCAGACCAGATTTTGTTTGCTACATGGCTTGTTAATAAGGTTTTATTGGGACACATCCACTCATTTATGTATTGTGGATGTACTCTTTCAAGCTACAATTCCAGAGGAGCATAGTGGTGACAGAAGCCATGTGGAGGATGGGAGGATGAAAACTATTTCCTGCCTGCTCCTTTAAAGAAAAACTGTGCTGATTCAATATACTGATAGTTCGCACCTCTAACTCCTGGCTACTCAGGAAACTGAGATCTGAGAATTGTGGTTCAAAGCCAGCCTGGGAAGGAAAGTCTGTGACTATTATCTCCAATTAATCACCAAAATGCTGGAAGAGGAACTGTGGCTCAAGTGGCACAATGCTAGTTTTGAGCAAAACACTTTGGAGACATACCCAGGTCCTGAATGCAAGCCCCGGGCTTGGCATAAGAGAAGATTCAGCACACACATCCGAGAACTCTACTGTTAGATCTGAACCAGAGAGATAGATGTAGAAGGCACAGTGTTACAGATGGCTTTTCCATGAGAACAGGGCCCCACACTCTACCCCACACTTCCAAATCGTTCTCAGCAGTGTACATGCACAGAGGAATCTGCAGAGAGAGCCTGGAATGACACTGGAGGAGAACAGGAGAAAGTGGCATCATTCCACTGCTGGGAGAGAAAAGAGGCTTGCAGAAGAAATCATCTTTGCCAAATTCTTTGGAAATGCAAAGCAGGGGACATCCCAGGTGTCCCCTGGGGTTTGCAATATGATGAGGTGGGTGGGGAGAGGGCAATGATGATTTTCAACATTGCCAAGGAAATTGTAGGTAGAGAAACCAAGAACAGCCAGTGTGTCAGTGGATTTGACTGAGGGTAGTGGCTTACACCTGTCATCCTAACTACTCAGGAGACTGAGATCTGAGGATCATGGTTCTAAGCCAGCCCAGGTATGAAAATGCATGAGACTCTTATCTCTAATTAACTACCAAAAGACTGGAAATAGATCAGTGGCTAAAAGTGGTAAAGCTGTAGTCTTGAGCAAATGAGCTCAGGTGCAGCAAGCAGGTCCTGAGTTCAAGCCTCACAACTAATAAAAAATAGCAAACAAATAAACAAAACCCTAAGCCAATCAGCCACACAACAACAAAACAACTGTGGCAATATGGGCTGAGACATGGTTGAAATGGTAAAGCACCTGTCTTGCAAGCACAATGGGCTAAATTCAAACACCAGAACTTCCAGGCACAGAAAAAAAGTATATACAATGTTTTCAAATTTAATTGTAAAGATATAGGATGTCAACTATGGATGTAGCTCAGGAGTATTGTACTAGGCCCTGAATTCTATCCCCAGTTCAACAAAAATGCAAAAAAGATATTAAAGAAATTCATAATCAAACAGTGTGTTAACATAGAAAATGCATACAGAAAAGAGAACATCAATGTGAACACAACAAGCACATGAAGCGTTTTGCATAAAGTGAATGTATCTGTCTAATCTATTCAAGATTATTACTGAATGTCATCAGTAGCATAGCAGATGATCTTTCTAGTTTTTTCATGGTGCTGCACTGCTTGAGTGGGGAGCTTGTAGTCATTTTGTGTTTGACAAATTCCACATTTCACCTTTATTTGTGAAAGATATTTTCACAAGGATTACCATGATTTCCTCTCAGCTGTTGGAGGCAATCATCCCATTATCTTCTGGACATAGACCATGGGTTTCATCACTATCTTCGGAATGTCTCCTATGCTCACTCAGCCTTTCGTATGGCTCCACTCACCACTGCTCCTTCCTTTAGAAGTTGTCTACAGCATATTTCCAGGAGGATTTTGTTTGGTTTTGCCTCACATGGAGTCTGTAGTGGTTCTTAAATCTATGCTTTTGTATTGATTTTTAGGAAAACCTTTAGCTAGTGTCTTCAAATGGTTAATTTTTACTCCATTCTGCTGTTCTTTCAAGTTTCTCTGTGTCTCTCTTCTATTTCTCTCACTGTACTTTTACAGATAGATACATAAATAGGTAGGTAGGTAGCTAGATGGTTAGATAAACAGATATGCATGTAGACTGATAGATAGGTGGATGGACAGATTGATTTATTGCTAGATAGATACACAGGAAGGTAGGTAGATGGATAGATGATAGATAAATACAGATGGATGGATAGGTAGGTAGGTAGATAGATACATACATAGACAGAACTAGCTGGATAGGTGAGTGGGTGGATGGATTAGTAGTTATATAGGTAGATGAGTCATTGGTAGGTATGTAGATGGAAAGATAACTGACAATAAAGATGGGTATATATGGTTGGATAGACACACAGAGATATGGCTTTTCTTTAGGAAACACCATCTACCCAAATGTTCAATCCCTTCATCTTTCCCTGTCTCTTCTATTCTTTTTAGAAATTTAACCTTTTTGTTTCATCCTCTTACAACCTGTATTAATTTCTAGAAAGAACTATTTTCTAGTTCATTGATTTTTCTCTTTCGATTTCTTCCAATCTGTCTACCCATTGTGTTCTTAAACTTAGCCATTTGATTTCTCATATTTCAGTTTTTTACTGATCTCTTTTTAAAAATTCAATGGTACTGGGAGCGGCATCTAGGGTTTTGCCTGTGCTATATGGCTCAGTGTAGCGTCTCTTTTTATAATCAAGACTTCCCCTGAACTCCTGATCCTCTTGACTCAACATCAGAGTGCTGAGATTATAGGCATGCACCGCCATACATAACAGAGTAAAAATCATATTAAGCAGTAGATTCCAATTCTGTAGGAAAATTCATTTTCTTCTCCTTCTTCTTTTTTTCTACTTCCCCTCCTCCTTCTTGTCTCCTTCTCCTCCTCTTCTCCTCCTCTTCCTCCTTTCCCTCTTCTTCTTGCTGCATGTGGGCTTTGAACTCAGGGCCTGGGTGCTGTCCCTGAGCCACTCTGTGCTCAAGGCTAGTGCTCTACCATTTGAACCACAGTGCCACTTCCAGCTTTTTCTGAATAGTTTATTGGACATAAGTCTTGTGGACTTTCCTTTCTGGGCTGCCTTTGAACTGCAATCCTCAGATCTCAGCCTCCTGAGTAGCTAGGATTACAGGAGTAAGCCACTGGTGCCTGGCTTCTTTCTTTTAAAAAAATCTATTTGGTTAACCATGCTGATCACAGTTACTTTAAGGTCTGTCTCCCAAATTCAATATCTCAATCATCTTGAGTCCATTTCTCCTGCAGGCCTTATTGCTCATGTATTTCTACTAGTAATTTTTGTTTCAGTGTTGGACATTCAGAAACATTCATAGCCTCTGTGTGACCTCCCCCTTCAGTGTGTTGACCTCAGCTACTGGTGATTCAATCAAACACCTTATTCAACCAGGGAGTGAGCTAATTTAAGGCTGGGTTTCAGATGATGTTATGTGCAAGTCAGCTTCACTTTAAATCTAGGTGTAGCCCTTTGGCAGTTGCTGCTGAGATGCTAAATGCCAATTTCTGTGTTGCAGCCCTGGGAAATAGGACAAAAATCGCTGTCCATATTTTCAGCTTCTTAAAGCAACAGGCACTCTATCTCTTAAT